>NC_079463.1:16681488-17009586 GCF_026250575.1 Diorhabda carinulata
AATTTTCAAAGTCAATCTTCCTAATTTGAAGTTGAATTTCAACATTTCTTATATATTTGAGTGAGTTTGCATCTAACTTTGTCAGATATCGTCGATAAACATTTATTGAAGCCCATTGAGGTCGATTGTCACTTTGTGTTGATTGAAAATTTTCAAAGTCTATCTTCCTAATTTGGAGTCGAATTTCAACATTTCTCATATATTCGAGTGAGTTTGCATCTAACATTGTCAGATATCGTCGATAAACATTCATTGAAGCCCATTGAGGTCGATTGTCACTTTGTGTTGATTGAAAATTTTCAAAGTCTATCTTCCTAATTTGAAGTCGAATTTCAACATTTCCTATATATTTGAGTGAGTTTGCATCCAACTTTGTCAGATATCGTCGATAAACATTCATTGAAGCCCATTGAGGTCGATTGTCACTTTGTGTTGATTGAAAATTTTCAAAGTCAATCTTCCTAATTTGAAGTCGAATTTCAACATTTCTTATATATTTGAGTAAGTTTGCATCTAACATTGTCAGATATCGTCGATTAACATCCATTGAAGCCCATTGAGGTCGATTGTCACTTTGTGTTGATTGAAAATTTTCAAAGTCTATCTTCCTAATTTGAAGTCGAATTTTAACATTTCTTATATATTTGAGTGAGTTTGCATCTAACTTTGTCAGATATCGTAGATAAACATTCATTGAAGCCCATTGAGGTCGATTGTCACTTTGTGTTGATTGAAAATTTTCAAAGTCTATCTTCCTAATTTGAAGTCGAATTTCAACATTTCTCATATATTTGAGTGAGTTTGCATCCAACTTTGTCAGATATCGTCGATAAACATCCATTGAAGCCCATTGAGGTCGATTGTCACTTTGTGTTGATTGAAAATTTTCAAAGTCAATCTTCCTAATTTGAAGTCGAATTTCAACATTTCTTATATATTTGAGTAAGTTTGCATCCAACTTTGTCTGATATCGTCGATTAACATCTATTGAAGCCCATTGAGGTCGATTGTCACTTTGTGTTGATTGAAAATTTTCAAAGTCTATCTTCCTAATTTGAAGTCGAATTTTAACATTTCTTATATATTTGAGTGAATTTGCATCTAACTTTGTCAGATATCGTCGATAAACATTCATTGAAGCCCATTGAGGTCGATTGTCACTTTGTGTTGATTGAAAATTTTTAAAATCAATCTTCCTAATTTGAAGTCGAATTTCAACATTTCTTATATATTTGAGTAAGTTTGCATGTAACATTGTCAGATATCGTCGATTAACATCCATTGAAGCCCATTGAGGTCGATTGTCACTTTGTGTTGATTGAAAATTTTCAAAGTCTATCTTCCTAATTTGAAGTCGAATTTCAACATTTCTTATATATTTGAGTAAGTTTGCATCTAACTTTGTCAGATATCGTCGATAAACATTCATTGAAGCCCATTGAGGTCGATTGTCACTTTGTGTTGATTGAAAATTTTTAAAATCAATCTTCCTAATTTGAAGTCGAATTTCAACATTTCTTATATATTTGAGTAAGTTTGCATGTAACATTGTCAGATATCGTCGATTAACATCCATTGAAGCCCATTGAGGTCGATTGTCACTTTGTGTTGATTGAAAATTTTCAAAGTCTATCTTCCTAATTTGAAGTCGAATTTCAACATTTCTTATATATTTGAGTAAGTTTGCATCTAACTTTCTCAGATATCGTCGATAAACATTCATTGAAGCCCATTGAGGTCGATTGTCACTTTGTGTTGATTGAAAATTTTCAAAGTCTATCTTCCTAATTTGGAGTCGAATTTCAACATTTCTCATATATTCGAGTTAGTTTGCATCTAACATTGTCAGATATCGTCGATTAACATCCATTGAAGCCCATTGAGGTCGATTGTCACTTTGTGTTGATTGAAAATTTTCAAAGTCAATCTTCCTAATTTGAAGTCGAATTTCAACATTTCTTATATATTTGAGTAAGTTTGCATCTAACATTGTCAGATATCGTCGATTAACATCCATTGAAGCCCATTGAGGTCGATTGTCACTTTGTGTTGATTGAAAATTTTCAAAGTCAATCTTCCTAATTTGAAGTCGAATTTCAACATTTCTTATATATTTGAGTAAGTTTGCATCTAACTTTGTCTGATATCGTCGATTAACATCTATTGAAGCCCATTGAGGTCGATTGTCACTTTGTGTTGATTGAAAATTTTCAAAGTCTATCTTCCTAATTTGAAGTCGAATTTTAACATTTCTTATATATTTGAGTGAATTTGCATCTAACTTTGTCAGATATCGTCGATAAACATTCATTGAAGCCCATTGAGGTCGATTGTCACTTTGTGTTGATTGAAAATTTTTAAAGTCAATCTTCCTAATTTGAAGTCGAATTTCAACATTTCTTATATATTTGAGTAAGTTTGCATGTAACATTGTCAGATATCGTCGATTAACATCCATTGAAGCCCATTGAGGTCGATTGTCACTTTGTGTTGATTGAAAATTTTCAAAGTCTATCTTCCTAATTTGAAGTCGAATTTCAACATTTCTTATATATTTGAGTAAGTTTGCATCTAACTTTGTCAGATATCGTCGATAAACATTCATTGAAGCCCATTGAGGTCGATTGTCACTTTGTGTTGATTGAAAATTTTCAAAGTCAATCTTCCTAATTTGAAGTCGAATTTCAACATTTCTTATATATTTGAGTAAGTTTGCATCTAACATTGTCAGGTATCGTCGATTAACATCCATTGAAGCCCATTGAGGTCGATTGTCACTTTGTGTTGATTGAAAATTTTCAAAGTCTATCTTCCTAATTTGAAGTCGAATTTTAACATTTCTTATATATTTGAGTGAGTTTGCATCTAACTTTGTCAGATATCGTCGATTAACATCTATTGAAGCCCATTGAGGTCGATTGTCACTTTGTGTTGATTGAAAATTTTCAAAGTCAATCTTCCTAATTTGAAGTCGAATTTCAACATTTCTTATATATTTGAGTAAGTTTGCATGTAACATTGTCAGATATCGTCGATTAACATCCATTGAAGCCCATTGAGGTCGATTGTCACTTTGTGTTGATTGAAAATTTTCAAAGTCTATCTTCCTAATTTGAAGTCGAATTTCAACATTTCTTATATATTTGAGTAAGATTGCATCTAACATTGTCAGATATCGTCGATTAACATCCATTGAAGCCCATTGAGGTCGATTGTCACTTTGTGTTGATTGAAAATTTTCAAAGTCTATCTTCCTTATTTGAAGTCGAATTTAACATTTCTTATATATTTGAGTGAGTTTGCATCTAACTTTGTCAGATATCGTCGATAAACATTTATTGAAGCCCATTGAGGTCGATTGTCACTTTGTGTTGATTGAAAATTTTCAAAGTCTATCTTCCTAATTTGGAGTCGAATTTCAACATTTCTCATATATTCGAGTGAGTTTGCATCTAACATTGTCAGATATCGTCGATAAACATTCATTGAAGCCCATTGAGGTCGATTGTCACTTTGTGTTGATTGAAAATTTCCAAAGTCTATCTTCCTAATTTGAAGTCGAATTTCAACATTTCCTATATATTTGAGTGAGTTTGCATCCAACTTTGTCAGATATCGTCGATAAACATTCATTGAAGCCCATTGAGGTCGATTGTCACTTTGTGTTTATTGAAAATTTTCAAAGTCAATCTTCCTAATTTGAAGTCGAATTTCAACATTTCTTATATATTTGAGTAAGTTTGCATCTAACATTGTCAGATATCGTCGATTAACATCCATTGAAGCCCATTGAGGTCGATTGTCACTTTGTGTTGATTGAAAATTTTCAAAGTCTATCTTCCTAATTTGAAGTCGAATTTTAACATTTCTTATATATTTGAGTGAGTTTGCATCTAACTTTGTCAGATATCGTAGATAAACATTCATTGAAGCCCATTGAGGTCGATTGTCACTTTGTGTTGATTGAAAATTTTCAAAGTCTATCTTCCTAATTTGAAGTCGAATTTCAACATTTCTCATATATTTGAGTGAGTTTGCATCCAACTTTGTCAGATATCGTCGATAAACATCCATTGAAGCCCATTGAGGTCGATTGTCACTTTGTGTTGATTGAAAATTTTCAAAGTCAATCTTCCTAATTTGAAGTCGAATTTCAACATTTCTTATATATTTGAGTAAGTTTGCATGTAACATTGTCAGATATCGTCGATTAACATCCATTGAAGCCCATTGAGGTCGATTGTCACTTTGTGTTGATTGAAAATTTTCAAAGTCTATCTTCCTAATTTGAAGTCGAATTTTAACATTTCTTATATATTTGAGTGAGTTTGCATCTAACTTTGTCAGATATCGTAGATAAACATTCATTGAAGCCCATTGAGGTCGATTGTCACTTTGTGTTGATTGAAAATTTTCAAAGTCTATCTTCCTAATTTGAAGTCGAATTTCAACATTTCTCATATATTTGAGTGAGTTTGCATCCAACTTTGTCAGATATCGTCGATAAACATCCATTGAAGCCCATTGAGGTCGATTGTCACTTTGTGTTGATTGAAAATTTTCAAAGTCTATCTTCCTAATTTGAAGTCGAATTTCAACATTTCTTATATATTTGAGTAAGTTTGCATCTAACTTTGTCAGATATCGTCGATAAACATTCATTGAAGCCCATTGAGGTCGATTGTCACTTTGTGTTGATTGAAAATTTTCAAAGTCAATCTTCCTAATTTGAAGTCGAATTTCAACATTTCTTATATATTTGAGTAAGTTTGCATCTAACATTGTCAGGTATGGTCGATTAACATCCATTGAAGCCCATTGAGGTCGATTGTCACTTTGTGTTGATTGAAAATTTTCAAAGTCTATCTTCCTAATTTGAAGTCGAATTTTAACATTTCTTATATATTTGAGTGAGTTTGCATCTAACTTTGTCAGATATCGTCGATTAACATCTATTGAAGCCCATTGAGGTCGATTGTCACTTTGTGTTGATTGAAAATTTTCAAAGTCAATCTTCCTAATTTGAAGTCGAATTTCAACATTTCTTATATATTTGAGTAAGTTTGCATGTAACATTGTCAGATATCGTCGATTAACATCCATTGAAGCCCATTGAGGTCGATTGTCACTTTGTGTTGATTGAAAATTTTCAAAGTCTATCTTCCTAATTTGAAGTCGAATTTCAACATTTCTTATATATTTGAGTAAGTTTGCATCTAACATTGTCAGATATCGTCGATTAACATCCATTGAAGCCCATTGAGGTCGATTGTCACTTTGTGTTGATTGAAAATTTTCAAAGTCTATCTTCCTAATTTGAAGTCGAATTTAACATTTCTTATATATTTGAGTGAGTTTGCATCTTACTTTGTCAGATATCGTCGATAAACATTTATTGAAGCCCATTGAGGTCGATTGTCACTTTGTGTTGATTGAAAATTTTCAAAGTCTATCTTCCTAATTTGGAGTCGAATTTCAACATTTCTCATATATTCGAGTGAGTTTGCATCTAACATTGTCAGATATCGTCGATAAACATTCATTGAAGCCCATTGAGGTCGATTGTCACTTTGTGTTGATTGAAAATTTTCAAAGTCTATCTTCCTAATTTGAAGTCGAATTTCAACATTTCCTATATATTTGAGTGAGTTTGCATCCAACTTTGTCAGATATCGTCGATAAACATTCATTGAAGCCCATTGAGGTCGATTGTCACTTTGTGTTGATTGAAAATTTTCAAAGTCAATCTTCCTAATTTGAAGTCGAATTTCAACATTTCTTATATATTTGAGTAAGTTTGCATCTAACATTGTCAGATATCGTCGATTAACATCCATTGAAGCCCATTGAGGTCGATTGTCACTTTGTGTTGATTGAAAATTTTCAAAGTCTATCTTCCTAATTTGAAGTCGAATTTTAACATTTCTTATATATTTGAGTGAGTTTGCATCTAACTTTGTCAGATATCGTAGATAAACATTCATTGAAGCCCATTGAGGTCGATTGTCACTTTGTGTTGATTGAAAATTTTCAAAGTCTATCTTCCTAATTTGAAGTCGAATTTCAACATTTCTCATATATTTGAGTGAGTTTGCATCCAATTTTGTCAGATATCGTCGATAAACATCCATTGAAGCCCATTGAGGTCGATTGTCACTTTGTGTTGATTGAAAATTTTCAAAGTCAATCTTCCTAATTTGAAGTCGAATTTCAACATTTCTTATATATTTGAGTAAGTTTGCATGTAACATTGTCAGATATCGTCGATTAACATCCATTGAAGCCCATTGAGGTCGATTGTCACTTTGTGTTGATTGAAAATTTTCAAAGTCTATCTTCCTAATTTGAAGTCGAATTTTAACATTTCTTATATATTTGAGTGAGTTTGCATCTAACTTTGTCAGATATCGTCGATAAACATTCAGTGAAGCCCATTGAGGTCGATTGTCACTTTGTGTTGATTGAAAATGTTCAAAGTCTATCTTCCTAATTTGAAGTCGAATTTCAACATTTCTCATATATTTGAGTGAGTTTGCATCCAACTTTGTCAGATATCGTCGATAAACATCCATTGAAGCCCATTGAGGTCGATTGTCACTTTGTGTTGATTGAAAATTTTCAAAGTCAATCTTCCTAATTTGAAGTCGAATTTCAACATTTCCTATATATTTGAGTGAGTTTGCATCTAACTTTGTCAGATATCGTCGATTAACATCCATTGAAGCCCATTGAGGTCGATTGTCACTTTGTGTTGATTGAAAATTTTCAAAGTCTATCTTCCTAATTTGGAGTCGAATTTCAACATTTCTCATATATTCGAGTTAGTTTGCATCTAACTTTGTCAGATATCGTCGATTAACATCTATTGAAGCCCATTGAGGTCGATTGTCACTTTGTGTTGATTGAAAATTTTCAAAGTCAATCTTCCTAATTTGAGGTCGAATTTCAACATTTCTTATATATTTGAGTAAGTTTGCATCTAACTTTGTCAGATATCGTCGATTAACATCCATTGAAGCCCATTGAGGTCGATTGTCACTTTGTGTTGATTGAAAATTTTCAAAGTCTATCTTCCTAATTTGAAGTCGAATTTTAACATTTCTTATATATTTGAGTGAGTTTGCATCTAACTTTGTCAGATATCGTCGATAAACATTCATTGAAGCCCATTGAGGTCGATTGTCACTTTGTGTTGATTGAAAATTTTCAAAGTCAATCTTCCTAATTTGAAGTCGAATTTCAACATTTCTTATATATTTGAGCAAGTTTGCATCTAACATTGTCAGATATCGTCGATTAACATCCATTGAAGCCCATTGAGGTCGATTGTCACTTTGTGTTGATTGAAAATTTTCAAAGTCTATCTTCCTAATTTGAAGTCGAATTTCAACATTTCTCATATATTTGAGGAGTTTGCATCCAACTTTGTCAGATATCGTCGATAAACATCCATTGAAGCCCATTGAGGTCGATTGTCACTTTGTGTTGATTGAAAATTTTTAAAGTCAATCTTCCTAATTAGAAGTCGAATTTCAACATTTCTTATATATTTGAGTAAGTTTGCATCCAACTTTGTCAGATATCGTCGATAAACATCCATTGAAGCCCATTAAGGTCGATTGTCACTTTGTGTTGATTGAAAATTTTCAAAGTTTATCTTCCTAATTTGAAGTCGAATTTCAACATTTCTCATATATTCGAGTTAGTTTGCATCTAACTTTGTCAGATATCGTCGATTAACATCCATTGAAGCCCATTGAGGTCGATTGTCACTTTGTGTTGATTGAAAATTTTCAAAGTCTATCTTCCTAATTTGAAGTCGAATTTTAACATTTCTTATATATTTGAGTGAATTTGCATCTAACTTTGTCAGATATCGTCGATAAACATTTATTGAAGCCCATTGAGGTCGATTGTCACTTTGTGTTGATTGAAAATTTTCAAAGTCTATATTCCTAATTTGAAGTCGAATTTTAACATTTCTTATATATTTGAGTGAGTTTGCATCTAACTTTGTCAGATATCGTCGATAAACATTCATTGAAGCCCATTGAGGTCGATTGTCACTTTGTGTTGATTGAAAATTTTCAAAGTCTATCTTCCCAATTTGGAGTCGAATTTCAACATTTCTCATATATTTGAGTAAGTTTGCATCTAACTTTGTCAGATATCGTCGATTAACATCCATTGAAGCCCATTGAGGTCGATTGTCACTTTGTGTTGATTGAAAATTTTCAAAGTCAATCTTCCTAATTTGAAGTCGAATTTCAACATTTCTTATATATTTGAGTAAGTTTGCATCTAACATTGTCAGATATCGTCGATTAACATCCATTGAAGCCCATTGAGGTCGATTGTCACTTTGTGTTGATTGAAAATTTTCAAAGTCAATCTTCCTAATTTGAAGTCGAATTTCAACATTTCTTATATATTTGAGTAAGTTTGCATCTAACATTGTCAGATATCGTCGATTAACATCCATTGAAGCCCATTGAGGTCGATTGTCACTTTGTGTTGATTGAAAATTTTCAAAGTCAATCTTCCTAATTTGAAGTCGAATTTCAACATTTCTTATATATTTGAGTAAGTTTGCATCTAACTTTGTCTGATATCGTCGATTAACATCTATTGAAGCCCATTGAGGTCGATTGTCACTTTGTGTTGATTGAAAATTTTCAAAGTCTATCTTCCTAATTTGAAGTCGAATTTTAACATTTCTTATATATTTGAGTGAATTTGCATCTAACTTTGTCAGATATCGTCGATAAACATTCATTGAAGCCCATTGAGGTCGATTGTCACTTTGTGTTGATTGAAAATTTTTAAAGTCAATCTTCCTAATTTGAAGTCGAATTTCAACATTTCTTATATATTTGAGTAAGTTTGCATGTAACATTGTCAGATATCGTCGATTAACATCCATTGAAGCCCATTGAGGTCGATTGTCACTTTGTGTTGATTGAAAATTTTCAAAGTCTATCTTCCTAATTTGAAGTCGAATTTCAACATTTCTCATATATTTGAGGAGTTTGCATCCAACTTTGTCAGATATCGTCGATAAACATTCATTGAAGCCCATTGAGGTCGATTGTCACTTTGTGTTGATTGAAAATTTTTAAAGTCAATCTTCCTAATTAGAAGTCGAATTTCAACATTTCTTATATATTTGAGTAAGTTTGCATCCAACTTTGTCAGATATCGTCGATAAACATCCATTGAAGCCCATTGAGGTCGATTGTCACTTTGTGTTGATTGAAAATTTTCAAAGTTTATCTTCCTAATTTGAAGTCGAATTTCAACATTTCTCATATATTCGAGTTAGTTTGCATCTAACTTTGTCAGATATCGTCGATTAACATCCATTGAAGCCCATTGAGGTCGATTGTCACTTTGTGTTGATTGAAAATTTTCAAAGTCTATCTTCCTAATTTGAAGTCGAATTTTAACATTTCTTATATATTTGAGTGAGTTTGCATCTAACTTTGTCAGATATCGTCGATAAACATTTATTGAAGCCCATTGAGGTCGATTGTCACTTTGTGTTGATTGAAAATTTTCAAAGTCTATATTCCTAATTTGAAGTCGAATTTTAACATTTCTTATATATTTGAGTGAGTTTGCATCTAACTTTGTCAGATATCGTCGATAAACATTCATTGAAGCCCATTGAGGTCGATTGTCACTTTGTGTTGATTGAAAATTTTCAAAGTCAATCTTCCTAATTTGAAGTCGAATTTCAACATTTCCTATATATTTGAGTGAGTTTGCATCTAACTTTGTCAGATATCGTCGATTAACATCCATTGAAGCCCATTGAGGTCGATTGTCACTTTGTGTTGATTGAAAATTTTCAAAGTCTATCTTCCTAATTTGGAGTCGAATTTCAACATTTCTCATATATTTGAGTAAGTTTGCATCTAACTTTGTCAGATATCGTCGATAAACATTCATTGAAGCCCATTGAAGTCGATTGTCACTTTGTGTTGATTGAAAATTTTCAAAGTCAATCTTCCTAATTTGAAGTCGAATTTCAACATTTCTTATATATTTGAGTAAGTTTGCATCTAACATTGTCAGATATCGTCGATTAACATCCATTGAAGCCCATTGAGGTCGATTGTCACTTTGTGTTGATTGAAAATTTTCAAAGTCAATCTTCCTAATTTGAAGTCGAATTTCAACATTTCTTATATATTTGAGTAAGTTTGCATCTAACATTGTCAGATATCGTCGATTAACATCCATTGAAGCCCATTGAGGTCGATTGTCACTTTGTGTTGATTGAAAATTTTCAAAGTCAATCTTCCTAATTTGAAGTCGAATTTCAACATTTCTTATATATTTGAGTAAGTTTGCATCTAACTTTGTCTGATATCGTCGATTAACATCTATTGAAGCCCATTGAGGTCGATTGTCACTTTGTGTTGATTGAAAATTTTCAAAGTCTATCTTCCTAATTTGAAGTCGAATTTTAACATTTCTTATATACTTGAGTGAATTTGCATCTAACTTTGTCAGATATCGTCGATAAACATTCATTGAAGCCCATTGAGGTCGATTGTCACTTTGTGTTGATTGAAAATTTTTAAAGTCAATCTTCCTAATTTGAAGTCGAATTTCAACATTTCTCATATATTTGAGTGAGTTTGCATCCAACTTTGTCAGATATCGTCGATAAACATTCATTGAAGCCCATTGAGGTCGATTGTCACTTTGTGTTGATTGAAAATTTTCAAAGTCAATCTTCCTAATTTGAAGTCGAATTTCAACATTTCTTATATATTTGAGTAAGTTTGCATGTAACATTGTCAGATATCGTCGATTAACATCCATTGAAGCCCATTGAGGTCGATTGTCACTTTGTGTTGATTGAAAATTTTCAAAGTCTATCTTCCTAATTTGAAGTCGAATTTCAACATTTCTCATATATTTGAGTGAGTTTGCATCCAACTTTGTCAGATATCGTCGATAAACATTCATTGAAGCCCATTGAGGTCGATTGTCACTTTGTGTTGATTGAAAATTTTCAAAGTCTATCTTCCTAATTTGAAGTCGAATTTCAACATTTCCTATATATTTGAGTGAGTTTGCATCCAACTTTGTCAGATATCGTCGATAAACATTCATTGAAGCCCATTGAGGTCGATTGTCACTTTGTGTTGATTGAAAATTTTCAAAGTCAATCTTCCTAATTTGAAGTCGAATTTCAACATTTCTTATATATTTGAGCAAGTTTGCATCTAACATTGTCAGATATCGTCGATTAACATCCATTGAAGCCCATTGAGGTCGATTGTCACTTTGTGTTGATTGAAAATTTTCAAAGTCTATCTTCCTAATTTGAAGTCGAATTTCAACATTTCTCATATATTTGAGGAGTTTGCATCCAACTTTGTCAGATATCGTCGATAAACATCCATTGAAGCCCATTGAGGTCGATTGTCACTTTGTGTTGATTGAAAATTTTTAAAGTCAATCTTCCTAATTAGAAGTCGAATTTCAACATTTCTTATATATTTGAGTAAGTTTGCATCCAACTTTGTCAGATATCGTCGATAAACATCCATTGAAGCCCATTGAGGTCGATTGTCACTTTGTGTTGATTGAAAATTTTCAAAGTCTATCTTCCTAATTTGAAGTCGAATTTCAACATTTCTCATATATTCGAGTTAGTTTGCATCTAACTTTGTCAGATATCGTCGATTAACATCCATTGAAGCCCATTGAGGTCGATTGTCACTTTGTGTTGATTGAAAATTTTCAAAGTCTATCTTCCTAATTTGAAGTCGAATTTTAACATTTCTTATATATTTGAGTGAGTTTGCATCTAACTTTGTCAGATATCATCGATAAACATTTATTGAAGCCCATTGAGGTCGATTGTCACTTTGTGTTGATTGAAAATTTTCAAAGTCTATATTCCTAATTTGAAGTCGAATTTTAACATTTCTTATATATTTGAGTGAGTTTGCATCTAACTTTGTCAGATATCGTCGATAAACATTCATTGAAGCCCATTGAGGTCGATTGTCACTTTGTGTTGATTGAAAATTTTCAAAGTCAATCTTCCTAATTTGAAGTCGAATTTCAACATTTCCTATATATTTGAGTGAGTTTGCATCTAACTTTGTCAGATATCGTCGATTAACATCCATTGAAGCCCATTGAGGTCGATTGTCACTTTGTGTTGATTGAAAATTTTCAAAGTCTATCTTCCTAATTTGGAGTCGAATTTCAACATTTCTCATATATTTGAGTAAGTTTGCATCTAACTTTGTCAGATATCGTCGATAAACATTCATTGAAGCCCATTGAGGTCGATTGTCACTTTGTGTTGATTGAAAATTTTCAAAGTCAATCTTCCTAATTTGAAGTCGAATTTCAACATTTCTTATATATTTGAGTAAGTTTGCATCTAACATTGTCAGATATCGTCGATTAACATCCATTGAAGCCCATTGAGGTCGATTGTCACTTTGTGTTGATTGAAAATTTTCAAAGTCAATCTTCCTAATTTGAAGTCGAATTTCAATATTTCTTATATATTTGAGTAAGTTTGCATCTAACATTGTCAGATATCGTCGATTAACATCCATTGAAGCCCATTGAGGTCGATTGTCACTTTGTGTTGATTGAAAATTTTCAAAGTCAATCTTCCTAATTTGAAGTCGAATTTCAACATTTCTTATATATTTGAGTAAGTTTGCATCTAACATTGTCAGATATCGTCGATTAACATCCATTGAAGCCCATTGAGGTCGATTGTCACTTTGTGTTGATTGAAAATTTTCAAAGTCAATCTTCCTAATTTGAAGTCGAATTTTAACATTTCTTATATATTTGAGTGAATTTGCATCTAACTTTGTCAGATATCGTCGATAAACATTCATTGAAGCCCATTGAGGTCGATTGTCACTTTGTGTTGATTGAAAATTTTCAAAGTCAATCTTCCTAATTTGAAGTCGAATTTCAACATTTCTCATATATTTGAGTGAGTTTGCATCCAACTTTGTCAGATATCGTCGATAAACATCCATTGAAGCCCATTGAGGTCGATTGTCACTTTGTGTTGATTGAAAATTTTCAAAGTCTATCTTCCTAATTTGAAGTCGAATTTCAACATTTCTTATATATTTGAGTAAGTTTGCATCTAACATTGTCAGATATCGTCGATTAACATCCATTGAAGCCCATTGAGGTCGATTGTCACTTTGTGTTGATTGAAAATTTTCAAAGTCTATCTTCCTAATTTGAAGTCGAATTTCAACATTTCTTATATATTTGAGTAAGTTTGCATCTAACATTGTCAGATATCGTCGATTAACATCCATTGAAGCCCATTGAGGTCGATTGTCACTTTGTGTTGATTGAAAATTTTCAAAGTCAATCTTCCTAATTTGAAGTCGAATTTCAACATTTCTCATATATTTGAGTGAGTTTGCATCCAACTTTGTCAGATATCGTCGATAAACATCCATTGAAGCCCATTGAGGTCGATTGTCACTTTGTGTTGATTGAAAATTTTTAAAGTCAATCTTCCTAATTTGAAGTCGAATTTCAACATTTCTTATATATTTGAGTAAGTTTGCATCTAACATTGTCAGATATCGTCGATTAACATCCATTGAAGCCCATTGAGGTCGATTGTCACTTTGTGTTGATTGAAAATTTTCAAAGTCTATCTTCCTAATTTGAAGTCGAATTTTAACATTTCTTATATATTTGAGTGAGTTTGCATCTAACTTTGTCAGATATCGTCGATAAACATTCATTGAAGCCCATTGAGGTCGATTGTCACTTTGTGTTGATTGAAAATTTTCAAAGTCTATCTTCCTAATTTGAAGTCGAATTTCAACATTTCTCATATATTTGAGTGAGTTTGCGTCCAACTTTGTCAGATATCGTCGATAAACATCCATTGAAGCCCATTGAGGTCGATTGTCACTTTGTGTTGATTGAAAATTTTTAAAGTCAATCTTCCTAATTTGAAGTCGAATTTCAACATTTCTTATATATTTGAGTAAGTTTGCATCTAACTTTGTCAGATATCGTCGATAAACATTCATCGAAGCCCATTGAGGTCGATTGTCACTTTGTGTTGATTGAAAATTTTCAAAGTCAATCTTCCTAATTTGAAGTCGAATTTCAACATTTCTTATATATTTGAGTAAGTTTGCATCTAACATTGTCAGATATCGTCGATTAACATCCATTGAAGCCCATTGAGGTCGATTGTCACTTTGTGTTGATTGAAAATTTTCAAAGTCTATCTTCCTAATTTGAAGTCGAATTTTAACATTTCTTATATATTTGAGTGAGTTTGCATCTAACTTTGTCAGATATCGTCGATAAACATTCATTGAAGCCCATTGAGGTCGATTGTCACTTTGTGTTGATTGAAAATTTTCAAAGTCTATCTTCCTAATTTGAAGTCGAATTTCAACATTTCTTATATATTTGAGTATGTTTGCATCTAACATTGTCAGATATCGTCGATTAACATCCATTGAAGCCCATTGAGGTCGATTGTCACTTTGTGTTGATTGAAAATTTTCAAAGTCAATCTTCCTAATTTGAAGTCGAATTTAACATTTCTTATATATTTGAGTGAGTTTGCATCTAACTTCGTCAGATATCGTCGATAAACATTTATTGAAGCCCATTGAGGTCGATTGTCACTTTGTGTTGATCGAAAATTTTCAAAGTCTATCTTCCTAATTTGGAGTCGAATTTCAACATTTCTCATATATTCGAGTGAGTTTGCATCTAACATTGTCAGATATCGTCGATAAACATTCATTGAAGCCCATTGAGGTCGATTGTCACTTTGTGTTGATTGAAAATTTTCAAAGTCTATCTTTCTAATTTGAAGTCGAATTTCAACATTTCCTATATATTTGAGTGAGTTTGCATCCAACTTTGTCAGATATCGTCGATAAACATTCATTGAAGCCCATTGAGGTCGATTGTCACTTTGTGTTGATTGAAAATTTTCAAAGTCAATCTTCCTAATTTGAAGTCGAATTTCAACATTTCTTATATATTTGAGTAAGTTTGCATCTAACATTGTCAGATATCGTCGATTAACATCCATTGAAGCCCATTGAGGTCGATTGTCACTTTGTGTTGATTGAAAATTTTCAAAGTCTATCTTCCTAATTTGAAGTCGAATTTTAACATTTCTTATATATTTGAGTGAGTTTGCATCTAACTTTGTCAGATATCGTCGATAAACATTTATTGAAGCCCATTGAGGTCGATTGTCACTTTGTGTTGATTGAAAATTTTCAAAGTCAATCTTCCTAATTTGAAGTCGAATTTCAACATTTTTTATATATTTGAGTAAGTTTGCATCTAACATTGTCAGATATCGTCGATTAACATCCATTGAAGCCCATTGAGGTCGATTGTCACTTTGTGTTGATTGAAAATTTTCAAAGTCTATCTTCCTAATTTGAAGTCGAATTTCAACATTTCTCATATATTTGAGGAGTTTGCATCCAACTTTGTCAGATATCGTCGATAAACATCCATTGAAGCCCATTGAGGTCGATTGTCACTTTGTGTTGATTGAAAATTTTTAAAGTCAATCTTCCTAATTTGAAGTCGAATTTCAACATTTCTTATATATTTGAGTAAGTTTGCATCTAACTTTGTCAGATATCGTCGATTGACATCCATTGAAGCCCATTGAGGTCGATTGTCACTTTGTGTTGATTGAAAATTTTCAAAGTCTATCTTCCTAATTTGAAGTCGAATTTTAACATTTCTTATATATTTGAGTGAATTTGCATCTAACTTTGTCAGATATCGTCGATAAACATTCATTGAAGCCCATTGAGGTCGATTGTCACTTTGTGTTGATTGAAAATTTTCAAAGTCAATCTTCCTAATTTGAAGTCGAATTTCAACATTTCTTATATATTTGAGTGAATTTGCATCTAACTTTGTCAGATATCGTCGATTAACATCCATTGAAGCCCATTGAGGTCGATTGTCACTTTGTGTTGATTGAAAATTTTCAAAGTCTATCTTCCTAATTTGAAGTCGAATCTTAACATTTCTTATATATTTGAGTGAATTTGCATCTAACTTTGTCAGATATCGTCGATAAACATTCATTGAAGCCCATTGAGGTCGATTGTCACTTTGTGTTGATTGAAAATTTTCAAAGTCTATCTTCCTAATTTGAAGTCGAATTTCAACATTTCTCATATATTTGAGTGAGTTTGCATCCAACTTTGTCAGATATCGTCGATAAACATCCATTGAAGCCCATTGAGGTCGATTGTCACTTTGTGTTGATTGAAAATTTTTAAAGTCAATCTTCCTAATTTGCAGTCGAATTTCAACATTTCTTATATATTTGAGTAAGTTTGCATCTAACTTTGTCAGATATCGTCGATAAACATTCATCGAAGCCCATTGAGGTCGATTGTCACTTTGTGTTGATTGAAAATTTTCAAAGTCAATCTTCCTAATTTGAAGTCGAATTTCAACATTTCTTATATATTTGAGTAAGTTTGCATCTAACATTGTCAGATATCGTCGATAAACATTCATTGAAGCCCATTGAGGTCGATTGTCACTTTGTGTTGATTGAAAATTTTCAAAGTCTATCTTCCTAATTTGAAGTCGAATTTCAACATTTCTCATATATTTGAGTGAATTTGCATCTAACATTGTCAGATATCGTCGATAAACATTCATTGAAGCCCATTGAGGTCGATTGTCACTTTGTGTTGATTGAAAATTTTCAAAGTCTATCTTCCTAATTTGAAGTCGAATTTCAACATTTCTCATATATTTGAGTGAGTTTGCATCCAACTTTGTCAGATATCGTCGATAAACATCCATTGAAGCCCATTGAGGTCGATTGTCACTTTGTGTTGATTGAAAATTTTCAAAGTCAATCTTCCTAATTTGAAGTCGAATTTCAACATTTCCTATATATTTGAGTGAGTTTGCATCTAACTTTGTCAGATATCGTCGATTAACATCCATTGAAGCCCATTGAGGTCGATTGTCACTTTGTGTTGATTGAAAATTTTCAAAGTCTATCTTCCTAATTTGGAGTCGAATTTCAACATTTCTCATATATTCGAGTTAGTTTGCATCTAACTTTGTCAGATATCGTCGATTAACATCTATTGAAGCCCATTGAGGTCGATTGTCACTTTGTGTTGATTGAAAATTTTCAAAGTCAATCTTCCTAATTTGAAGTCGAATTTCAACATTTCTTATATATTTGAGTCAGTTTGCATCTAACTTTGTCAGATATCGTCGATTAACATCCATTGAAGCCCATTGAGGTCGATTGTCACTTTGTGTTGATTGAAAATTTTCAAAGTCTATCTTCCTAATTTGAAGTCGAATTTTAACATTTCTTATATATTTGAGTGAATTTGCATCTAACTTTGTCAGATATCGTCGATAAACATTCATTGAAGCCCATTGAGGTCGATTGTCACTTTGTGTTGATTGAAAATTTTCAAAGTCTATCTTCCTAATTTGAAGTCGAATTTCAACATTTCTCATATATTTGAGTGAGTTTGCATCCAACTTTGTCTGATATCGTCGATTAACATCTATTGAAGCCCATTGAGGTCGATTGTCACTTTGTGTTGATTGAAAATTTTCAAAGTCTATCTTCCTAATTTGAAGTCGAATTTTAACATTTCTTATATATTTGAGTGAATTTGCATCTAACTTTGTCAGATATCGTCGATAAACATTCATTGAAGCCCATTGAGGTCGATTGTCACTTTGTGTTGATTGAAAATTTTCAAAGTCAATCTTCCTAATTTGAAGTCGAATTTTAACATTTCTCATATATTTGAGTGAATTTGCATCTAACTTTGTCAGATATCGTCGATAAACATTCATTGAAGCCCATTGAGTTCGATTGTCACTTTGTGTTGATTGAAAATTTTTAAAGTCAATCTTCCTAATTTGAAGTCGAATTTCAACATTTCTTATATATTTGAGTAAGTTTGCATCTAACATTGTCAGATATCGTCGATTAACATCCATTGAAGCCCATTGAGGTCGATTGTCACTTTGTGTTGATTGAAAATTTTCAAAGTCTATCTTCCTAATTTGGAGTCGAATTTCAACATTTCTCATATATTCGAGTTAGTTTGCATCTAACTTTGTCAGATATCGTCGATTAACATCCAATGAAGCCCATTGAGGTCGATTGTCACTTTGTGTTGATTGAAAATTTTCAAAGTCTATCTTCCTAATTTGAAGTCGAATTTCAACATTTCTTATATTTTTGAGTAAGTTTGCATCTAACATTGTCAGATATCGTCGATTAACATCCATTGAAGCCCATTGAGGTCGATTGTCACTTTGTGTTGATTGAAAATTTTCAAAGTCAATCTTCCTAATTTGAAGTCGAATTTCAACATTTCCTATATATTTGAGTGAGTTTGCATCTAACTTTGTCAGATATCGTCGATTAACATCCATTGAAGCCCATTGAGGTCGATTGTCACTTTGTGTTGATTGAAAATTTTCAAAGTCTATATTCCTAATTTGAAGTCGAATTTCAACATTTCTTATATATTTGAGTAAGTTTGCATCTAACATTGTCAGATATCGTCGATTAACATCCATTGAAGCCCATTGAGGTCGATTGTCACTTTGTGTTGATTGAAAATTTTCAAAGTCAATCTTCCTAATTTGAAGTCGAATTTCAACATTTCCTATATATTTGAGTGAGTTTGCATCTAACTTTGTCAGATATCGTCGATTAACATCCATTGAAGCCCATTGAGGTCGATTGTCACTTTGTGTTGATTGAAAATTTTCAAAGTCTATATTCCTAATTTGAAGTCGAATTTCAACATTTCTTATATATTTGAGTAAGTTTGCATCTAACATTGTCAGATATCGTCGATTAACATCCATTGAAGCCCATTGAGGTCGATTGTCACTTTGTGTTGATTGAAAATTTTCAAAGTCTATCTTCCTAATTTGAAGTCGAATTTAACATTTCTTATATATTTGAGTGAGTTTGCATCTAACTTTGTCAGATATCGTCGATAAACATTTATTGAAGCCCATTGAGGTCGATTGTCACTTTGTGTTGATTGAAAATTTTTAAAGTCTATCTTCCTAATTTGGAGTCGAATTTCAACATTTCTCATATATTCGAGTGAGTTTGCATCTAACATTGTCAGATATCGTCGATAAACATTCATTGAAGCCCATTGAGGTCGATTGTCACTTTGTGTTGATTGAAAATTTTCAAAGTCAATCTTCCTAATTTGAAGTCGAATTTCAACATTTCTTATATATTTGAGTAAGTTTGCATCTAACATTGTCAGATATCGTCGATTAACATCCATTGAAGCCCATTGAGGTCGATTGTCACTTTGTGTTGATTGAAAATTTTCAAAGTCTATCTTCCTAATTTGAAGTCGAATTTTAACATTTCTTATATATTTGAGTGAGTTTGCATCTAACTTTGTCAGATATCGTCGATAAACATTTATTGAAGCCCATTGAGGTCGATTGTCACTTTGTGTTGATTGAAAATTTTCAAAGTCAATCTTCCTAATTTGAAGTCGAATTTCAACATTTCTTATATTTTTGAGTAAGTTTGCATCTAACATTGTCAGATATCGTCGATTAACATCCATTGAAGCCCATTGAGGTCGATTGTCACTTTGTGTTGATTGAAAATTTTCAAAGTCTATCTTCCTAATTTGAAGTCGAATTTCAACATTTCTCATATATTTGAGGAGTTTGCATCCAACTTTGTCAGATATCGTCGATAAACATCCATTGAAGCCCATTGAGGTCGATTGTCACTTTGTGTTGATTGAAAATTTTTAAAGTCAATCTTCCTAATTTGAAGTCGAATTTCAACATTTCTTATATATTTGAGTATGTTTGCATCCAACTTTGTCAGATATCGTCGATAAACATCCATTGAAGCCCATTGAGGTCGATTGTCACTTTGTGTTGATTGAAAATTTTCAAAGTCTATCTTCCTAATTTGAAGTCGAATTTCAACATTTCTCATATATTCGAGTTAGTTTGCATATAACTTTGTCAGATATCGTCGATTAACATCCATTGAAGCCCATTGAGGTCGATTGTCACTTTGTGTTGATTGAAAATTTTCAAAGTCTATCTTCCTAATTTGAAGTCGAATTTTAACATTTCTTATATATTTGAGTGAGTTTGCATCTAACTTTGTCAGATATCGTCGATAAACATTTATTGAAGCCCATTGAGGTCGATTGTCACTTTGTGTTGATTGAAAATTTTCAAAGTCAATCTTCCTAATTTGAAGTCGAATTTCAACATTTCTTATATATTTGAGTAAGTTTGCATCTAACATTGTCAGATATCGTCGATTAACATCCATTGAAGCCCATTGAGGTCGATTGTCACTTTGTGTTGATTGAAAATTTTCAAAGTCTATCTTCCTAATTTGAAGTCGAATTTCAACATTTCTCATATATTTGAGGAGTTTGCATCCAACTTTGTCAGATATCGTCGATAAACATCCATTGAAGCCCATTGAGGTCGATTGTCACTTTGTGTTGATTGAAAATTTTTAAAGTCAATCTTCCTAATTTGAAGTCGAATTTCAACATTTCTTATATATTTGAGTAAGTTTGCATCCAACTTTGTCAGATATCGTCGATAAACATCCATTGAAGCCCATTGAGGTCGATTGTCACTTTGTGTTGATTGAAAATTTTCAAAGTCTATCTTCCTAATTTGAAGTCGAATTTCAACATTTCTCATATATTCGAGTTAGTTTGCATCTAACTTTGTCAGATATCGTCGATTAACATCCATTGAAGCCCATTGAGGTCGATTGTCACTTTGTGTTGATTGAAAATTTTCAAAGTCTATCTTCCTAATTTGAAGTCGAATTTTAACATTTCTTATATATTTGATTGAGTTTGCATCTAACTTTGTCAGATATCGTCGATAAACATTTATTGAAGCCCATTGAGGTCGATTGTCACTTTGTGTTGATTGAAAATTTTCAAAGTCAATCTTCCTAATTTGAAGTCGAATTTCAACATTTCCTATATATTTGAGTGAGTTTGCATCTAACTTTGTCAGATATCGTCGATTAACATCCATTGAAGCCCATTGAGGTCGATTGTCACTTTGTGTTGATTGAAAATTTTCAAAGTCTATCTTCCTAATTTGAAGTCGAATTTGAACATTTCTTATATATTTGAGTAAGTTTGCATCTAACATTGTCAGATATCGTCGATTAACATCCATTGAAGCCCATTGAGGTCGATTGTCACTTTGTGTTGATTGAAAATTTTCAAAGTCTATCTTCCTAATTTGAAGTCGAATTTCAACATTTCTTATATATTTGAGTAAGTTTGCATGTAACATTGTCAGATATCGTCGATTAACATCCAATGAAGCCCATTGAGGTCGATTGTCACTTTGTGTTGATTGAAAATTTTCAAAGTCTATCTTCCTAATTTGAAGTCGAATTTCAACATTTCTTATATATTTGAGTAAGTTTGCATCTAACATTGTCAGATATCGTCGATTAACATCCATTGAAGCCCATTGAGGTCGATTGTCACTTTGTGTTGATTGAAAATTTTCAAAGTCTATCTTCCTAATTTGAAGTCGAATTTAACATTTCTTATATATTTGAGTGAGTTTGCATCTAACTTTGTCAGATATCGTCGATAAACATTTATTGAAGCCCATTGAGGTCGATTGTCACTTTGTGTTGATTGAAAATTTTTAAAGTCTATCTTCCTAATTTGGAGTCGAATTTCAACATTTCTCATATATTCGAGTGAGTTTGCATCTAACATTGTCAGATATCGTCGATAAACATTCATTGAAGCCCATTGAGGTCGATTGTCACTTTGTGTTGATTGAAAATTTTCAAAGTCAATCTTCCTAATTTGAAGTCGAATTTCAACATTTCTTATATATTTGAGTAAGTTTGCATCTAACATTGTCAGATATCGTCGATTAACATCCATTGAAGCCCATTGAGGTCGATTGTCACTTTGTGTTGATTGAAAATTTTCAAAGTCTATCTTCCTAATTTGAAGTCGAATTTTAACATTTCTTATATATTTGAGTGAGTTTGCATCTAACTTTGTCAGATATCGTCGATAAACATTTATTGAAGCCCATTGAGGTCGATTGTCACTTTGTGTTGATTGAAAATTTTCAAAGTCAATCTTCCTAATTTGAAGTCGAATTTCAACATTTCTTATATTTTTGAGTAAGTTTGCATCTAACATTGTCAGATATCGTCGATTAACATCCATTGAAGCCCATTGAGGTCGATTGTCACTTTGTGTTGATTGAAAATTTTCAAAGTCTATCTTCCTAATTTGAAGTCGAATTTCAACATTTCTCATATATTTGAGGAGTTTGCATCCAACTTTGTCAGATATCGTCGATAAACATCCATTGAAGCCCATTGAGGTCGATTGTCACTTTGTGTTGATTGAAAATTTTTAAAGTCAATCTTCCTAATTTGAAGTCGAATTTCAACATTTCTTATATATTTGAGTATGTTTGCATCCACCTTTGTCAGATATCGTCGATAAACATCCATTGAAGCCCATTGAGGTCGATTGTCACTTTGTGTTGATTGAAAATTTTCAAAGTCTATCTTCCTAATTTGAAGTCGAATTTCAACATTTCTTATATTTTTGAGTAAGTTTGCATCTAACATTGTCAGATATCGTCGATTAACATCCATTGAAGCCCATTGAGGTCGATTGTCACTTTGTGTTGATTGAAAATTTTCAAAGTCTATCTTCCTAATTTGAAGTCGAATTTCAACATTTCTCATATATTTGAGGAGTTTGCATCCAACTTTGTCAGATATCGTCGATAAACATCCATTGAAGCCCATTGAGGTCGATTGTCACTTTGTGTTGATTGAAAATTTTTAAAGTCAATCTTCCTAATTTGAAGTCGAATTTCAACATTTCTTATATATTTGAGTATGTTTGCATCCAACTTTGTCAGATATCGTCGATAAACATCCATTGAAGCCCATTGAGGTCGATTGTCACTTTGTGTTGATTGAAAATTTTCAAAGTCTATCTTCCTAATTTGAAGTCGAATTTCAACATTTCTCATATATTCGAGTTAGTTTGCATCTAACTTTGTCAGATATCGTCGATTAACATCCATTGAAGCCCATTGAGGTCGATTGTCACTTTGTGTTGATTGAAAATTTTCAAAGTCTATCTTCCTAATTTGAAGTCGAATTTTAACATTTCTTATATATTTGAGTGAGTTTGCATCTAACTTTGTCAGATATCGTCGATAAACATTTATTGAAGCCCATTGAGGTCGATTGTCACTTTGTGTTGATTGAAAATTTTCAAAGTCAATCTTCCTAATTTGAAGTCGAATTTCAACATTTCTTATATATTTGAGTAAGTTTGCATCTAACATTGTCAGATATCGTCGATTAACATCCATTGAAGCCCATTGAGGTCGATTGTCACTTTGTGTTGATTGAAAATTTTCAAAGTCTATCTTCCTAATTTGAAGTCGAATTTCAACATTTCTCATATATTTGAGGAGTTTGCATCCAACTTTGTCAGATATCGTCGATAAACATCCATTGAAGCCCATTGAGGTCGATTGTCACTTTGTGTTGATTGAAAATTTTTAAAGTCAATCTTCCTAATTTGAAGTCGAATTTCAACATTTCTTATATATTTGAGTAAGTTTGCATCCAACTTTGTCAGATATCGTCGATAAACATCCATTGAAGCCCATTGAGGTCGATTGTCACTTTGTGTTGATTGAAAATTTTCAAAGTCTATCTTCCTAATTTGAAGTCGAATTTCAACATTTCTCATATATTCGAGTTAGTTTGCATCTAACTTTGTCAGATATCGTCGATTAACATCCATTGAAGCCCATTGAGGTCGATTGTCACTTTGTGTTGATTGAAAATTTTCAAAGTCTATCTTCCTAATTTGAAGTCGAATTTTAACATTTCTTATATATTTGATTGAGTTTGCATCTAACTTTGTCAGATATCGTCGATAAACATTTATTGAAGCCCATTGAGGTCGATTGTCACTTTGTGTTGATTGAAAATTTTCAAAGTCAATCTTCCTAATTTGAAGTCGAATTTCAACATTTCCTATATATTTTAGTGAGTTTGCATCTAACTTTGTCAGATATCGTCGATTAACATCCATTGAAGCCCATTGAGGTCGATTGTCACTTTGTGTTGATTGAAAATTTTCAAAGTCTATCTTCCTAATTTGAAGTCGAATTTGAACATTTCTTATATATTTGAGTAAGTTTGCATCTAACATTGTCAGATATCGTCGATTAACATCCATTGAAGCCCATTGAGGTCGATTGTCACTTTGTGTTGATTGAAAATTTTCAAAGTCTATCTTCCTAATTTGAAGTCGAATTTCAACATTTCTTATATATTTGAGTAAGTTTGCATGTAACATTGTCAGATATCGTCGATTAACATCCAATGAAGCCCATTGAGGTCGATTGTCACTTTGTGTTGATTGAAAATTTTCAAAGTCTATCTTCCTAATTTGAAGTCGAATTTCAACATTTCTTATATATTTGAGTAAGTTTGCATCTAACATTGTCAGATATCGTCGATTAACATCCATTGAAGCCCATTGAGGTCGATTGTCACTTTGTGTTGATTGAAAATTTTCAAAGTCTATCTTCCTAATTTGAAGTCGAATTTAACATTTCTTATATATTTGAGTGAGTTTGCATCTAACTTTGTCAGATATCGTCGATAAACATTTATTGAAGCCCATTGAGGTCGATTGTCACTTTGTGTTGATTGAAAATTTTTAAAGTCTATCTTCCTAATTTGGAGTCGAATTTCAACATTTCTCATATATTCGAGTGAGTTTGCATCTAACATTGTCAGATATCGTCGATAAACATTCATTGAAGCCCATTGAGGTCGATTGTCACTTTGTGTTGATTGAAAATTTTCAAAGTCAATCTTCCTAATTTGAAGTCGAATTTCAACATTTCTTATATATTTGAGTAAGTTTGCATCTAACATTGTCAGATATCGTCGATTAACATCCATTGAAGCCCATTGAGGTCGATTGTCACTTTGTGTTGATTGAAAATTTTCAAAGTCTATCTTCCTAATTTGAAGTCGAATTTTAACATTTCTTATATATTTGAGTGAGTTTGCATCTAACTTTGTCAGATATCGTCGATAAACATTTATTGAAGCCCATTGAGGTCGATTGTCACTTTGTGTTGATTGAAAATTTTCAAAGTCAATCTTCCTAATTTGAAGTCGAATTTCAACATTTCTTATATTTTTGAGTAAGTTTGCATCTAACATTGTCAGATATCGTCGATTAACATCCATTGAAGCCCATTGAGGTCGATTGTCACTTTGTGTTGATTGAAAATTTTCAAAGTCTATCTTCCTAATTTGAAGTCGAATTTTAACATTTCTTATATATTTGAGTGAGTTTGCATCTAACTTTGTCAGATATCGTCGATAAACATTTATTGAAGCCCATTGAGGTCGATTGTCACTTTGTGTTGATTGAAAATTTTCAAAGTCTATCTTCCTAATTTGAAGTCGAATTTTAACATTTCTTATATATTTGAGTGAGTTTGCATCTAACATTGTCAGATATCGTCGATAAACATTCATTGAAGCCCATTGAGGTCGATTGTCACTTTGTGTTGATTGAAAATTTTCAAAGTCAATCTTCCTAATTTGAAGTCGAATTTCAACATTTCCTATATATTTGAGTGAGTTTGCATCTAACTTTGTCAGATATCGTCGATTAACATCCATTGAAGCCCATTGAGGTCGATTGTCACTTTGTGTTGATTGAAAATTTTCAAAGTCTATCTTCCTAATTTGGAGTCGAATTTCAACATTTCTCATATATTCGAGTTAGTTTGCATCTAACTTTGTCAGATATCGTCGATTAACATCCATTGAAGCCCATTGAGGTCGATTGTCACTTTGTGTTGATTGAAAATTTTCAAAGTCTATCTTCCTAATTTGAAGTCGAATTTTAACATTTCTTATATATTTGAGTGAGTTTGCATCTAACTTTGTCAGATATCGTCGATAAACATTTATTGAAGCCCATTGAGGTCGATTGTCACTTTGTGTTGATTGAAAATTTTCAAAGTCAATCTTCCTAATTTGAAGTCGAATTTCAACATTTCTTATATATTTGAGTAAGTTTGCATCTAACATTGTCAGATATCGTCGATTAACATCCATTGAAGCCCATTGAGGTCGATTGTCACTTTGTGTTGATTGAAAATTTTCAAAGTCTATCTTCCTAATTTGAAGTCGAATTTCAACATTTCTCATATATTTGAGGAGTTTGCATCCAACTTTGTCAGATATCGTCGATAAACATCCATTGAAGCCCATTGAGGTCGATTGTCACTTTGTGTTGATTGAAAATTTTTAAAGTCAATCTTCCTAATTTGAAGTCGAATTTCAACATTTCTTATATATTTGAGTAAGTTTGCATCCAACTTTGTCAGATATCGTCGATAAACATCCATTGAAGCCCATTGAGGTCGATTGTCACTTTGTGTTGATTGAAAATTTTCAAAGTCTATCTTCCTAATTTGAAGTCGAATTTCAACATTTCTCATATATTCGAGTTAGTTTGCATCTAACTTTGTCAGATATCGTCGATTAACATCCATTGAAGCCCATTGAGGTCGATTGTCACTTTGTGTTGATTGAAAATTTTCAAAGTCTATCTTCCTAATTTGAAGTCGAATTTTAACATTTCTTATATATTTGATTGAGTTTGCATCTAACTTTGTCAGATATCGTCGATAAACATTTATTGAAGCCCATTGAGGTCGATTGTCACTTTGTGTTGATTGAAAATTTTCAAAGTCAATCTTCCTAATTTGAAGTCGAATTTCAACATTTCCTATATATTTTAGTGAGTTTGCATCTAACTTTGTCAGATATCGTCGATTAACATCCATTGAAGCCCATTGAGGTCGATTGTCACTTTGTGTTGATTGAAAATTTTCAAAGTCTATCTTCCTAATTTGAAGTCGAATTTGAACATTTCTTATATATTTGAGTAAGTTTGCATCTAACATTGTCAGATATCGTCGATTAACATCCATTGAAGCCCATTGAGGTCGATTGTCACTTTGTGTTGATTGAAAATTTTCAAAGTCTATCTTCCTAATTTGAAGTCGAATTTCAACATTTCTTATATATTTGAGTAAGTTTGCATGTAACATTGTCAGATATCGTCGATTAACATCCAATGAAGCCCATTGAGGTCGATTGTCACTTTGTGTTGATTGAAAATTTTCAAAGTCTATCTTCCTAATTTGAAGTCGAATTTCAACATTTCTTATATATTTGAGTAAGTTTGCATCTAACATTGTCAGATATCGTCGATTAACATCCATTGAAGCCCATTGAGGTCGATTGTCACTTTGTGTTGATTGAAAATTTTCAAAGTCTATCTTCCTAATTTGAAGTCGAATTTAACATTTCTTATATATTTGAGTGAGTTTGCATCTAACTTTGTCAGATATCGTCGATAAACATTTATTGAAGCCCATTGAGGTCGATTGTCACTTTGTGTTGATTGAAAATTTTTAAAGTCTATCTTCCTAATTTGGAGTCGAATTTCAACATTTCTCATATATTCGAGTGAGTTTGCATCTAACATTGTCAGATATCGTCGATAAACATTCATTGAAGCCCATTGAGGTCGATTGTCACTTTGTGTTGATTGAAAATTTTCAAAGTCAATCTTCCTAATTTGAAGTCGAATTTCAACATTTCTTATATATTTGAGTAAGTTTGCATCTAACATTGTCAGATATCGTCGATTAACATCCATTGAAGCCCATTGAGGTCGATTGTCACTTTGTGTTGATTGAAAATTTTCAAAGTCAATCTTCCTAATTTGAAGTCGAATTTCAACATTTCTTATATATTTGAGTAAGTTTGCATCTAACATTGTCAGATATCGTCGATTAACATCCATTGAAGCCCATTGAGGTCGATTGTCACTTTGTGTTGATTGAAAATTTTCAAAGTCTATCTTCCTAATTTGAAGTCGAATTTCAACATTTCTCATATATTTGAGGAGTTTGCATCCAACTTTGTCAGATATCGTCGATAAACATCCATTGAAGCCCATTGAGGTCGATTGTCACTTTGTGTTGATTGAAAATTTTTAAAGTCAATCTTCCTAATTTGAAGTCGAATTTCAACATTTCTTATATATTTGAGTAAGTTTGCATCCAACTTTGTCAGATATCGTCGATAAACATCCATTGAAGCCCATTGAGGTCGATTGTCACTTTGTGTTGATTGAAAATTTTCAAAGTCTATCTTCCTAATTTGAAGTCGAATTTCAACATTTCTCATATATTCGAGTTAGTTTGCATCTAACTTTGTCAGATATCGTCGATTAACATCCATTGAAGCCCATTGAGGTCGATTGTCACTTTGTGTTGATTGAAAATTTTCAAAGTCTATCTTCCTAATTTGAAGTCGAATTTTAACATTTCTTATATATTTGATTGAGTTTGCATCTAACTTTGTCAGATATCGTCGATAAACATTTATTGAAGCCCATTGAGGTCGATTGTCACTTTGTGTTGATTGAAAATTTTCAAAGTCAATCTTCCTAATTTGAAGTCGAATTTCAACATTTCCTATATATTTGAGTGAGTTTGCATCTAACTTTGTCAGATATCGTCGATTAACATCCATTGAAGCCCATTGAGGTCGATTGTCACTTTGTGTTGATTGAAAATTTTCAAAGTCTATCTTCCTAATTTGAAGTCGAATTTGAACATTTCTTATATATTTGAGTAAGTTTGCATCTAACATTGTCAGATATCGTCGATTAACATCCATTGAAGCCCATTGAGGTCGATTGTCACTTTGTGTTGATTAAAAATTTTCAAAGTCTATCTTCCTAATTTGAAGTCGAATTTCAACATTTCTTATATATTTGAGTAAGTTTGCATGTAACATTGTCAGATATCGTCGATTAACATCCAATGAAGCCCATTGAGGTCGATTGTCACTTTGTGTTGATTGAAAATTTTCAAAGTCTATCTTCCTAATTTGAAGTCGAATTTCAACATTTCTTATATATTTGAGTAAGTTTGCATCTAACATTGTCAGATATCGTCGATTAACATCCATTGAAGCCCATTGAGGTCGATTGTCACTTTGTGTTGATTGAAAATTTTCAAAGTCTATCTTCCTAATTTGAAGTCGAATTTAACATTTCTTATATATTTGAGTGAGTTTGCATCTAACTTTGTCAGATATCGTCGATAAACATTTATTGAAGCCCATTGAGGTCGATTGTCACTTTGTGTTGATTGAAAATTTTTAAAGTCTATCTTCCTAATTTGGAGTCGAATTTCAACATTTCTCATATATTCGAGTGAGTTTGCATCTAACATTGTCAGATATCGTCGATAAACATTCATTGAAGCCCATTGAGGTCGATTGTCACTTTGTGTTGATTGAAAATTTTCAAAGTCAATCTTCCTAATTTGAAGTCGAATTTCAACATTTCTTATATATTTGAGTAAGTTTGCATCTAACATTGTCAGATATCGTCGATTAACATCCATTGAAGCCCATTGAGGTCGATTGTCACTTTGTGTTGATTGAAAATTTTCAAAGTCTATCTTCCTAATTTGAAGTCGAATTTTAACATTTCTTATATATTTGAGTGAGTTTGCATCTAACTTTGTCAGATATCGTCGATAAACATTTATTGAAGCCCATTGAGGTCGATTGTCACTTTGTGTTGATTGAAAATTTTCAAAGTCAATCTTCCTAATTTGAAGTCGAATTCCAACATTTCTTATATTTTTGAGTAAGTTTGCATCTAACATTGTCAGATATCGTCGATTAACATCCATTGAAGCCCATTGAGGTCGATTGTCACTTTGTGTTGATCGAAAATTTTCAAAGTCTATCTTCCTAATTTGAAGTCGAATTTGAACATTTCTTATATATTTGAGTAAGTTTGCATCTAACATTGTCAGATATCGTCGATTAACATCCATTGAAGCCCATTGAGGTCGATTGTCACTTTGTGTTGATTGAAAATTTTCAAAGTCTATCTTCCTAATTTGAAGTCGAATTTCAACATTTCTTATATATTTGAGTAAGTTTGCATGTAACATTGTCAGATATCGTCGATTAACATCCAATGAAGCCCATTGAGGTCGATTGTCACTTTGTGTTGATTGAAAATTTTCAAAGTCTATCTTCCTAATTTGAAGTCGAATTTCAACATTTCTTATATATTTGAGTAAGTTTGCATCTAACATTGTCAGATATCGTCGATTAACATCCATTGAAGCCCATTGAGGTCGATTGTCACTTTGTGTTGATTGAAAATTTTCAAAGTCTATCTTCCTAATTTGAAGTCGAATTTAACATTTCTTATATATTTGAGTGAGTTTGCATCTAACTTTGTCAGATATCGTCGATAAACATTTATTGAAGCCCATTGAGGTCGATTGTCACTTTGTGTTGATTGAAAATTTTTAAAGTCTATCTTCCTAATTTGGAGTCGAATTTCAACATTTCTCATATATTCGAGTGAGTTTGCATCTAACATTGTCAGATATCGTCGATAAACATTCATTGAAGCCCATTGAGGTCGATTGTCACTTTGTGTTGATTGAAAATTTTCAAAGTCAATCTTCCTAATTTGAAGTCGAATTTCAACATTTCTTATATATTTGAGTAAGTTTGCATCTAACATTGTCAGATATCGTCGATTAACATCCATTGAAGCCCATTGAGGTCGATTGTCACTTTGTGTTGATTGAAAATTTTCAAAGTCTATCTTCCTAATTTGAAGTCGAATTTCAACATTTCTCATATATTTGAGGAGTTTGCATCCAACTTTGTCAGATATCGTCGATAAACATCCATTGAAGCCCATTGAGGTCGATTGTCACTTTGTGTTGATTGAAAATTTTTAAAGTCAATCTTCCTAATTTGAAGTCGAATTTCAACATTTCTTATATATTTGAGTATGTTTGCATCCAACTTTGTCAGATATCGTCGATAAACATCCATTGAAGCCCATTGAGGTCGATTGTCACTTTGTGTTGATTGAAAATTTTCAAAGTCTATCTTCCTAATTTGAAGTCGAATTTCAACATTTCTCATATATTCGAGTTAGTTTGCATCTAACTTTGTCAGATATCGTCGATTAACATCCATTGAAGCCCATTGAGGTCGATTGTCACTTTGTGTTGATTGAAAATTTTCAAAGTCTATCTTCCTAATTTGAAGTCGAATTTTAACTTTTCTTATATATTTGAGTAAGTTTGCATCTAACTTTGTCAGATATCGTCGATAAACATTCATTGAAGCCCATTGAGGTCGATTGTCACTTTGTGTTGATTGAAAATTTTCAAAGTCTATCTTCCTAATTTGGAGTCGAATTTCAACATTTCTCATATATTCGAGTGAGTTTGCATCTAACATTGTCAGATATCGTCGATAAACATTCATTGAAGCCCATTGAGGTCGATTGTCACTTTGTGTTGATTGAAAATTTTCAAAGTTTATCTTCCTAATTTGAAGTCGAATTTCAACATTTCCCATATATTTGAGTGAGTTTGCATCCAACTTTGTCAGATATCGTCGATAAACATTCATTGAAGCCCATTGAGGTCGATTGTCACTTTGTGTTGATTGAAAATTTTCAAAGTCTATCTTCCTAATTTGAAGTCGAATTTCAACATTTCTTATATATTTGAGTGAGTTTGCATCTAACTTTGTCAGATATCGTCGATAAACATTTATTGAAGCCCATTGAGGTCGATTGTCACTTTGTGTTGATTGAAAATTTTCAAAGTCTATCTTCCTAATTTGAAGTCGAATTTCAACATTTCTTATATATTTGAGTAAGTTTGCATCTAACATTGTCAGATATCGTCGATTAACATCCATTGAAGCCCATTGAGGTCGATTGTCACTTTGTGTTGATTGAAAATTTTCAAAGTCTATCTTCCTAATTTGAAGTCGAATTTCAACATTTCTCATATATTTGAGGAGTTTGCATCCAACTTTGTCAGATATCGTCGATAAACATCCATTGAAGCCCATTGAGGTCGATTGTCACTTTGTGTTGATTGAAAATTTTTAAAGTCAATCTTCCTAATTTGAAGTCGAATTTCAACATTTCTTATATATTTGAGTAAGTTTGCATCCAACTTTGTCAGATATCGTCGATAAACATCCATTGAAGCCCATTGAGGTCGATTGTCACTTTGTGTTGATTGAAAATTTTCAAAGTCTATCTTCCTAATTTGAAGTCGAATTTCAACATTTCTCATATATTTGAGTGAGTTTGCATCCAACTTTGTCAGATATCGTCGATAAACATACATTGAAGCCCATTGAGGTCGATTGTCACTTTGTGTTGATTGAAAATTTTCAAAGTCAATCTTCCTAATTTGAAGTCGAATTTTAACATTTCTTATATATTTGAGTGAGTTTGCATCTAACTTTGTCAGATATCGTCGATAAACATTCATTGAAGCCCATTGAGGTCGATTGTCACTTTGTGTTGATTGAAAATTTTCAAAGTCTATCTTCCTAATTTGAAGTCGAATTTCAACATTTCTCATATATTTGAGTGAGTTTGCATCCAACTTTGTCAGATATCGTCGATAAACATCCATTGAAGCCCATTGAGGTCGATTGTCACTTTGTGTTGATTGAAAATTTTCAAAGTCAATCTTCCTAATTTGAAGTCGAATTTCAACATTTCTTATATATTTGAGTAAGTTTGCATCCAACTTTGTCAGATATCGTCGATAAACATCCATTGAAGCCCATTGAGGTCGATTGTCACTTTGTGTTGATTGAAAATTTTCAAAGTCTATCTTCCTAATTTGAAGTCGAATTTCAACATTTCTCATATATTCGAGTTAGTTTGCATCTAACTTTGTCAGATATCGTCGATTAACATCCATTGAAGCCCATTGAGGTCGATTGTCACTTTGTGTTGATTGAAAATTTTCAAAGTCTATCTTCCTAATTTGAAGTCGAATTTTAACATTTCTTATATATTTGAGTGAGTTTGCATCTAACTTTGTCAGATATCGTCGATAAACATTTATTGAAGCCCATTGAGGTCGATTGTCACTTTGTGTTGATTGAAAATTTTCAAAGTCTATCTTCCTAATTTGAAGTCGAATTTCAACATTTCTTATATATTTGAGTAAGTTTGCATCTAACATTGTCAGATATCGTCGATTAACATCCATTGAAGCCCATTGAGGTCGATTGTCACTTTGTGTTGATTGAAAATTTTCAAAGTCTATCTTCCTAATTTGAAGTCGAATTTCAACATTTCTCATATATTTGAGGAGTTTGCATCCAACTTTGTCAGATATCGTCGATAAACATCCATTGAAGCCCATTGAGGTCGATTGTCACTTTGTGTTGATTGAAAATTTTCAAAGTCAATCTTCCTAATTTGAAGTCGAATTTTAACATTTCTTATATATTTGAGTGAGTTTGCATCTAACTTTGTCAGATATCGTCGATAAACATTCATTGAAGCCCATTGAGGTCGATTGTCACTTTGTGTTGATTGAAAATTTTCAAAGTCTATCTTCCTAATTTGAAGTCGAATTTTAACATTTCTTATATATTTGAGTGAGTTTGCATCTAACTTTGTCAGATATCGTCGATAAACATTCATTGAAGCCCATTGAGGTCGATTGTCACTTTGTGTTGATTGAAAATTTTCAAAGTCTATCTTCCTAATTTGAAGTCGAATTTCAACATTTCTCATATATTTGAGTGAGTTTGCATCCAACTTTGTCAGATATCGTCGATAAACATCCATTGAAGCCCATTGAGGTCGATTGTCACTTTGTGTTGATTGAAAATTTTCAAAGTCAATCTTCCTAATTTGAAGTCGAATTTCAACATTTCTTATATATTTGAGTAAGTTTGCATCTAACATTGTCAGATATCGTCGATAAACATTTATTGGAGCCCATTGAGGTCGATTGTCACTTTGTGTTGATTGAAAATTTTCAAAGTCTATCTTCCTAATTTGGAGTCGAATTTCAACATTTCTCATATATTCGAGTGAGTTTGCATCTAACATTGTCAGATATCGTCGATAAACATTCATTGAAGCCCATTGAGGTCGATTGTCACTTTGTGTTGATTGAAAATTTTCAAAGTCTATCTTCCTAATCTGAAGTCGAATTTCAACATTTCCTATATATTTGAGTGAGTTTGCATCCAACTTTGTCAGATATCGTCGATAAACATTCATTGAAGCCCATTGAGGTCGATTGTCACTTTGTGTTGATTGAAAATTTTCAAAGTCAATCTTCCTAATTTGAAGTCGAATTTCAACATTTCTTATATATTTGAGTAAGTTTGCATCTAACATTGTCAGATATCGTCGATTAACATCCATTGAAGCCCATTGAGGTCGATTGTCACTTTGTGTTGATTGAAAATTTTCAAAGTCTATCTTCCTAATTTGAAGTCGAATTTCAACATTTCTCATATATTTGAGGAGTTTGCATCCAACTTTGTCAGATATCGTCGATAAACATCCATTGAAGCCCATTGAGGTCGATTGTCACTTTGTGTTGATTGAAAATTTTTAAAGTCAATCTTCCTAATTTGAAGTCGAATTTCAACATTTCTTATATATTTGAGTATGTTTGCATCCAACTTTGTCAGATATCGTCGATAAACATCCATTGAAGCCCATTGAGGTCGATTGTCACTTTGTGTTGATTGAAAATTTTCAAAGTCTATCTTCCTAATTTGAAGTCGAATTTCAACATTTCTCATATATTCGAGTTAGTTTGCATCTAACTTTGTCAGATATCGTCGATTAACATCCATTGAAGCCCATTGAGGTCGATTGTCACTTTGTGTTGATTGAAAATTTTCAAAGTCTATCTTCCTAATTTGAAGTCGAATTTTAACATTTCTTATATATTTGAGTGAGTTTGCATCTAACTTTGTCAGATATCGTCGATAAACATTTATTGAAGCCCATTGAGGTCGATTGTCACTTTGTGTTGATTGAAAATTTTCAAAGTCTATCTTCCTAATTTGAAGTCGAATTTTAACATTTCTTATATATTTGAGTGAGTTTGCATCTAACATTGTCAGATATCGTCGATAAACATTCATTGAAGCCCATTGAGGTCGATTGTCACTTTGTGTTGATTGAAAATTTTCAAAGTCAATCTTCCTAATTTGAAGTCGAATTTCAACATTTCCTATATATTTGAGTGAGTTTGCATCTAACTTTGTCAGATATCGTCGATTAACATCCATTGAAGCCCATTGAGGTCGATTGTCACTTTGTGTTGATTGAAAATTTTCAAAGTCTATCTTCCTAATTTGGAGTCGAATTTCAACATTTCTCATATATTTGAGTAAGTTTGCATCTAATTTTGTCAGATATCGTCGATAAACATTCATTGAAGCCCATTGAGGTCGATTGTCACTTTGTGTTGATTGAAAATTTTCAAAGTCAATCTTCCTAATTTGAAGTCGAATTTTAACTTTTCTTATATATTTGAGTAAGTTTGCATCTAACTTTTCAGATATCGTCGATAAACATTCATTGAAGCCCATTGAGGTCGATTGTCACTTTGTGTTGATTGAAAATTTTCAAAGTCTATCTTCCTAATTTGGAGTCGAATTTCAACATTTCTCATATATTCGAGTGAGTTTGCATCTAACATTGTCAGATATCGTCGATAAACATTCATTGAAGCCCATTGAGGTCGATTGTCACTTTGTGTTGATTGAAAATTTTCAAAGTTTATCTTCCTAATTTGAAGTCGAATTTCAACATTTCCTATATATTTGAGTGAGTTTGCATCCAACTTTGTCAGATATCGTCGATAAACATTCATTGAAGCCCATTGAGGTCGATTGTCACTTTGTGTTGATTGAAAATTTTCAAAGTCTATCTTCCTAATTTGAAGTCGAATTTCAACATTTCTTATATATTTGAGTGAGTTTGCATCTAACTTTGTCAGATATCGTCGATAAACATTTATTGAAGCCCATTGAGGTCGATTGTCACTTTGTGTTGATTGAAAATTTTCAAAGTCTATCTTCCTAATTTGAAGTCGAATTTCAACATTTCTTATATATTTGAGTAAGTTTGCATCTAACATTGTCAGATATCGTCGATTAACATCCATTGAAGCCCATTGAGGTCGATTGTCACTTTGTGTTGATTGAAAATTTTCAAAGTCTATCTTCCTAATTTGAAGTCGAATTTCAACATTTCTCATATATTTGAGGAGTTTGCATCCAACTTTGTCAGATATCGTCGATAAACATCCATTGAAGCCCATTGAGGTCGATTGTCACTTTGTGTTGATTGAAAATTTTTAAAGTCAATCTTCCTAATTTGAAGTCGAATTTCAACATTTCTTATATATTTGAGTAAGTTTGCATCCAACTTTGTCAGATATCGTCGATAAACATCCATTGAAGCCCATTGAGGTCGATTGTCACTTTGTGTTGATTGAAAATTTTCAAAGTCTATCTTCCTAATTTGAAGTCGAATTTCAACATTTCTCATATATTTGAGTGAGTTTGCATCCAACTTTGTCAGATATCGTCGATAAACATACATTGAAGCCCATTGAGGTCGATTGTCACTTTGTGTTGATTGAAAATTTTCAAAGTCAATCTTCCTAATTTGAAGTCGAATTTTAACATTTCTTATATATTTGAGTGAGTTTGCATCTAACTTTGTCAGATATCGTCGATAAACATTCATTGAAGCCCATTGAGGTCGATTGTCACTTTGTGTTGATTGAAAATTTTCAAAGTCTATCTTCCTAATTTGAAGTCGAATTTCAACATTTCTCATATATTTGAGTGAGTTTGCATCCAACTTTGTCAGATATCGTCGATAAACATCCATTGAAGCCCATTGAGGTCGATTGTCACTTTGTGTTGATTGAAAATTTTCAAAGTCAATCTTCCTAATTTGAAGTCGAATTTCAACATTTCTTATATATTTGAGTAAGTTTGCATCCAACTTTGTCAGATATCGTCGATAAACATCCATTGAAGCCCATTGAGGTCGATTGTCACTTTGTGTTGATTGAAAATTTTCAAAGTCTATCTTCCTAATTTGAAGTCGAATTTCAACATTTCTCATATATTCGAGTTAGTTTGCATCTAACTTTGTCAGATATCGTCGATTAACATCCATTGAAGCCCATTGAGGTCGATTGTCACTTTGTGTTGATTGAAAATTTTCAAAGTCTATCTTCCTAATTTGAAGTCGAATTTTAACATTTCTTATATATTTGAGTGAGTTTGCATCTAACTTTGTCAGATATCGTCGATAAACATTTATTGAAGCCCATTGAGGTCGATTGTCACTTTGTGTTGATTGAAAATTTTCAAAGTCTATCTTCCTAATTTGAAGTCGAATTTCAACATTTCTTATATATTTGAGTAAGTTTGCATCTAACATTGTCAGATATCGTCGATTAACATCCATTGAAGCCCATTGAGGTCGATTGTCACTTTGTGTTGATTGAAAATTTTCAAAGTCTATCTTCCTAATTTGAAGTCGAATTTCAACATTTCTCATATATTTGAGGAGTTTGCATCCAACTTTGTCAGATATCGTCGATAAACATCCATTGAAGCCCATTGAGGTCGATTGTCACTTTGTGTTGATTGAAAATTTTCAAAGTCAATCTTCCTAATTTGAAGTCGAATTTTAACATTTCTTATATATTTGAGTGAGTTTGCATCTAACTTTGTCAGATATCGTCGATAAACATTCATTGAAGCCCATTGAGGTCGATTGTCACTTTGTGTTGATTGAAAATTTTCAAAGTCTATCTTCCTAATTTGAAGTCGAATTTTAACATTTCTTATATATTTGAGTGAGTTTGCATCTAACTTTGTCAGATATCGTCGATAAACATTCATTGAAGCCCATTGAGGTCGATTGTCACTTTGTGTTGATTGAAAATTTTCAAAGTCTATCTTCCTAATTTGAAGTCGAATTTCAACATTTCTCATATATTTGAGTGAGTTTGCATCCAACTTTGTCAGATATCGTCGATAAACATCCATTGAAGCCCATTGAGGTCGATTGTCACTTTGTGTTGATTGAAAATTTTCAAAGTCAATCTTCCTAATTTGAAGTCGAATTTCAACATTTCTTATATATTTGAGTAAGTTTGCATCTAACATTGTCAGATATCGTCGATAAACATTTATTGAAGCCCATTGAGGTCGATTGTCACTTTGTGTTGATTGAAAATTTTCAAAGTCTATCTTCCTAATTTGGAGTCGAATTTCAACATTTCTCATATATTCGAGTGAGTTTGCATCTAACATTGTCAGATATCGTCGATAAACATTCATTGAAGCCCATTGAGGTCGATTGTCACTTTGTGTTGATTGAAAATTTTCAAAGTCTATCTTCCTAATCTGAAGTCGAATTTCAACATTTCCTATATATTTGAGTGAGTTTGCATCCAACTTTGTCAGATATCGTCGATAAACATTCATTGAAGCCCATTGAGGTCGATTGTCACTTTGTGTTGATTGAAAATTTTCAAAGTCAATCTTCCTAATTTGAAGTCGAATTTCAACATTTCTTATATATTTGAGTAAGTTTGCATCTAACATTGTCAGATATCGTCGATTAACATCCATTGAAGCCCATTGAGGTCGATTGTCACTTTGTGTTGATTGAAAATTTTCAAAGTCTATCTTCCTAATTTGAAGTCGAATTTTAACATTTCTTATATATTTGAGTGAGTTTGCATCTAACTTTGTCAGATATCGTCGATAAACATTTATTGAAGCCCATTGAGGTCGATTGTCACTTTGTGTTGATTGAAAATTTTCAAAGTCAATCTTCCTAATTTGAAGTCGAATTTCAACATTTCTTATATATTTGAGTAAGTTTGCATCTAACATTGTCAGATATCGTCGATTAACATCCATTGAAGCCCATTGAGGTCGATTGTCACTTTGTGTTGATTGAAAATTTTCAAAGTCTATCTTCCTAATTTGAAGTCGAATTTCAACATTTCTCATATATTTGAGGAGTTTGCATCCAACTTTGTCAGATATCGTCGATAAACATCCATTGAAGCCCATTGAGGTCGATTGTCACTTTGTGTTGATTGAAAATTTTTAAAGTCAATCTTCCTAATTTGAAGTCGAATTTCAACATTTTTTATATATTTGAGTAAGTTTGCATCCAACTTTGTCAGATATCGTCGATAAACATCCATTGAAGCCCATTGAGGTCGATTGTCACTTTGTGTTGATTGAAAATTTTCAAAGTCTATCTTCCTAATTTGAAGTCGAATTTCAACATTTCTCATATATTCGAGTTAGTTTGCATCTAACTTTGTCAGATATCGTCGATTAACATCCATTGAAGCCCATTGAGGTCGATTGTCACTTTGTGTTGATTGAAAATTTTCAAAGTCTATCTTCCTAATTTGAAGTCGAATTTTAACATTTCTTATATATTTGAGTGAGTTTGCATCTAACTTTGTCAGATATCGTCGATAAACATTTATTGAAGCCCATTGAGGTCGATTGTCACTTTGTGTTGATTGAAAATTTTCAAAGTCTATCTTCCTAATTTGAAGTCGAATTTCAACATTTCTTATATATTTGAGTAAGTTTGCATCTAACATTGTCAGATATCGTCGATTAACATCCATTGAAGCCCATTGAGGTCGATTGTCACTTTGTGTTGATTGAAAATTTTCAAAGTCTATCTTCCTAATTTGAAGTCGAATTTCAACATTTCTCATATATTTGAGGAGTTTGCATCCAACTTTGTCAGATATCGTCGATAAACATTTATTGAAGCCCATTGAGGTCGATTGTCACTTTGTGTTGATTGAAAATTTTTAAAGTCAATCTTCCTAATTTGAAGTCGAATTTCAACATTTCTTATATATTTGAGTAAGTTTGCATCTAACATTGTCAGATATCGTCGATTAACATCCATTGAAGCCCATTGAGGTCGATTGTCACTTTGTGTTGATTGAAAATTTTCAAAGTCTATCTTCCTAATTTGAAGTCGAATTTCAACATTTCTCATATATTTGTGGAGTTTGCATCCAACTTTGTCAGATATCGTCGATAAACATCCATTGAAGCCCATTGAGGTCGATTGTCACTTTGTGTTGATTGAAAATTTTTAAAGTCAATCTTCCTAATTTGAAGTCGAATTTCAACATTTCTTATATATTTGAGTAAGTTTGCATCCAACTTTGTCAGGTATCGTCGATAAACATCCATTGAAGCCCATTGAGGTCGATTGTCACTTTGTGTTGATTGAAAATTTTCAAAGTCTATCTTCCTAATTTGAAGTCGAATTTCAACATTTCTCATATATTCGAGTTAGTTTGCATCTAACTTTGTCAGATATCGTCGATTAACATCCATTGAAGCCCATTGAGGTCGATTGTCACTTTGTGTTGATTGAAAATTTTCAAAGTCTATCTTCCTAATTTGAAGTCGAATTTTAACATTTCTTATATATTTGAGTGAGTTTGCATCTAACTTTGTCAGATATCGTCGATAAACATTTATTGAAGCCCATTGAGGTCGATTGTCACTTTGTGTTGATTGAAAATTTTCAAAGTCAATCTTCCTAATTTGAAGTCGAATTTCAACATTTCTTATATATTTGAGTAAGTTTGCATCTAACATTGTCAGATATCGTCGATTAACATCCATTGAAGCCCATTGAGGTCGATTGTCACTTTGTGTTGATTGAAAATTTTCAAAGTCTATCTTCCTAATTTGAAGTCGAATTTCAACATTTCTCATATATTTGAGGAGTTTGCATCCAACTTTGTCAGATATCGTCGATAAACATCCATTGAAGCCCATTGAGGTCGATTGTCACTTTGTGTTGATTGAAAATTTTTAAAGTCAATCTTCCTAATTTGAAGTCGAATTTCAACATTTCTTATATATTTGAGTAAGTTTGCATCTAACATTGTCAGATATCGTCGATTAACATCCATTGAAGCCCATTGAGGTCGATTGTCACTTTGTGTTGATTGAAAATTTTCAAAGTCTATCTTCCTAATTTGAAGTCGAATTTTAACATTTCTTATATATTTGAGTGAGTTTGCATCTAACTTTGTCAGATATCGTCGATAAACATTTATTGAAGCCCATTGAGGTCGATTGTCACTTTGTGTTGATTGAAAATTTTCAAAGTCAATCTTCCTAATTTGAAGTCGAATTTCAACATTTCTTATATATTTGAGTAAGTTTGCATCTAACATTGTCAGATATCGTCGATTAACATCCATTGAAGCCCATTGAGGTCGATTGTCACTTTGTGTTGATTGAAAATTTTCAAAGTCTATCTTCCTAATTTGAAGTCGAATTTCAACATTTCTCATATATTTGAGGAGTTTGCATCCAACTTTGTCAGATATCGTCGATAAACATCCATTGAAGCCCATTGAGGTCGATTGTCACTTTGTGTTGATTGAAAATTTTTAAAGTCAATCTTCCTAATTTGAAGTCGAATTTCAACATTTCTTATATATTTGAGTAAGTTTGCATCCAACTTTGTCAGATATCGTCGATAAACATCCATTGAAGCCCATTGAGGTCGATTGTCACTTTGTGTTGATTGAAAATTTTCAAAGTCTATCTTCCTAATTTGAAGTCGAATTTCAACATTTCTCATATATTCGAGTTAGTTTGCATCTAACTTTGTCAGATATCGTCGATTAACATCCATTGAAGCCCATTGAGGTCGATTGTCACTTTGTGTTGATTGAAAATTTTCAAAGTCTATCTTCCTAATTTGAAGTCGAATTTTAACATTTCTTATATATTTGAGTGAGTTTGCATCTAACTTTGTCAGATATCGTCGATAAACATTTATTGAAGCCCATTGAGGTCGATTGTCACTTTGTGTTGATTGAAAATTTTCAAAGTCAATCTTCCTAATTTGAAGTCGAATTTCAACATTTCTTATATATTTGAGTAAGTTTGCATCTAACATTGTCAGATATCGTCGATTAACATCCATTGAAGCCCATTGAGGTCGATTGTCACTTTGTGTTGATTGAAAATTTTCAAAGTCTATCTTCCTAATTTGAAGTCGAATTTCAACATTTCTCATATATTTGAGGAGTTTGCATCCAACTTTGTCAGATATCGTCGATAAACATCCATTGAAGCCCATTGAGGTCGATTGTCACTTTGTGTTGATTGAAAATTTTTAAAGTCAATCTTCCTAATTTGAAGTCGAATTTCAACATTTCTTATATATTTGAGTAAGTTTGCATCTAACATTGTCAGATATTGTCGATTAACATCCATTGAAGCCCATTGAGGTCGATTGTCACTTTGTGTTGATTGAAAATTTTCAAAGTCTATCTTCCTAATTTGAAGTCGAATTTTAACATTTCTTATATATTTGAGTGAGTTTGCATCTAACTTTGTCAGATATCGTCGATAAACATTTATTGAAGCCCATTGAGGTCGATTGTCACTTTGTGTTGATTGAAAATTTTCAAAGTCAATCTTCCTAATTTGAAGTCGAATTTCAACATTTCTTATATATTTGAGTAAGTTTGCATCTAACATTGTCAGATATCGTCGATTAACATCCATTGAAGCCCATTGAGGTCGATTGTCACTTTGTGTTGATTGAAAATTTTCAAAGTCTATCTTCCTAATTTGAAGTCGAATTTCAACATTTCTCATATATTTGAGGAGTTTGCATCCAACTTTGTCAGATATCGTCGATAAACATTTATTGAAGCCCATTGAGGTCGATTGTCACTTTGTGTTGATTGAAAATTTTCAAAGTCAATCTTCCTAATTTGAAGTCGAATTTCAACATTTCTTATATATTTGAGTAAGTTTGCATCTAACATTGTCAGATATCGTCGATTAACATCCATTGAAGCCCATTGAGGTCGATTGTCACTTTGTGTTGATTGAAAATTTTCAAAGTCTATCTTCCTAATTTGAAGTCGAATTTCAACATTTCTCATATATTTGAGGAGTTTGCATCCAACTTTGTCAGATATCGTCGATAAACATCCATTGAAGCCCATTGAGGTCGATTGTCACTTTGTGTTGATTGAAAATTTTTAAAGTCAATCTTCCTAATTTGAAGTCGAATTTCAACATTTCTTATATATTTGAGTAAGTTTGCATCCAACTTTGTCAGATATCGTCGATAAACATCCATTGAAGCCCATTGAGGTCGATTGTCACTTTGTGTTGATTGAAAATTTTCAAAGTCTATCTTCCTAATTTGAAGTCGAATTTCAACATTTCTCATATATTCGAGTTAGTTTGCATCTAACTTTGTCAGATATCGTCGATTAACATCCATTGAAGCCCATTGAGGTCGATTGTCACTTTGTGTTGATTGAAAATTTTCAAAGTCTATCTTCCTAATTTGAAGTCGAATTTTAACATTTCCTATATATTTGAGTGAGTTTGCATCCAACTTTGTCAGATATCGTCGATAAACATTTATTGAAGCCCATTGAGGTCGATTGTCACTTTGTGTTGATTGAAAATTTTCTAAGTCAATCTTCCTAATTTGAAGTCGAATTTCAACTTTCTTATATATTTGAGTGAGTTTGCATCTAACATTGTCAGATATCGTCGATTAACATCCATTGAAGCCCATTGAGGTCGATTGTCACTTTGTGTTGATTGAAAATTTTCAAAGTCTATCTTCCTAATTTGAAGTCGAATTTCAACATTTCTCATATATTTGAGGAGTTTGCATCCAACTTTGTCAGATATCGTCGATAAACATCCATTGAAGCCCATTGAGGTCGATTGTCACTTTGTGTTGATTGAAAATTTTTAAAGTCAATCTTCCTAATTTGAAGTCGAATTTCAACATTTCTTATATATTTGAGTAAGTTTGCATCCAACTTTGTCAGATATCGTCGATAAACATCCATTGAAGCCCATTGAGGTCGATTGTCACTTTGTGTTGATTGAAAATTTTCAAAGTCTATCTTCCTAATTTGGAGTCGAATTTTAACATTTCTTATATATTTGAGTGAGTTTGCATCTAACTTTGTCAGATATCGTCGATAAACATTCATTGAAGCCCATTGAGGTCGATTGTCACTTTGTGTTGATTGAAAATTTTCAAAGTCTATCTTCCTAATTTGGAGTCGAATTTCAACATTTCTCATATATTCGAGTGAGTTTGCATCTAACATTGTCAGATATCGTCGATAAACATTCATTGAAGCCCATTGAGGTCGATTGTCACTTTGTGTTGATTGAAAATTTTCAAAGTCTATCTTCCTAATTTGAAGTCGAATTTCAACATTTCCTATATATTTGAGTGAGTTTGCATCCAACTTTGTCAGATATCGTCGATAAACATTCATTGAAGCCCATTGAGGTCGATTGTCACTTTGTGTTGATTGAAAATTTTCAAAGTCTATCTTCCTAATTTGAAGTCGAATTTCAACATTTCTCATATATTCGAGTTAGTTTGCATCTAACTTTGTCAGATATCGTCGATTAACATCCATTGAAGCCCATTGAGGTCGATTGTCACTTTGTGTTGATTGAAAATTTTCAAAGTCTATCTTCCTAATTTGAAGTCGAATTTTAACATTTCTTATATATTTGAGTGAGTTTGCATCTAACTTTGTCAGATATCGTCGATAAACATTTATTGAAGCCCATTGAGGTCGATTGTCACTTTGTGTTGATTGAAAATTTTCAAAGTCAATCTTCCTAATTTGAAGTCGAATTTCAACATTTCTTATATATTTGAGTAAGTTTGCATCTAACATTGTCAGATATCGTCGATTAACATCCATTGAAGCCCATTGAGGTCGATTGTCACTTTGTGTTGATTGAAAATTTTCAAAGTCTATCTTCCTAATTTGAAGTCGAATTTCAACATTTCTCATATATTTGAGGAGTTTGCATCCAACTTTGTCAGATATCGTCGATAAACATCCATTGAAGCCCATTGAGGTCGATTGTCACTTTGTGTTGATTGAAAATTTTTAAAGTCAATCTTCCTAATTTGAAGTCGAATTTCAACATTTCTCATATATTTGAGTAAGTTTGCATCTAACATTGTCAGATATCGTCGATTAACATCCATTGAAGCCCATTGAGGTCGATTGTCACTTTGTGTTGATTGAAAATTTTCAAAGTCAATCTTCCTAATTTGAAGTCGAATTTCAACATTTCTTATATATTTGAGTAAGTTTGCATCTAACATTGTCAGATATCGTCGATTAACATCCATTGAAGCCCATTGAGGTCGATTGTCACTTTGTGTTGATTGAAAATTTTCAAAGTCTATCTTCCTAATTTGAAGTCGAATTTCAACATTTCTCATATATTTGAGGAGTTTGCATCCAACTTTGTCAGATATCGTCGATAAACATCCATTGAAGCCCATTGAGGTCGATTGTCAGTTTGTGTTGATTGAAAATTTTTAAAGTCAATCTTCCTAATTTGAAGTCGAATTTCAACATTTCTTATATATTTGAGTAAGTTTGCATCCAACTTTGTCAGATATCGTCGATAAACATCCATTGAAGCCCATTGAGGTCGATTGTCACTTTGTGTTGATTGAAAATTTTCAAAGTCTATCTTCCTAATTTGAAGTCGAATTTCAACATTTCTTATATATTTGAGTAAGTTTGCATCTAACATTGTCAGATATCGTCGATTAACATCCATTGAAGCCCATTGAGGTCGATTGTCACTTTGTGTTGATTGAAAATTTTCAAAGTCTATCTTCCTAATTTGAAGTCGAATTTCAACATTTCTTATATATTTGAGTAAGTTTGCATCCAACTTTGTCAGATATCGTCGATAAACATCCATTGAAGCCCATTGAGGTCGATTGTCACTTTGTGTTGATTGAAAATTTTCAAAGTCAATCTTCCTAATTTGAAGTCGAATTTCAACTTTCTTATATATTTGAGTAAGTTTGCATCTAACATTGTCAGATATCGTCGATTAACATCCATTGAAGCCCATTGAGGTCGATTGTCACTTTGTGTTGATTGAAAATTTTCAAAGTCTATCTTCCTAATTTGAAGTCGAATTTCAACATTTCTTATATATTTGAGTAAGTTTGCATCTAACTTTGTCAGATATCGTCGATTAACATCCATTGAAGCCCATTGAGGTCGATTGTCACTTTGTGTTGATTGAAAATTTTCAAAGTCTATCTTCCTAATTTGAAGTCGAATTTCAACATTTCTTATATATTTGAGTAAGTTTGCATCTAACATTGTCAGATATCGTCGATTAACATCCATTGAAGCCCATTGAGGTCGATTGTCACTTTGTGTTGATTGAAAATTTTCAAAGTCTATCTTCCTAATTTGAAGTCGAATTTAACATTTCTTATATATTTGAGTGAGTTTGCATCTAACTTTGTCAGATATCGTCGATAAACATTTATTGAAGCCCATTGAGGTCGATTGTCACTTTGTGTTGATTGAAAATTTTCAAAGTCTATCTTCCTAATTTGGAGTCGAATTTCAACATTTCTCATATATTCGAGTGAGTTTGCATCTAACATTGTCAGATATCGTCGATAAACATTCATTGAAGCCCATTGAGGTCGATTGTCACTTTGTGTTGATTGAAAATTTTCAAAGTCTATCTTCCTAATTTGAAGTCGAATTTCAACATTTCCTATATATTTGAGTGAGTTTGCATCCAACTTTGTCAGATATCGTCGATAAACATTCATTGAAGCCCATTGAGGTCGATTGTCACTTTGTGTTGATTGAAAATTTTCAAAGTCAATCTTCCTAATTTGAAGTCGAATTTCAACATTTCTTATATATTTGAGTAAGTTTGCATCTAACATTGTCAGATATCGTCGATTAACATCCATTGAAGCCCATTGAGGTCGATTGTCACTTTGTGTTGATTGAAAATTTTCAAAGTCTATCTTCCTAATTTGAAGTCGAATTTTAACATTTCTTATATATTTGAGTGAGTTTGCATCTAACTTTGTCAGATATCGTCGATAAACATTTATTGAAGCCCATTGAGGTCGATTGTCACTTTGTGTTGATTGAAAATTTTCAAAGTCAATCTTCCTAATTTGGAGTCGAATTTCAACATTTCTCATATATTTGAGTAAGTTTGCATCTAACTTTGTCAGATATCGTCGATAAACATTCATTGAAGCCCATTGAGGTCGATTGTCACTTTGTGTTGATTGAAAATTTTCAAAGTCAATCTTCCTAATTTGAAGTCGAATTTCAACATTTCTTATATATTTGAGTAAGTTTGCATCTAACATTGTCAGATATCGTCGATTAACATCCATTGAAGCCCATTGAGGTCGATTGTCACTTTGTGTTGATTGAAAATTTTCAAAGTCTATCTTCCTAATTTGAAGTCGAATTTTAACATTTCTTATATATTTGAGTGAGTTTGCATCTAACTTTGTCAGATATCGTCGATAAACATTCATTGAAGCCCATTGAGGTCGATTGTCACTTTGTGTTGATTGAAAATTTTCAAAGTCTATCTTCCTAATTTGGAGTCGAATTTCAACATTTCTCATATATTCGAGTGAGTTTGCATCTAACATTGTCAGATATCGTCGATAAACATTCATTGAAGCCCATTGAGGTCGATTGTCACTTTGTGTTGATTGAAAATTTTCAAAGTCTATCTTCCTAATTTGAAGTCGAATTTCAACATTTCCTATATATTTGAGTGAGTTTGCATCCAACTTTGTCAGATATCGTCGATAAACATTCATTGAAGCCCATTGAGGTCGATTGTCACTTTGTGTTGATTGAAAATTTTCAAAGTCTATCTTCCTAATTTGAAGTCGAATTTCAACATTTCCTATATATTTGAGTGAGTTTGCATCCAACTTTGTCAGATATCGTCGATAAACATTTATTGAAGCCCATTGAGGTCGATTGTCACTTTGTGTTGATTGAGAATTTTCTAAGTCAATCTTCCTAATTTGAAGTCGAATTTCAACATTTCTTATATATTTGAGTAAGTTTGCATCTAACATTGTCAGATATCGTCGATTAACATCCATTGAAGCCCATTGAGGTCGATTGTCACTTTGTGTTGATTGAAAATTTTCAAAGTCTATCTTCCTAATTTGAAGTCGAATTTCAACATTTCTCATATATTTGAGGAGTTTGCATCCAACTTTGTCAGATATCGTCGATAAACATCCATTGAAGCCCATTGAGGTCGATTGTCACTTTGTGTTGATTGAAAATTTTTAAAGTCAATCTTCCTAATTTGAAGTCGAATTTCAACATTTCTTATATATTTGAGTAAGTTTGCATCCAACTTTGTCAGATATCGTCGATAAACATCCATTGAAGCCCATTGAGGTCGATTGTCACTTTGTGTTGATTGAAAATTTTCAAAGTCTATCTTCCTAATTTGAAGTCGAATTTCAACATTTCTCATATATTCGAGTTAGTTTGCATCTAACTTTGTCAGATATCGTCGATTAACATCCATTGAAGCCCATTGAGGTCGATTGTCACTTTGTGTTGATTGAAAATTTTCAAAGTCTATCTTCCTAATTTGAAGTCGAATTTCAACATTTCTTATATATTTGAGTAAGTTTGCATCTAACATTGTCAGATATGGTCGATTAACATCCATTGAAGCCCATTGAGGTCGATTGTCACTTTGTGTTGATTGAAAATTTTCAAAGTCTATCTTCCTAATTTGAAGTCGAATTTCAACATTTCTCATATATTTGAGAAGTTTGCATCCAACTTTGTCAGATATCGTCGATAAACATCCATTGAAGCCCATTGAGGTCGATTGTCACTTTGTGTTGATTGAAAATTTTCAAAGTCTATCTTCCTAATTTGAAGTCGAATTTCAACATTTCTCATATATTTGAGTGAGTTTGCATCCAACTTTGTCAGATATCGTCGATAAACATCCATTGAAGCCCATTGAGGTCGATTGTCACTTTGTGTTGATTGAAAATTTTCAAAGTCAATCTTCCTAATTTGAAGTCGAATTTTAACATTTCTTATATATTTGAGTGAGTTTGCATCTAACTTTGTCAGATATCGTCGATAAACATTCATTGAAGCCCATTGAGGTCGATTGTCACTTTGTGTTGATTGAAAATTTTCAAAGTCTATCTTCCTAATTTGAAGTCGAATTTCAACATTTCTCATATATTTGAGTGAGTTTGCATCCAACTTTGTCAGATATCGTCGATAAACATCCATTGAAGCCCATTGAGGTCGATTGTCACTTTGTGTTGATTGAAAATTTTCAAAGTCAATCTTCCTAATTTGAAGTCGAATTTCAACATTTCCTATATATTTGAGTTAGTTTGCATCTAACTTTGTCAGATATCGTCGATTAACATCTATTGAAGCCCATTGAGGTCGATTGTCACTTTGTGTTGATTGAAAATTTTCAAAGTCAATCTTCCTAATTTGAAGTCGAATTTTAACATTTCTTATATATTTGAGTGAGTTTGCATCTAACTTTGTCAGATATCGTCGATAAACATTCATTGAAGCCCATTGAGGTCGATTGTCACTTTGTGTTGATTGAAAATTTTCAAAGTCTATCTTCCTAATTTGAAGTCGAATTTTAACATTTCTTATATATTTGAGTGAGTTTGCATCTAACTTTGTCAGATATCGTCGATAAACATTCATTGAAGCCCATTGAGGTCGATTGTCACTTTGTGTTGATTGAAAATTTTCAAAGTCTATCTTCCTAATTTGGAGTCGAATTTCAACATTTCTCATATATTCGAGTGAGTTTGCATCTAACATTGTCAGATATCGTCGATAAACATTCATTGAAGCCCATTGAGGTCGATTGTCACTTTGTGTTGATTGAAAATTTTCAAAGTCTATCTTCCTAATTTGAAGTCGAATTTCAACATTTCCTATATATTTGAGTGAGTTTGCATCCAACTTTGTCAGATATCGTCGATAAACATTCATTGAAGCCCATTGAGGTCGATTGTCACTTTGTGTTGATTGAAAATTTTCAAAGTCTATCTTCCTAATTTGAAGTCGAATTTCAACATTTCTCATATATTCGAGTTAGTTTGCATCTAACTTTGTCAGATATCGTCGATTAACATCCATTGAAGCCCATTGAGGTCGATTGTCACTTTATGTTGATTGAAAATTTTCAAAGTCTATCTTCCTAATTTGAAGTCGAATTTCAACATTTCTCATATATTTGAGGAGTTTGCATCCAACTTTGTCAGATATCGTCGATAAACATCCATTGAAGCCCATTGAGGTCGATTGTCACTTTGTGTTGATTGAAAATTTTCAAAGTCTATCTTCCTAATTTGAAGTCGAATTTCAACATTTCTTATATATTTGAGAAGTTTGCATCCAACTTTGTCAGATATCGTCGATAAACATCCATTGAAGCCCATTGAGGTCGATTGTCACTTTGTGTTGATTGAAAATTTTCAAAGTCTATCTTCCTAATTTGAAGTCGAATTTTAACATTTCTCATATATTTGAGTGAGTTTGCATCCAACTTTGTCTGAAATCGTCGATTAACATCTATTGAAGCCCATTGAGGTCGATTGTCACTTTGTGTTGATTGAAAATTTTCAAAGTCTATCTTCCTAATTTGAAGTCGAATTTCAACATTTCTTATATATTTGAGTAAGTTTGCATCTAACTTTGTCAGATATCGTCGATAAACATTCATTGAAGCCCATTGAGGTCGATTGTCACTTTGTGTTGATTGAAAATTTTCAAAGTCAATCTTCCTAATTTGAAGTCGAATTTCAACATTTCTTATATATTTGGGTGAGTTTGCATCTAACTTTGTCAGATATCGTCGATAAACATTCATTGAAGCCCATTGAGGTCGATTGTCACTTTGTGTTGATTGAAAATTTTCAAAGTCTATCTTCCTAATTTGGAGTCGAATTTCAACATTTCTCATATATTCGAGTGAGTTTGCATCTAACATTGTCAGATATCGTCGATAAACATTCATTGAAGCCCATTGAGGTCGATTGTCACTTTGTGTTGATTGAAAATTTTCAAAGTCAATCTTCCTAATTTGAAGTCGAATTTCAACATTTCCTATATATTTGAGTGAGTTTGCATCTAACTTTGTCAGATATCGTCGATAAACATTCATTGAAGCCCATTGAGGTCGATTGTCACTTTGTGTTGATTGAAAATTTCCAAAGTCTATCTTCCTAATTTGAAGTCGAATTTCAACATTTCTCATATATTTGAGTGAGTTTGCATCCAACTTTGTCAGATATCGTCGATAAACATCCATTGAAGCCCATTGAGGTCGATTGTCACTTTGTGTTGATTGAAAATTTTCAAAGTCAATCTTCCTAATTTGAAGTCGAATTTCAACATTTCCTATATATTTGAGTTAGTTTGCATCTAACTTTGTCAGATATCGTCGATTAACATCTATTGAAGCCCATTGAGGTCGATTGTCACTTTGTGTTGATTGAAAATTTTCAAAGTCAATCTTCCTAATTTGAAGTCGAATTTCAACATTTCTAATATATTTGAGTAAGTTTGCATCTAACTTTGTCAGATATCGTCGATTAACATCCATTGAAGCCCATTGAGGTCGATTGTCACTTTGTGTTGATTGAAAATTTTCAAAGTCTATCTTCCTAATTTGAAGTCGAATTTTAACATTTCTTATATATTTGAGTGAGTTTGCATCTAACTTTGTCAGATATCGTCGATAAACATTCATTGAAGCCCATTGAGGTCGATTGTCACTTTGTGTTGATTGAAAATTTTCAAAGTCTATCTTCCTAATTTGAAGTCGAATTTTAACATTTCTTATATATTTGAGTGAGTTTGCATCTAACTTTGTCAGATATCGTCGATAAACATTCATTGAAGCCCATTGAGGTCGATTGTCACTTTGTGTTGATTGAAAATTTTCAAAGTCTATCTTCCTAATTTGGAGTCGAATTTCAACATTTCTCATATATTCGAGTGAGTTTGCATCTAACATTGTCAGATATCGTCGATAAACATTCATTGAAGCCCATTGAGGTCGATTGTCACTTTGTGTTGATTGAAAATTTTCAAAGTCTATCTTCCTAATTTGAAGTCGAATTTCAACATTTCCTATATATTTGAGTGAGTTTTTATCCAACTTTGTCAGATATCGTCGATAAACATTCATTGAAGCCCATTGAGGTCGATTGTCACTTTGTGTTGATTGAAAATTTTCAAAGTCTATCTTCCTAATTTGAAGTCGAATTTCAACATTTCTCATATATTCGACTTAGTTTGCATCTAACTTTGTCAGATATCGTCGATTAACATCCATTGAAGCCCATTGAGGTCGATTGTCACTTTGTGTTGATTGAAAATTTTCAAAGTCTATCTTCCTAATTTGAAGTCGAATTTCAACATTTCTCATATATTTGAGAAGTTTGCATCCAACTTTGTCAGATATCGTCGATAAACATCCATTGAAGCCCATTGAGGTCGATTGTCACTTTGTGTTGATTGAAAATTTTCAAAGTCTATCTTCCTAATTTGAAGTCGAATTTTAACATTTCTCATATATTTGAGTTAGTTTGCATCCAACTTTGTCTGAAATCGTCGATTAACATCTATTGAAGCCCATTGAGGTCGATTGTCACTTTGTGTTGATTGAAAATTTTCAAAGTCTATCTTCCTAATTTGAAGTCGAATTTCAACATTTCTTATATATTTGAGTAAGTTTGCATCTAACTTTGTCAGATATCGTCGATAAACATTCATTGAAGCCCATTGAGGTCGATTGTCACTTTGTGTTGATTGAAAATTTTCAAAGTCAATCTTCCTAATTTGAAGTCGAATTTCAACATTTCTTATATATTTGAGTGAGTTTGCATCTAACTTTGTCAGATATCGTCGATAAACATTCATTGAAGCCCATTGAGGTCGATTGTCACTTTGTGTTGATTGAAAATTTTCAAAGTCTATCTTCCTAATTTGGAGTCGAATTTCAACATTTCTCATATATTCGAGTGAGTTTGCATCTAACATTGTCAGATATCGTCGATAAACATTCATTGAAGCCCATTGAGGTCGATTGTCACTTTGTGTTGATTGAAAATTTTCAAAGTCTATCTTCCTAATTTGAAGTCGAATTTCAACATTTCCTATATATTTGAGTGAGTTTGCATCCAACTTTGTCAGATATCGTCGATAAACATTTATTGAAGCCCATTGAGGTCGATTGTCACTTTGTGTTGATTGAGAATTTTCTAAGTCAATCTTCCTAATTTGAAGTCGAATTTCAACATTTCTTATATATTTGAGTAAGTTTGCATCTAACATTGTCAGATATCGTCGATTAACATCCATTGAAGCCCATTGAGGTCGATTGTCACTTTGTGTTGATTGAAAATTTTCAAAGTCTATCTTCCTAATTTGAAGTCGAATTTCAACATTTCTCATATATTTGAGGAGTTTGCATCCAACTTTGTCAGATATCGTCGATAAACATCCATTGAAGCCCATTGAGGTCGATTGTCACTTTGTGTTGATTGAAAATTTTTAAAGTCAATCTTCCTAATTTGAAGTCGAATTTCAACATTTCTTATATATTTGAGTAAGTTTGCATCCAACTTTGTCAGATATCGTCGATAAACATCCATTGAAGCCCATTGAGGTCGATTGTCACTTTGTGTTGATTGAAAATTTTCAAAGTCTATCTTCCTAATTTGAAGTCGAATTTCAACATTTCTCATATATTCGAGTTAGTTTGCATCTAACTTTGTCAGATATCGTCGATTAACATCCATTGAAGCCCATTGAGGTCGATTGTCACTTTGTGTTGATTGAAAATTTTCAAAGTCTATCTTCCTAATTTGAAGTCGAATTTCAACATTTCTTATATATTTGAGTAAGTTTGCATCTAACATTGTCAGATATCGTCGATTAACATCCATTGAAGCCCATTGAGGTCGATTGTCACTTTGTGTTGATTGAAAATTTTCAAAGTCTATCTTCCTAATTTGAAGTCGAATTTCAACATTTCTCATATATTTGAGAAGTTTGCATCCAACTTTGTCAGATATCGTCGATAAACATCCATTGAAGCCCATTGAGGTCGATTGTCACTTTGTGTTGATTGAAAATTTTCAAAGTCTATCTTCCTAATTTGAAGTCGAATTTCAACATTTCTCATATATTTGAGTGAGTTTGCATCCAACTTTGTCAGATATCGTCGATAAACATCCATTGAAGCCCATTGAGGTCGATTGTCACTTTGTGTTGATTGAAAATTTTCAAAGTCAATCTTCCTAATTTGAAGTCGAATTTTAACATTTCTTATATATTTGAGTGAGTTTGCATCTAACTTTGTCAGATATCGTCGATAAACATTCATTGAAGCCCATTGAGGTCGATTGTCACTTTGTGTTGATTGAAAATTTTCAAAGTCTATCTTCCTAATTTGAAGTCGAATTTCAACATTTCTCATATATTTGAGTGAGTTTGCATCCAACTTTGTCAGATATCGTCGATAAACATCCATTGAAGCCCATTGAGATCGATTGTCACTTTGTGTTGATTGAAAATTTTCAAAGTCAATCTTCCTAATTTGAAGTCGAATTTCAACATTTCCTATATATTTGAGTTAGTTTGCATCTAACTTTGTCAGATATCGTCGATTAACATCTATTGAAGCCCATTGAGGTCGATTGTCACTTTGTGTTGATTGAAAATTTTCAAAGTCAATCTTCCTAATTTGAAGTCGAATTTCAACATTTCTTATATATTTGAGTAAGTTTGCATCTAACTTTGTCAGATATCGTCGATTAACATCCATTGAAGCCCATTGAGGTCGATTGTCACTTTGTGTTGATTGAAAATTTTCAAAGTCTATCTTCCTAATTTAAAGTCGAATTTTAACATTTCTTATATATTTGAGTGAGTTTGCATCTAACTTTGTCAGATATCGTCGATAAACATTCATTGAAGCCCATTGAGGTCGATTGTCACTTTGTGTTGATTGAAAATTTTCAAAGTCTATCTTCCTAATTTGAAGTCGAATTTCAACATTTCTTATATATTTGAGTGAATTTGCATCTAACTTTGTCAGATATCGTCGATAAACATTCATTGAAGCCCATTGAGGGCGATTGTCACTTTGTGTTGATTGAAAATTTTTAAAGTCAATCTTCCTAATTTGAAGTCGAATTTCAACATTTCTTATATATTTGAGTAAGTTTGCATGTAACATTGTCAGATATCGTCGATTAACATCCATTGAAGCCCATTGAGGTCGATTGTCACTTTGTGTTGATTGAAAATTTTCAAAGTCTATCTTCCTAATTTGAAGTCGAATTTCAACATTTCTTATATATTTGAGTAAGTTTGCATCTAACTTTGTCAGATATCGTCGATAAACATTCATTGAAGCCCATTGAGGTCGATTGTCACTTTGTGTTGATTGAAAATTTTCAAAGTCTATCTTCCTAATTTGAAGTCGAATTTCAACATTTCTCATATATTTGAGTGAGTTTGCATCCAACTTTGTCAGATATCGTCGATAAACATCCATTGAAGCCCATTGAGGTCGATTGTCACTTTGTGTTGATTGAAAATTTTCAAAGTCAATCTTCCTAATTTGAAGTCGAATTTCAACATTTCTTATATATTTGAGTGAGTTTGCATCTAACATTGTCAGATATCGTCGATTAACATCCATTGAAGCCCATTGAGGTCGATTGTCACTTTGTGTTGATTGAAAATTTTCAAAGTCTATCTTCCTAATTTGAAGTCGAATTTTAACATTTCTCATATATTTGAGTGAGTTTGCATCCAACTTTGTCAGATATCGTCGATAAACATCCATTGAAGCCCATTGAGGTCGATTGTCACTTTGTGTTGTTTGAAAATTTTCAAAGTCAATCTTCCTAATTTGAAGTCGAATTTCAACATTTCTTATATATTTGAGTAAGTTTGCATCCAACTTTGTCTGATATCGTCGATTAACATCTATTGAAGCCCATTGAGGTCGATTGTCACTTTGTGTTGATTGAAAATTTTCAAAGTCTATCTTCCTAATTTGAAGTCGAATTTTAACATTTCTTATATATTTGAGTGAGTTTGCATCCAACTTTGTCAGATATCGTCGATAAACATCCATTGAAGCCCATTGAGGTCGATTGTCACTTTGTGTTGATTGAAAATTTTCAAAGTCAATCTTCCTAATTTGAAGTCGAATTTCAACATTTCTTATATATTTGAGTTAGTTTGCATCTAACATTGTCAGATATCGTCGATTAACATCCATTGAAGCCCATTGAGGTCGATTGTCACTTTGTGTTGATTGAAAATTTTCAAAGTCTATCTTCCTAATTTGAAGTCGAATTTTAACATTTCTCATATATTTGAGTGAGTTTGCATCCAACTTTGTCAGATATCGTCGATAAACATCCATTGAAGCCCATTGAGGTCGATTGTCACTTTGTGTTGATTGAAAATTTTCAAAGTCTATCTTCCTAATTTGAAGTCGAATTTTAACATTTCTCATATATTTGAGTGAGTTTGCATCCAACTTTGTCTGAAATCGTCGATTAACATCTATTGAAGCCCATTGAGGTCGATTGTCACTTTGTGTTGATTGAAAATTTTCAAAGTCTATCTTCCTAATTTGAAGTCGAATTTCAACATTTCTTATATATTTGAGTAAGTTTGCATCTAACTTTGTCAGATATCGTCGATAAACATTCATTGAAGCCCATTGAGGTCGATTGTCACTTTGTGTTGATTGAAAATTTTCAAAGTCAATCTTCCTAATTTGAAGTCGAATTTCAACATTTCTTATATATTTGAGTGAGTTTGCATCTAACTTTGTCAGATATCGTCGATAAACATTCATTGAAGCCCATTGAGGTCGATTGTCACTTTGTGTTGATTGAAAATTTTCAAAGTCTATCTTCCTAATTTGGAGTCGAATTTCAACATTTCTCATATATTCGAGTGAGTTTGCATCTAACATTGTCAGATATCGTCGATAAACATTCATTGAAGCCCATTGAGGTCGATTGTCACTTTGTGTTGATTGAAAATTTTCAAAGTCTATCTTCCTAATTTGAAGTCGAATTTCAACATTTCCTATATATTTGAGTGAGTTTGCATCCAACTTTGTCAGATATCGTCGATAAACATTTATTGAAGCCCATTGAGGTCGATTGTCACTTTGTGTTGATTGAGAATTTTCTAAGTCAATCTTCCTAATTTGAAGTCGAATTTCAACATTTCTTATATATTTGAGTAAGTTTGCATATAACATTGTCAGATATCGTCGATTAACATCCATTGAAGCCCATTGAGGTCGATTGTCACTTTGTGTTGATTGAAAATTTTAAAAGTCTATCTTCCTAATTTGAAGTCGAATTTCAACATTTCTCATATATTTGAGGAGTTTGCATCCAACTTTGTCAGATATCGTCGATAAACATCCATTGAAGCCCATTGAGGTCGATTGTCACTTTGTGTTGATTGAAAATTTTTAAAGTCAATCTTCCTAATTTGAAGTCGAATTTCAACATTTCTTATATATTTGAGTAAGTTTGCATCCAACTTTGTCAGATATCGTCGATAAACATCCATTGAAGCCCATTGAGGTCGATTGTCACTTTGTGTTGATTGAAAATTTTCAAAGTCTATCTTCCTAATTTGAAGTCGAATTTCAACATTTCTCATATATTCGAGTTAGTTTGCATCTAACTTTGTCAGATATCGTCGATTAACATCCATTGAAGCCCATTGAGGTCGATTGTCACTTTGTGTTGATTGAAAATTTTCAAAGTCTATCTTCCTAATTTGAAGTCGAATTTCAACATTTCTTATATATTTGAGTAAGTTTGCATCTAACATTGTCAGATATCGTCGATTAACATCCATTGAAGCCCATTGAGGTCGATTGTCACTTTGTGTTGATTGAAAATTTTCAAAGTCTATCTTCCTAATTTTAAGTCGAATTTCAACATTTCTCATATATTTGAGAAGTTTGCATCCAACTTTGTCAGATATCGTCGATAAACATCCATTGAAGCCCATTGAGGTCGATTGTCACTTTGTGTTGATTGAAAATTTTCAAAGTCTATCTTCCTAATTTGAAGTCGAATTTCAACATTTCTCATATATTTGAGTGAGTTTGCATCCAACTTTGTCAGATATCGTCGATAAACATCCATTGAAGCCCATTGAGGTCGATTGTCACTTTGTGTTGATTGAAAATTTTCAAAGTCAATCTTCCTAATTTGAAGTCGAATTTTAACATTTCTTATATATTTGAGTGAGTTTGCATCTAACTTTGTCAGATATCGTCGATAAACATTCATTGAAGCCCATTGAGGTCGATTGTCACTTTGTGTTGATTGAAAATTTTCAAAGTCTATCTTCCTAATTTGAAGTCGAATTTCAACATTTCTCATATATTTGAGTGAGTTTGCATCCAACTTTGTCAGATATCGTCGATGAACATCCATTGAAGCCCATTGAGGTCGATTGTCACTTTGTGTTGATTGAAAATTTTCAAAGTCAATCTTCCTAATTTGAAGTCGAATTTCAACATTTCCTATATATTTGAGTGAGTTTGCATCTAACTTTGTCAGATATCGTCGATTAACATCCATTGAAGCCCATTGAGGTCGATTGTCACTTTGTGTTGATTGAAAATTTTCAAAGTCTATCTTCCTAATTTGGAGTCGAATTTCAACATTTCTCATATATTTGAGTGAGTTTGCATCCAACTTTGTCTGATATCGTCGATTAACATTTATTGAAGCCCATTGAGGTCGATTGTCACTTTGTGTTGATTGAAAATTTTCAAAGTCTATCTTCCTAATTTGGAGTCGAATTTCAACATTTCTCATATATTCGAGTGAGTTTGCATCTAACATTGTCAGATATCGTCGATAAACATTCATTGAAGCCCATTGAGGTCGATTGTCACTTTGTGTTGATTGAAAATTTTCAAAGTCAATCTTCCTAATTTGAAGTCGAATTTCAACATTTCTTATATATTTGAGTAAGTTTGCATCTAACATTGTCAGATATCGTCGATGAACATCCATTGAAGCCCATTGAGGTCGATTGTCACTTTGTGTTGATTGAAAATTTTCAAAGTCTATCTTCCTAATTTGAAGTCGAATTTTAACATTTCTTATATATTTGAGTGAGTTTGCATCTAACTTTGTCAGATATCGTCGATAAACATTTATTGAAGCCCATTGAGGTCGATTGTCACTTTGTGTTGATTGAAAATTTTCAAAGTCAATCTTCCTAATTTGAAGTCGAATTTCAACATTTCTTATATATTTGAGTAAGATTGCATCTAACATTGTCAGATATCGTCGATTAACATCCATTGAAGCCCATTGAGGTCGATTGTCACTTTGTGTTGATTGAAAATTTTCAAAGTCTATCTTCCTAATTTGAAGTCGAATTTCAACATTTCTCATATATTTGAGGAGTTTGCATCCAACTTTGTCAGATATCGTCGATAAACATCCATTGAAGCCCATTGAGGTCGATTGTCACTTTGTGTTGATTAAAAATTTTTAAAGTCAATCTTCCTAATTTGAAGTCGAATTTCAACATTTCTTATATATTTGAGTAAGTTTGCATCCAACTTTGTCAGATATCGTCGATAAACATCCATTGAAGCCCATTGAGGTCAATTGTCACTTTGTGTTGATTGAAAATTTTCAAAGTCTATCTTCCTAATTTGAAGTCGAATTTCAACATTTCTCATATATTCGAGTTAGTTTGCATCTACCTTTGTCAGATATCGTCGATTAACATCCATTGAAACCCATTGAGGTCGATTGTCACTTTGTGTTGATTGAAAATTTTCAAAGTCTATCTTCCTAATTTGAAGTCGAATTTTAACATTTCTTATATATTTGAGTGAGTTTGCATCTAACTTTGTCAGATATCGTCGATAAACATTTATTGAAGCCCATTGATGTCGATTGTCACTTTGTGTTGATTGAAAATTTTCAAAGTCTATCTTCCTAATTTGAAGTCGAATTTTAACATTTCTTATATATTTGAGTGAGTTTGCATCTAACATTGTCAGATATCGTCGATAAACATTCATTGAAGCCCATTGAGGTCGATTGTCACTTTGTGTTGATTGAAAATTTTCAAAGTCAATCTTCCTAATTTGAAGTCGAATTTCAACATTTCCTATACATTTGAGTGAGTTTGCATCTAACTTTGTCAGATATCGTCGATTAACATCCATTGAAGCCCATTGAGGTCGATTGTCACTTTGTGTTGATTGAAAATTTTCAAAGTCTATCTTCCTAATTTGGAGTCGAATTTCAACATTTCTCATATATTTGAGTAAGTTTGCATCTAACTTTGTCAGATATCGTCGATAAACATCCATTGAAGCCCATTGAGGTCGATTGTCACTTTGTGTTGATTGAAAATTTTCAAAGTCAATCTTCCTAATTTGAAGTCAAATTTCAACATTTCTTATATATTTGAGTAAGTTTGCATCTAACATTGTCAGATATCGTCGATTAACATCCATTGAAGCCCATTGAGGTCGATTGTCACTTTGTGTTGATTGAAAATTTTCAAAGTCAATCTTCCTAATTTGAAGTCGAATTTCAACATTTCCTATATATTTGAGTTAGTTTGCATCTAACTTTGTCAGATATCGTCGATTAACATCTATTGAAGCCCATTGAGGTCGATTGTCACTTTGTGTTGATTGAAAATTTTCAAAGTCAATCTTCCTAATTTGAAGTCGAATTTCAACATTTCTTATATATTTGAGTAAGTTTGCATCTAACTTTGTCAGATATCGTCGATTAACATCCATTGAAGCCCATTGAGGTCGATTGTCACTTTGTGTTGATTGAAAATTTTCAAAGTCTATCTTCCTAATTTGAAGTCGAATTTTAACATTTCTTATATATTTGAGTGAGTTTGCATCTAACTTTGTCAGATATCGTCGATAAACATTCATTGAAGCCCATTGAGGTCGATTGTCACTTTGTGTTGATTGAAAATTTTCAAAGTCTATCTTCCTAATTTGAAGTCGAATTTCAACATTTCTCATATATTTGAGTGAGTTTGCATCCAACTTTGTCAGATATCGTCGATAAACATCCATTGAAGCCCATTGAGGTCGATTGTCACTTTGTGTTGATTGAAAATTTTCAAAGTCTATCTTCCTAATTTGAAGTCGAATTTCAACATTTCTTATATATTTGAGTGAATTTGCATCTAACTTTGTCAGATATCGTCGATAAACATTCATTGAAGCCCATTGAGGGCGATTGTCACTTTGTGTTGATTGAAAATTTTTAAAGTCAATCTTCCTAATTTGAAGTCGAATTTCAACATTTCTTATATATTTGAGTAAGTTTGCATGTAACATTGTCAGATATCGTCGATTAACATCCATTGAAGCCCATTGAGGTCGATTGTCACTTTGTGTTGATTGAAAATTTTCAAAGTCTATCTTCCTAATTTGAAGTCGAATTTCAACATTTCTTATATATTTGAGTGAATTTGCATCTAACTTTGTCAGATATCGTCGATAAACATTCATTGAAGCCCATTGAGGGCGATTGTCACTTTGTGTTGATTGAAAATTTTTAAAGTCAATCTTCCTAATTTGAAGTCGAATTTCAACATTTCTTATATATTTGAGTGAGTTTGCATCTAACATTGTCAGATATCGTCGATTAACATCCATTGAAGCCCATTGAGGTCGATTGTCACTTTGTGTTGATTGAAAATTTTCAAAGTCTATCTTCCTAATTTGAAGTCGAATTTTAACATTTCTTATATATTTGAGTGAGTTTGCATCCAACTTTGTCAGATATCGTCGATAAACATCCATTGAAGCCCATTAAGGTCGATTGTCACTTTGTGTTGTTTGAAAATTTTCAAAGTCAATCTTCCTAATTTGAAGTCGAATTTCAACATTTCTTATATATTTGAGTAAGTTTGCATCCAACTTTGTCTGATATCGTCGATTAACATCTATTGAAGCCCATTGAGGTCGATTGTCACTTTGTGTTGATTGAAAATTTTCAAAGTCTATCTTCCTAATTTGAAGTCGAATTTTAACATTTCTTATATATTTGAGTGAGTTTGCATCTAACATTGTCAGATATCGTCGATAAACATTCATTGAAGCCCATTGAGGTCGATTGTCACTTTGTGTTGATTGAAAATTTTCAAAGTCAATCTTCCTAATTTGAAGTCGAATTTCAACATTTCCTATATATTTGAGTGAGTTTGCATCTAACTTTGTCAGATATCGTCGATTAACATCCATTGAAGCCCATTGAGGTCGATTGTCACTTTGTGTTGATTGAAAATTTTCAAAGTCAATCTTCCTAATTTGAAGTCGAATTTCAACATTTCTTATATATTTGAGTAAGTTTGCATCTAACATTGTCAGATATCGTCGATTAACATCCATTGAAGCCCATTGAGGTCGATTGTCACTTTGTGTTGATTGAAAATTTTCAGTCTATCTTCCTAATTTGAAGTCGAATTTTAACATTTCTTATATATTTGAGTGAGTTTGCATCTAACTTTGTCAGATATCGTCGATAAACATTCATTGAAGCCCATTGAGGTCGATTGTCACTTTGTGTTGATTGAAAATTTTCAAAGTCTATCTTCCTAATTTGAAGTCGAATTTCAACATTTCTCATATATTTGAGTGAGTTTGTATCCAACTTTGTCAGATATCGTCGATAAACATCCATTGAAGCCCATTGAGGTCGATTGTCACTTTGTGTTGATTGAAAATTTTCAAAGTCAATCTTCCTAATTTGAAGTCGAATTTTAACATTTCTTATATATTTGAGTGAGTTTGCATCCAACTTTGTCAGATATCGTCGATAAACATCCATTGAAGCCCATTGAGGTCGATTGTCACTTTGTGTTGATTGAAAATTTTCAAAGTCAATCTTCCTAATTTGAAGTCGAATTTCAACATTTCCTATATATTTGAGTAAGTTTGCATCTAACATTGTCAGATATCGTCGATTAACATCCATTGAAGCCCATTGAGGTCGATTGTCACTTTGTGTTGATTGAAAATTTTCAAAGTCTATCTTCCTAATTTGAAGTCGAATTTCAACATTTCTCATATATTTGAGTGAGTTTGCATCTAACTTTGTCAGATATCGTCGATAAACATTCATTGAAGCCCATTGAGGTCGATTGTCACTTTGTGTTGATTGAAAATTTTCAAAGTCTATCTTCCTAATTTGAAGTCGAATTTCAACATTTCTCATATATTTGAGTGAGTTTGCATCCAACTTTGTCAGATATCGTCGATAAACATCCATTGAAGCCCATTGAGGTCGATTGTCACTTTGTGTTGATTGAAAATTTTCAAAGTCTATCTTCCTAATTTGAAGTCGAATTTCAACATTTCTCATATATTTGAGTGAGTTTGCATCCAACTTTGTCAGATATCGTCGATAAACTTCCATTGAAGCCCATTGAGGTCGATTGTCACTTTGTGTTGATTGAAAATTTTCAAAGTCAATCTTCCTAATTTGAAGTCGAATTTTAACATTTCTCATATATTTGAGTGAGTTTGCATCCAACTTTGTCAGATATCGTCGATAAACATCCATTGAAGCCCATTGAGGTCGATTGTCACTTTGTGTTGATTGAAAATTTTCAAAGTCAATCTTCCTAATTTGAAGTCGAATTTCAACATTTCCTATATATTTGAGTAAGTTTGCATCTAACATTGTCAGATATCGTCGATTAACATCCATTGAAGCCCATTGAGGTCGATTGTCACTTTGTGTTGATTGAAAATTTTCAAAGTCTATCTTCCTAATTTGAAGTCGAATTTCAACATTTCTCATATATTTGAGTGAGTTTGCATCTAACTTTGTCAGATATCGTCGATAAACATTCATTGAAGCCCATTGAGGTCGATTGTCACTTTGTGTTGATTGAAAATTTTCAAAGTCTATCTTCCTAATTTGAAGTCGAATTTCAACATTTCTCATATATTTGAGTGAGTTTGCATCCAACTTTGTCAGATATCGTCGATAAACATCCATTGAAGCCCATTGAGGTCGATTGTCACTTTGTGTTGATTGAAAATTTTCAAAGTCAATCTTCCTAATTTGAAGTCGAATTTCAACATTTCTTATATATTTGAGTGAGTTTGCATCTAACATTGTCAGATATCGTCGATTAACATCCATTGAAGCCCATTGAGGTCGATTGTCACTTTGTGTTGATTGAAAATTTTCAAAGTCTATCTTCCTAATTTGAAGTCGAATTTTAACATTTCTCATATATTTGAGTGAGTTTGCATCCAACTTTGTCAGATATCGTCGATAAACATCCATTGAAGCCCATTGAGGTCGATTGTCACTTTGTGTTGTTTGAAAATTTTCAAAGTCAATCTTCCTAATTTGAAGTCGAATTTCAACATTTCTTATATATTCGAGTAAGTTTGCATCCAACTTTGTCTGATATCGTCGATTAACATCTATTGAAGCCCATTGAGGTCGATTGTCACTTTGTGTTGATTGAAAATTTTCAAAGTCTATCTCCCTAATTTGAAGTCGAATTTCAACATTTCTTATATATTTGAGTGAATTTGCATCTAACTTTGTCAGATATCGTCGATTAACATCTATTGAAGCCCATGGAAGTCGATTGTCACTTTGTGTTGATTGAAAATTTTTAAAGTCAATCTTCCTAATTTGAAGTCGAATTTCAACATTTCCTATATATTTGAGTAAGTTTGCATGTAACATTGTCAGATATCGTCGATTAACATCCATTGAAGCCCATTGAGGTCGATTGTCACTTTGTGTTGATTGAAAATTTTCAAAGTCTATCTTCCTAATTTGAAGTCGAATTTCAACATTTCTTATATATTTGAGTAAGTTTGCATCTAACTTTGTCAGATATCGTCGATAAACATTCATTGAAGCCCATTGAGGTCGATTGTCACTTTGTGTTGATTGAAAATTTTCAAAGTCAATCTTCCTAATTTGAAGTCGAATTTCAACATTTCTTATATATTTGAGTAAGTTTGCATGTAACATTGTCAGATATCGTCGATTAACATCCATTGAAGCCCATTGAGGTCGATTGTCACTTTGTGTTGATTGAAAATTTTCAAAGTCTATCTTCCTAATTTGAAGTCGAATTTCAACATTTCTTATATATTTGAGTGAATTTGCATCTAACTTTGTCAGATATCGTCGATAAACATTCATTGAAGCCCATTGAGGGCGATTGTCACTTTGTGTTGATTGAAAATTTTTAAAGTCAATCTTCCTAATTTGAAGTCGAATTTCAACATTTCTTATATATTTGAGTGAGTTTGCATCTAACATTGTCAGATATCGTCGATTAACATCCATTGAAGCCCATTGAGGTCGATTGTCACTTTGTGTTGATTGAAAATTTTCAAAGTCTATCTTCCTAATTTGAAGTCGAATTTTAACATTTCTTATATATTTGAGTGAGTTTGCATCCAACTTTGTCAGATATCGTCGATAAACATCCATTGAAGCCCATTAAGGTCGATTGTCACTTTGTGTTGTTTGAAAATTTTCAAAGTCAATCTTCCTAATTTGAAGTCGAATTTCAACATTTCTTATATATTTGAGTAAGTTTGCATCCAACTTTGTCTGATATCGTCGATTAACATCTATTGAAGCCCATTGAGGTCGATTGTCACTTTGTGTTGATTGAAAATTTTCAAAGTCTATCTTCCTAATTTGAAGTCGAATTTTAACATTTCTTATATATTTGAGTGAGTTTGCATCTAACATTGTCAGATATCGTCGATAAACATTCATTGAAGCCCATTGAGGTCGATTGTCACTTTGTGTTGATTGAAAATTTTCAAAGTCAATCTTCCTAATTTGAAGTCGAATTTCAACATTTCCTATATATTTGAGTGAGTTTGCATCTAACTTTGTCAGATATCGTCGATTAACATCCATTGAAGCCCATTGAGGTCGATTGTCACTTTGTGTTGATTGAAAATTTTCAAAGTCAATCTTCCTAATTTGAAGTCGAATTTCAACATTTCTTATATATTTGAGTAAGTTTGCATCTAACATTGTCAGATATCGTCGATTAACATCCATTGAAGCCCATTGAGGTCGATTGTCACTTTGTGTTGATTGAAAATTTTCAGTCTATCTTCCTAATTTGAAGTCGAATTTTAACATTTCTTATATATTTGAGTGAGTTTGCATCTAACTTTGTCAGATATCGTCGATAAACATTCATTGAAGCCCATTGAGGTCGATTGTCACTTTGTGTTGATTGAAAATTTTCAAAGTCTATCTTCCTAATTTGAAGTCGAATTTCAACATTTCTCATATATTTGAGTGAGTTTGTATCCAACTTTGTCAGATATCGTCGATAAACATCCATTGAAGCCCATTGAGGTCGATTGTCACTTTGTGTTGATTGAAAATTTTCAAAGTCAATCTTCCTAATTTGAAGTCGAATTTTAACATTTCTTATATATTTGAGTGAGTTTGCATCCAACTTTGTCAGATATCGTCGATAAACATCCATTGAAGCCCATTGAGGTCGATTGTCACTTTGTGTTGATTGAAAATTTTCAAAGTCAATCTTCCTAATTTGAAGTCGAATTTCAACATTTCCTATATATTTGAGTAAGTTTGCATCTAACATTGTCAGATATCGTCGATTAACATCCATTGAAGCCCATTGAGGTCGATTGTCACTTTGTGTTGATTGAAAATTTTCAAAGTCTATCTTCCTAATTTGAAGTCGAATTTCAACATTTCTCATATATTTGAGTGAGTTTGCATCTAACTTTGTCAGATATCGTCGATAAACATTCATTGAAGCCCATTGAGGTCGATTGTCACTTTGTGTTGATTGAAAATTTTCAAAGTCTATCTTCCTAATTTGAAGTCGAATTTCAACATTTCTCATATATTTGAGTGAGTTTGCATCCAACTTTGTCAGATATCGTCGATAAACATCCATTGAAGCCCATTGAGGTCGATTGTCACTTTGTGTTGATTGAAAATTTTCAAAGTCAATCTTCCTAATTTGAAGTCGAATTTCAACATTTCTTATATATTTGAGTGAGTTTGCATCTAACATTGTCAGATATCGTCGATTAACATCCATTGAAGCCCATTGAGGTCGATTGTCACTTTGTGTTGATTGAAAATTTTCAAAGTCTATCTTCCTAATTTGAAGTCGAATTTTAACATTTCTCATATATTTGAGTGAGTTTGCATCCAACTTTGTCAGATATCGTCGATAAACATCCATTGAAGCCCATTGAGGTCGATTGTCACTTTGTGTTGTTTGAAAATTTTCAAAGTCAATCTTCCTAATTTGAAGTCGAATTTCAACATTTCTTATATATTTGAGTAAGTTTGCATCCAACTTTGTCTGATATCGTCGATTAACATCTATTGAAGCCCATTGAGGTCGATTGTCACTTTGTGTTGATTGAAAATTTTCAAAGTCAATCTTCCTAATTTGAAGTCGAATTTCAACATTTCTTATATATTTGAGTAAGTTTGCATCTAACATTGTCAGATATCGTCGATTAACATCCATTGAAGCCCATTGAGGTCGATTGTCACTTTGTGTTGATTGAAAATTTTCAGTCTATCTTCCTAATTTGAAGTCGAATTTTAACATTTCTTATATATTTGAGTGAGTTTGCATCTAACTTTGTCAGATATCGTCGATAAACATTCATTGAAGCCCATTGAGGTCGATTGTCACTTTGTGTTGATTGAAAATTTTCAAAGTCTATCTTCCTAATTTGAAGTCGAATTTCAACATTTCTCATATATTTGAGTGAGTTTGCATCCAACTTTGTCAGATATCGTCGATAAACTTCCATTGAAGCCCATTGAGGTCGATTGTCACTTTGTGTTGATTGAAAATTTTCAAAGTCAATCTTCCTAATTTGAAGTCGAATTTTAACATTTCTCATATATTTGAGTGAGTTTGCATCCAACTTTGTCAGATATCGTCGATAAACATCCATTGAAGCCCATTGAGGTCGATTGTCACTTTGTGTTGATTGAAAATTTTCAAAGTCAATCTTCCTAATTTGAAGTCGAATTTCAACATTTCCTATATATTTGAGTAAGTTTGCATCTAACATTGTCAGATATCGTCGATTAACATCCATTGAAGCCCATTGAGGTCGATTGTCACTTTGTGTTGATTGAAAATTTTCAAAGTCTATCTTCCTAATTTGAAGTCGAATTTCAACATTTCTCATATATTTGAGTGAGTTTGCATCTAACTTTGTCAGATATCGTCGATAAACATTCATTGAAGCCCATTGAGGTCGATTGTCACTTTGTGTTGATTGAAAATTTTCAAAGTCTATCTTCCTAATTTGAAGTCGAATTTCAACATTTCTCATATATTTGAGTGAGTTTGCATCCAACTTTGTCAGATATCGTCGATAAACATCCATTGAAGCCCATTGAGGTCGATTGTCACTTTGTGTTGATTGAAAATTTTCAAAGTCAATCTTCCTAATTTGAAGTCGAATTTCAACATTTCTTATATATTTGAGTGAGTTTGCATCTAACATTGTCAGATATCGTCGATTAACATCCATTGAAGCCCATTGAGGTCGATTGTCACTTTGTGTTGATTGAAAATTTTCAAAGTCTATCTTCCTAATTTGAAGTCGAATTTTAACATTTCTCATATATTTGAGTGAGTTTGCATCCAACTTTGTCAGATATCGTCGATAAACATCCATTGAAGCCCATTGAGGTCGATTGTCACTTTGTGTTGTTTGAAAATTTTCAAAGTCAATCTTCCTAATTTGAAGTCGAATTTCAACATTTCTTATATATTCGAGTAAGTTTGCATCCAACTTTGTCTGATATCGTCGATTAACATCTATTGAAGCCCATTGAGGTCGATTGTCACTTTGTGTTGATTGAAAATTTTCAAAGTCTATCTCCCTAATTTGAAGTCGAATTTCAACATTTCTTATATATTTGAGTGAATTTGCATCTAACTTTGTCAGATATCGTCGATTAACATCTATTGAAGCCCATGGAAGTCGATTGTCACTTTGTGTTGATTGAAAATTTTTAAAGTCAATCTTCCTAATTTGAAGTCGAATTTCAACATTTCCTATATATTTGAGTAAGTTTGCATGTAACATTGTCAGATATCGTCGATTAACATCCATTGAAGCCCATTGAGGTCGATTGTCACTTTGTGTTGATTGAAAATTTTCAAAGTCTATCTTCCTAATTTGAAGTCGAATTTCAACATTTCTTATATATTTGAGTAAGTTTGCATCTAACTTTGTCAGATATCGTCGATAAACATTCATTGAAGCCCATTGAGGTCGATTGTCACTTTGTGTTGATTGAAAATTTTCAAAGTCAATCTTCCTAATTTGAAGTCGAATTTCAACATTTCTTATATATTTGAGTAAGTTTGCATCTAACATTGTCAGGTATCGTCGATTAACATACATTGAAGCCCATTGAGGTCGATTGTCACTTTGTGTTGATTGAAAATTTTCAAAGTCTATCTTCCTAATTTGAAGTCGAATTTTAACATTTCTTATATATTTGAGTGAGTTTGCATCTAACTTTGTCAGATATCGTCGATTAACATCTATTGAAGCCCATTGAGGTCGATTGTCACTTTGTGTTGATTGAAAATTTTCAAAGTCAATCTTCCTAATTTGAAGTCGAATTTCAACATTTCTTATATATTTGAGTAAGTTTGCATGTAACATTGTCAGATATCGTCGATTAACATCCATTGAAGCACATTGAGGTCGATTGTCACTTTGTGTTGATTGAAAATTTTCAAAGTCTATCTTCCTAATTTGAAGTCGAATTTCAACATTTCCTATATATTTGAGTGAGTTTGCATCCAACTTTGTCAGATATCGTCGATAAACATTCATTGAAGCCCATTGAGGTCGATTGTCACTTTGTGTTGATTGAAAATTTTCAAAGTCAATCTTCCTAATTTGAAGTCGAATTTCAACATTTCTTATATATTTGAGTAAGTTTGCATCTAACATTGTCAGATATCGTCGATTAACATCCATTGAAGCCCATTGAGGTCGATTGTCACTTTGTGTTGATTGAAAATTTTCAAAGTCTATCTTCCTAATTTGAAGTCGAATTTCAACATTTCTTATATATTTGAGTAAGTTTGCATGTAACATTGTCAGATATCGTCGATTAACATCCATTGAAGCCCATTGAGGTCGATTGTCACTTTGTGTTGATTGAAAATTTTCAAAGTCTATCTTCCTAATTTGAAGTCGAATTTCAACATTTCTTATATATTTGAGTAAGTTTGCATCTAACTTTGTCAGATATCGTCGATAAACATTCATTGAAGCCCATTGAGGTCGATTGTCACTTTGTGTTGATTGAAAATTTTCAAAGTCTATCTTCCTAATTTGAAGTCGAATTTCAACATTTCTCATATATTTGAGTGAGTTTGCATCCAACTTTGTCAGATATCGTCGATAAACATCCATTGAAGCCCATTGAGGTCGATTGTCACTTTGTGTTGATTGAAAATTTTCAAAGTCTATCTTCCTAATTTGAAGTCGAATTTCAACATTTCTCATATATTCGAGTTAGTTTGCATCTAACTTTGTCAGATATCGTCGATTAACATCCATTGAAGCCCATTGAGGTCGATTGTCACTTTGTGTTGATTGAAAATTTTCAAAGTCTATCTTCCTAATTTGAAGTCGAATTTTAAAATTTCTTATATATTTGAGTGAGTTTGCATCTAACTTTGTCAGATATCGTCGATAAACATTCATTGAAGCCCATTGAGGTCGATTGTCACTTTGTGTTGATTGAAAATTTTCAAAGTCTATCTTCCTAATTTGAAGTCGAATTTCAACATTTCTCATATATTTGAGTGAGTTTGCATCCAACTTTGTCAGATATCGTCGATAAACATCCATTGAAGCCCATTGAGGTCGATTGTCACTTTGTGTTGATTGAAAATTTTCAAAGTCTATCTTCCTAATTTGAAGTCGAATTTTAAAATTTCTTATATATTTGAGTGAGTTTGCATCTAACTTTGTCAGATATCGTCGATAAACATTCATTGAAGCCCATTGAGGTCGATTGTCACTTTGTGTTGATTGAAAATTTTCAAAGTCTATCTTCCTAATTTGAAGTCGAATTTCAACATTTCTCATATATTTGAGTGAGTTTGCATCCAACTTTGTCAGATATCGTCGATAAACATCCATTGAAGCCCATTGAGGTCGATTGTCACTTTGTGTTGATTGAAAATTTTCAAAGTCTATCTTCCTAATTTGAAGTCGAATTTCAACATTTCTCATATATTTGAGTGAGTTTGCATCTAACTTTGTCAGATATCGTCGATTAACATCCATTGAAGCCCATTGAGGTCGATTGTCACTTTGTGTTGATTGAAAATTTTCAAAGTCTATCTTCCTAATTTGAAGTCGAATTTCAACATTTCCTATATATTTGAGTGAGTTTGCATCCAACTTTGTCAGATATCGTCGATAAACATTCATTGAAGCCCATTGAGGTCGATTGTCACTTTGTGTTGATTGAAAATTTTCAAAGTCAATCTTCCTAATTTGAAGTCGAATTTCAACATTTCTTATATATTTGAGTAAGTTTGCATCTAACATTGTCAGATATCGTCGATTAACATCCATTGAAGCCCATTGAGGTCGATTGTCACTTTGTGTTGATTGAAAATTTTCAAAGTCTATCTTCCTAATTTGAAGTCGAATTTTAACATTTCTTATATATTTGAGTGAGTTTGCATCTAACTTTGTCAGATATCGTCGATTAACATCTATTGAAGCCCATTGAGGTCGATTGTCACTTTGTGTTGATTGAAAATTTTCAAAGTCAATCTTCCTAATTTGAAGTCGAATTTCAACATTTCTTATATATTTGAGTAAGTTTGCATCTAACATTGTCAGATATCGTCGATTAACATCCATTGAAGCCCATTGAGGTCGATTGTCACTTTGTGTTGATTGAAAATTTTCAAAGTCTATCTTCCTAATTTGAAGTCGAATTTCAACAATTCCTATATATTTGAGTGAGTTTGCATCCAACTTTGTCAGATATCGTCGATAAACATTCATTGAAGCCCATTGAGGTCGATTGTCACTTTGTGTTGATTGAAAATTTTCAAAGTCAATCTTCCTAATTTGAAGTCGAATTTCAACATTTCTTATATATTTGAGTAAGTTTGCATCTAACATTGTCAGATATCGTCGATTAACATCCATTGAAGCCCATTGAGGTCGATTGTCACTTTGTGTTGATTGAAAATTTTCAAAGTCTATCTTCCTAATTTGAAGTCGAATTTCAACATTTCTCATATATTCGAGTTAGTTTGCATCTAACTTTGTCAGATATCGTCGATTAACATCCATTGAAGCCCATTGAGGTCGATTGTCACTTTGTGTTGATTGAAAATTTTCAAAGTCTATCTTCCTAATTTGAAGTCGAATTTTAAAATTTCTTATATATTTGAGTGAGTTTGCATCTAACTTTGTCAGATATCGTCGATAAACATCTATTGAAGCCCATTGAGGTCGATTGTCACTTTGTGTTGATTGAAAATTTTCAAAGTCTATCTTCCTAATTTGAAGTCGAATTTTAACATTTCTTATATATTTGAGTGAGTTTGCATCTAACATTGTCAGATATCGTCGATAAACATTCATTGAAGACCATTGAGGTCGATTGTCACTTTGTGTTGATTGAAAATTTTCAAAGTCAATCTTCCTAATTTGAAGTCGAATTTCAACATTTCCTATATATTTGAGTGAGTTTGCATCTAACTTTGTCAGATATCGTCGATTAACATCCATTGAAGCCCATTGAGGTCGATTGTCACTTTGTGTTGATTGAAAATTTTCAAAGTCAATCTTCCTAATTTGAAGTCGAATTTCAACATTTCCTATATATTTGAGTGAGTTTGCATCTAACTTTGTCAGATATCGTCGATTAATATCCATTGAAGCCCATTGAGGTCGATTGTCACTTTGTGTTGATTGAAAATTTTCAAAGTCTATCTTCCTAATTTGGAGTCGAATTTCAACATTTCTCATATATTCGAGTTAGTTTGCATCTAACTTTGTCAGATATCGTCGATTAACATCTATTGAAGCCCATTGAGGTCGATTGTCACTTTGTGTTGATTGAAAATTTTTAAAGTCAATCTTCCTAATTTGAAGTCGAATTTCAACATTTCTTATATATTTGAGTAAGTTTGCATCTAACTTTGTCAGATATCGTCGATTAACATCCATTGAAGCCCATTGAGGTCGATTGTCACTTTGTGTTGATTGAAAATTTTCAAAGTCTATCTTCCTAATTTGGAGTCGAATTTCAACATTTCTCATATATTCGAGTGAGTTTGCATCTAACATTGTCAGATATCGTCGATAAACATTCATTGAAGCCCATTGAGGTCGATTGTCACTTTGTGTTGATTGAAAATTTTCAAAGTCTATCTTCCTAATTTGAAGTCGAATTTCAACATTTCCTATATATTTGAGTGAGTTTGCATCCAACTTTGTCAGATATCGTCGATAAACATTCATTGAAGCCCATTGAAGTCGATTGTCACTTTGTGTTGATTGAAAATTTTCAAAGTCAATCTTCCTAATTTGAAGTCGAATTTCAACATTTCTTATATATTTGAGTAAGTTTGCATGTAACATTGTCAGATATCGTCGATTAACATCCATTGAAGCCCATTGAGGTCGATTGTCACTTTGTGTTGATTGAAAATTTTCAAAGTCTATCTTCCTAATTTGAAGTCGAATTTCAACATTTCTTATATATTTGAGTAAGTTTGCATCTAACATTGTCAGATATCGTCGATTAACATCCATTGAAGCCCATTGAGGTCGATTGTCACTTTGTGTTGATTGAAATTTTTCAAAGTCTATCTTCCTAATTTGAAGTCGAATTTAACATTTCTTATATATTTGAGTGAGTTTGCATCTAACTTTGTCAGATATCGTCGATAAACATTTATTGAAGCCCATTGAGGTCGATTGTCACTTTGTGTTGATTGAAAATTTTCAAAGTCTATCTTCCTAATTTGGAGTCGAATTTCAACATTTCTCATATATTCGAGTGAGTTTGCATCTAACATTGTCAGATATCGTCGATAAACATTCATTGAAGCCCATTGAGGTCGATTGTCACTTTGTGTTGATTGAAAATTTTCAAAGTCTATCTTCCTAATTTGAAGTCGAATTTCAACATTTCCTATATATTTGAGTGAGTTTGCATCCAACTTTGTCAGATATCGTCGATAAACATTCATTGAAGCCCATTGAGGTCGATTGTCACTTTGTGTTGATTGAAAATTTTCAAAGTCAATCTTCCTAATTTGAAGTCGAATTTCAACATTTCTTATATATTTGAGTAAGTTTGCATCTAACATTGTCAGATATCGTCGATAAACATTCATTGAAGCCCATTGAGGTCGATTGTCACTTTGTGTTGATTGAAAATTTTCAAAGTCAATCTTCCTAATTTGGAGTCGAATTTCAACATTTCTCATATATTTGAGAAAGTTTGCATCTAACTTTGTCAGATATCGTCGATAAACATCCATTGAAGCCCATTGAGGTCGATTGTCACTTTGTGTTGATTGAAAATTTTCAAAGTCAATCTTCCTAATTTGAAGTCGAATTTCAACATTTCTCATATATTTGAGAAAGTTTGCATCTAACTTTGTCAGATATCGTCGATAAACATCCATTGAAGCCCATTGAGGTCGATTGTCACTTTGTGTTGATTGAAAATTTTCAAAGTCAATCTTCCTAATTTGAAGTCGAATTTCAACATTTCTTATATATTTGAGTAAGTTTGCATCTAACATTGTCAGATATCGTCGATTAACATCCATTGAAGCCCATTGAGGTCGATTGTCACTTTGTGTTGATTGAAAATTTTCAAAGTCTATCTTCCTAATTTGAAGTCGAATTTTAACATTTCTTATATATTTGAGTGAGTTTGCATCTAACTTTGTCAGATATCGTCGATAAACATTCATTGAAGCCCATTGAGGTCGATTGTCACTTTGTGTTGATTGAAAATTTTCAAAGTCTATCTTCCTAATTTGAAGTCGAATTTCAACATTTCCCATATATTTGAGTGAGTTTGCATCCAACTTTGTCAGATATCGTCGATAAACATCCATTGAAGCCCATTGAGGTCGATTGTCACTTTGTGTTGATTGAAAATTTTCAAAGTCTATCTTCCTAATTTGAAGTCGAATTTCAACATTTCTCATATATTCGAGTTAGTTTGCATCTAACTTTGTCAGATATCGTCGATTAACATCCATTGAAGCCCATTGAGGTCGATTGTCACTTTGTGTTGATTGAAAATTTTCAAAGTCTATCTTCCTAATTTGAAGTCGAATTTTAAAATTTCTTATATATTTGAGTGAGTTTTCATCTAACTTTGTCAGATATCGTCGATAAACATTTATTGAAGCCCATTGAGGTCGATTGTCACTTTGTGTTGATTGAAAATTTTCAAAGTCTATCTTCCTAATTTGAAGTCGAATTTTAACATTTCTTATATATTTGAGTGAGTTTGCATCTAACATTGTCAGATATCGTCGATAAACATTCATTGAAGACCATTGAGGTCGATTGTCACTTTGTGTTGATTGAAAATTTTCAAAGTCAATCTTCCTAATTTGAAGTCGAATTTCAACATTTCTCATATATTTGAGTAAGTTTGCATCTAACTTTGTCAGATATCGTCGATTAACATCCATTGAAGCCCATTGAGGTCGATTGTCACTTTGTGTTGATTGAAAATTTTCAAAGTCTATCTTCCTAATTTGGAGTCGAATTTCAACATTTCTCATATATTTGAGTGAGTTTGCATCCAACTTTGTCTGATATCGTCGATTAACATTTATTGAAGCCCATTGAGGTCGATTGTCACTTTGTGTTGATTGAAAATTTTCAAAGTCTATCTTTCTAATTTGGAGTCGAATTTCAACATTTCTCATATATTCGAGTGAGTTTGCATCTAACATTGTCAGATATCGTCGATAAACATTCATTGAAGCCCATTGAGGTCGATTGTCACTTTGTGTTGATTGAAAATTTTCAAAGTCTATCTTCCTAATTTGAAGTCGAATTTCAACATTTCCTATATATTTGAGTGAGTTTGCATCCAACTTTGTCAGATATCGTCGATAAACATTCATTGAAGCCCATTGAGGTCGATTGTCACTTTGTGTTGATTGAAAATTTTCAAAGTCAATCTTCCTAATTTGAAGTCGAATTTCAACATTTCTTATATATTTGAGTAAGTTTGCATCTAACATTGTCAGATATCGTCGATTAACATCCATTGAAGCCCATTGAGGTCGATTGTCACTTTGTGTTGATTGAAAATTTTCAAAGTCTATCTTCCTAATTTGAAGTCGAATTTTAACATTTCTTATATATTTGAGTGAGTTTGCATCTAACTTTGTCAGATATCGTCGATAAACATTTATTGAAGCCCATTGAGGTCGATTGTCACTTTGTGTTGATTGAAAATTTTCAAAGTCAATCTTCCTAATTTGAAGTCGAATTTCAACATTTCTTATATATTTGAGTAAGTTTGCATCTAACATTGTCAGATATCGTCGATTAACATCCATTGAAGCCCATTGAGGTCGATTGTCACTTTGTGTTGATTGAAAATTTTCAAAGTCTATCTTCCTAATTTGAAGTCGAATTTCAACATTTCTCATATATTTGAGGAGTTTGCATCCAACTTTGTCAGATATCGTCGATAAACATCCATTGAAGCCCATTGAGGTCGATTGTCACTTTGTGTTGATTGAAAATTTTTAAAGTCAATCTTCCTAATTTGAAGTCGAATTTCAACATTTCTTATATATTTGAGTAAGTTTGCATCCAACTTTGTCAGATATCGTCGATAAACATCCATTGAAGCCCATTGAGGTCAATTGTCACTTTGTGTTGATTGAAAATTTTCAAAGTCTATCTTCCTAATTTGAAGTCGAATTTCAACATTTCTCATATATTCGAGTTAGTTTGCATCTAACTTTGTCAGATATCGTCGATTAACATCCATTGAAGCCCATTGAGGTCGATTGTCACTTTGTGTTGATTGAAAATTTTCAAAGTCTATCTTCCTAATTTGAAGTCGAATTTTAACATTTCTTATATATTTGAGTGAGTTTGCATCTAACTTTGTCAGATATCGTCGATAAACATTTATTGAAGCCCATTGAGGTCGATTGTCACTTTGTGTTGATTGAAAATTTTCAAAGTCTATCTTCCTAATTTGAAGTCGAATTTCAACATTTCCTATATATTTGAGTGAGTTTGCATCTAACTTTGTCAGATATCGTCGATTAACATCCATTGAAGCCCATTGAGGTCGATTGTCACTTTGTGTTGATTGAAAATTTTCAAAGTCTATCTTCCTAATTTGGAGTCGAATTTCAACATTTCTCATATATTTGAGAAAGTTTGCATCTAACTTTGTCAGATATCGTCGATAAACATCCATTGAAGCCCATTGAGGTCGATTGTCACTTTGTGTTGATTGAAAATTTTCAAAGTCTATCTTCCTAATTTGAAGTCGAATTTCAACATTTCCCATATATTTGAGTGAGTTTGCATCCAACTTTGTCAGATATCGTCGATAAACATCCATTGAAGCCCATTGAGGTCGATTGTCACTTTGTGTTGATTGAAAATTTTCAAAGTCAATCTTCCTAATTTGAAGTCGAATTTCAACATTTCCTATATATTTGAGTTAGTTTGCATCTAACTTTGTCAGATATCGTCGATTAACATCCATTGAAGCCCATTGAGGTCGATTGTCACTTTGTGTTGATTGAAAATTTTCAAAGTCTATCTTCCTAATTTGGAGTCGAATTTCAACATTTCTCATATATTCGAGTTAGTTTGCATCTAACTTTGTCAGATATCGTCGATTAACATCTATTGAAGCCCATTGAGGTCGATTGTCACTTTGTGTTGATTGAAAATTTTTAAAGTCAATCTTCCTAATTTGAAGTCGAATTTCAACATTTCTTATATATTTGAGTAAGTTTGCATCTAACTTTGTCAGATATCGTCGATTAACATCCATTGAAGCCCATTGAGGTCGATTGTCACTTTGTGTTGATTGAAAATTTTCAAAGTCTATCTTCCTAATTTGGAGTCGAATTTCAACATTTCTCATATATTTGAGTGAGTTTGCATCCAACTTTGTCTGATATCGTCGATTAACATTTATTGAAGCCCATTGAGGTCGATTGTCACTTTGTGTTGATTGAAAATTTTCAAAGTCTAACTTCCTAATTTGGAGTCGAATTTCAACATTTCTCATATATTCGAGTGAGTTTGCATCTAACATTGTCAGATATCGTCGATAAACATTCATTGAAGCCCATTGAGGTCGATTGTCACTTTGTGTTGATTGAAAATTTTCAAAGTCTATCTTCCTAATTTGAAGTCGAATTTCAACATTTCCTATATATTTGAGTGAGTTTGCATCCAACTTTGTCAGATATCGTCGATAAACATTCATTGAAGCCCATTGAGGTCGATTGTCACTTTGTGTTGATTGAAAATTTTCAAAGTCAATCTTCCTAATTTGAAGTCGAATTTCAACATTTCTTATATATTTGAGTAAGTTTGCATCTAACATTGTCAGATATCGTCGATTAACATCCATTGAAGCCCATTGAGGTCGATTGTCACTTTGTGTTGATTGAAAATTTTCAAAGTCAATCTTCCTAATTTGAAGTCGAATTTCAACATTTCTTATATATTTGAGTAAGTTCGCATCTAACATTGTCAGATATCGTCGATTAACATCCATTGAAGCCCATTGAGGTCGATTGTCACTTTGTGTTGATTGAAAATTTTCAAAGTCTATCTTCCTAATTTGAAGTCGAATTTCAACATTTCTCATATATTTGAGGAGTTTGCATCCAACTTTGTCAGATATCGTCGATAAACATCCATTGAAGCCCATTGAGGTCGATTGTCACTTTGTGTTGATTGAAAATTTTTAAAGTCAATCTTCCTAATTTGAAGTCGAATTTCAACATTTCTTATATATTTGAGTAAGTTTGCATCCAACTTTGTCAGATATCGTCGATAAACATCCATTGAAGCCCATTGAGGTCAATTGTCACTTTGTGTTGATTGAAAATTTTCAAAGTCTATCTTCCTAATTTGAAGTCGAATTTCAACATTTCTCATATATTCGAGTTAGTTTGCATCTAACTTTGTCAGATATCGTCGATTAACATCCATTGAAGCCCATTGAGGTCGATTGTCACTTTGTGTTGATTGAAAATTTTCAAAGTCTATCTTCCTAATTTGAAGTCGAATTTTAACATTTCTTATATATTTGAGTGAGTTTGCATCTAACTTTGTCAGATATCGTCGATAAACATTTATTGAAGCCCATTGAGGTCGATTGTCACTTTGTGTTGATTGAAAATTTTCAAAGTCTATCTTCCTAATTTGAAGTCGAATTTCAACATTTCCTATATATTTGAGTGAGTTTGCATCTAACTTTGTCAGATATCGTCGATTAACATCCATTGAAGCCCATTGAGGTCGATTGTCACTTTGTGTTGATTGAAAATTTTCAAAGTCTATCTTCCTAATTTGGAGTCGAATTTCAACATTTCTCATATATTCGAGTTAGTTTGCATCTAACTTTGTCAGATATCGTCGATTAACATCTATTGAAGCCCATTGAGGTCGATTGTCACTTTGTGTTGATTGAAAATTTTTAAAGTCAATCTTCCTAATTTGAAGTCGAATTTCAACATTTCTTATATATTTGAGTAAGTTTGCATCTAACTTTGTCAGATATCGTCGATTAACATCCATTGAAGCCCATTGAGGTCGATTGTCACTTTGTGTTGATTGAAAATTTTCAAAGTCTATCTTCCTAATTTGGAGTCGAATTTCAACATTTCTCATATATTTGAGTGAGTTTGCATCCAACTTTGTCTGATATCGTCGATTAACATTTATTGAAGCCCATTGAGGTCGATTGTCACTTTGTGTTGATTGAAAATTTTCAAAGTCAATCTTCCAAATTTGAAGTCGAATTTCAACATTTCTTATATATTTGAGTAAGTTTGCATCTAACTTTGTCAGATATCGTCGATAAACATTCATTGAAGCCCATTGAGGTCGATTGTCACTTTGTGTTGATTGAAAATTTTCAAAGTCAATCTTCCTAATTTGAAGTCGAATTTCAACATTTCTTATATATTTGAGTAAGTTTGCATCTAACATTGTCAGGTATCGTCGATTAACATCCATTGAAGCCCATTGAGGTCGATTGTCACTTTGTGTTGATTGAAAATTTTCAAAGTCTATCTTCCTAATTTGAAGTCGAATTTTAACATTTCTTATATATTTGAGTGAGTTTGCATCTAACTTTATCAGATATCGTCGATTAACATCTATTGAAGCCCATTGAGGTCGATTGTCACTTTGTGTTGATTGAAAATTTTCAAAGTCTATCTTCCTAATTTGAAGTCGAATTTCAACATCTCTCATATATTTGAGTGAGTTTGCATCCAACTTTGTCAGATATCGTCGATAAACATCCATTGAAGCCCATTGAGGTCGATTGTCACTTTGTGTTGATTGAAAATTTTCAAAGTCAATCTTCCTAATTTGAAGTCGAATTTCAACATTTCCTATATATTTGAGTGAGTTTGCATCTAACTTTGTCAGATATCGTCGATTAACATCCATTGAAGCCCATTGAGGTCGATTGTCACTTTGTGTTGATTGAAAATTTTCAAAGTCTATCTTCCTAATTTGGAGTCGAATTTCAACATTTCTCATATATTCGAGTTAGTTTGCATCTAACTTTGTCAGATATCGTCGATTAACATCTATTGAAGCCCATTGAGGTCGATTGTCACTTTGTGTTGATTGAAAATTTTTAAAGTCAATCTTCCTAATTTGAAGTCGAATTTCAACATTTCTTATATATTTGAGTGAGTTTGCATCTAACTTTGTCAGATATCGTCGATAAACATTTATTGAAGCCCATTGAGGTCGATTGTCACTTTGTGTTGATTGAAAATTTTCAAAGTCAATCTTCCTAATTTGAAGTCGAATTTCAACATTTCTTATATATTTGAGTAAGTTTGCATCTAACATTGTCAGATATCGTCGATTAACATCCATTGAAGCCCATTGAGGTCGATTGTCACTTTGTGTTGATTGAAAATTTTCAAAGTCTATCTTCCTAATTTGAAGTCGAATTTCAACATTTCTCATATATTTGAGGAGTTTGCATCCAACTTTGTCAGATATCGTCGATAAACATCCATTGAAGCCCATTGAGGTCGATTGTCACTTTGTGTTGATTGAAAATTTTCAAAGTCTATCTTCCTAATTTGAAGTCGAATTTCAACATTTCTTATATATTTGAGTAAGTTTGCATCTAACATTGTCAGATATCGTCGATTAACATCCATTGAAGCCCATTGAGGTCGATTGTCACTTTGTGTTGATTGAAAATTTTCAAAGTCTATCTTCCTAATTTGAAGTCGAATTTAACATTTCTTATATATTTGAGTGAGTTTGCATCTAACTTTGTCAGATATCGTCGATAAATATTTATTGAAGCCCATTGAGGTCGATTGTCACTTTGTGTTGATTGAAAATTTTCAAAGTCTATCTTCCTAATTTGGAGTCGAATTTCAACATTTCTCATATATTCGAGTGAGTTTGCATCTAACATTGTCAGATATCGTCGATAAACATCCATTGAAGCCCATTGAGGTCGATTGTCACTTTGTGTTGATTGAAAATTTTCAAAGTCTATCTTCCTAATTTGAAGTCGAATTTTAACATTTCTTATATATTTGAGTGAGTTTGCATCTAACTTTGTCAGATATCGTCGATAAACATTTATTGAAGACCATTGAGGTCGATTGTCACTTTGTGTTGATTGAAAATTTTCAAAGTCAATCTTCCTAATTTGAAGTCGAATTTCAACATTTCTTATATATTTGAGTAAGTTTGCATCTAACATTGTCAGATATCGTCGATTAACATCCATTGAAGCCCATTGAGGTCGATTGTCACTTTGTGTTGATTGAAAATTTTCAAAGTCTATCTTCCTAATTTGAAGTCGAATTTCAACATTTCTCATATATTTGAGGAGTTTGCATCCAACTTTGTCAGATATCGTCGATAAACATCCATTGAAGCCCATTGAGGTCGATTGTCACTTTGTGTTGATTGAAAATTTTCAAAGTCTATCTTCCTAATTTGAAGTCGAATTTCAACATTTCTTATATATTTGAGTAAGTTTGCATCTAACATTGTCAGATATCGTCGATTAACATCCATTGAAGCCCATTGAGGTCGATTGTCACTTTGTGTTGATTGAAAATTTTCAAAGTCTATCTTCCTAATTTGAAGTCGAATTTAACATTTCTTATATATTTGAGTGAGTTTGCATCTAACTTTGTCAGATATCGTCGATAAATATTTATTGAAGCCCATTGAGGTCGATTGTCACTTTGTGTTGATTGAAAATTTTCAAAGTCTATCTTCCTAATTTGGAGTCGAATTTCAACATTTCTCATATATTCGAGTGAGTTTGCATCTAACATTGTCAGATATCGTCGATAAACATCCATTGAAGCCCATTGAGGTCGATTGTCACTTTGTGTTGATTGAAAATTTTCAAAGTCTATCTTCCTAATTTGAAGTCGAATTTTAACATTTCTTATATATTTGAGTGAGTTTGCATCTAACTTTGTCAGATATCGTCGATAAACATTTATTGAAGACCATTGAGGTCGATTGTCACATTGTGTTGATTGAAAATTTTCAAAGTCTATCTTCCTAATTTGAAGTCGAATTTCAACATTTCCTATATATTTGAGTGAGTTTGCATCTAACTTTGTCAGATATCGTCGATTAACATCCATTGAAGCCCATTGAGGTCGATTGTCACTTTGTGTTGATTGAAAATTTTCAAAGTCTATCTTCCTAATTTGGAGTCGAATTTCAACATTTCTCATATATTCGAGTTAGTTTGCATCTAACTTTGTCAGATATCGTCGATTAACATCTATTGAAGCCCATTGAGGTCGATTGTCACTTTGTGTTGATTGAAAATTTTTAAAGTCAATCTTCCTAATTTGAAGTCGAATTTCAACATTTCTTATATATTTGAGTAAGTTTGCATCTAACTTTGTCAGATATCGTCGATTAACATCCATTGAAGCCCATTGAGGTCGATTGTCACTTTGTGTTGATTGAAAATTTTCAAAGTCTATCTTCCTAATTTGGAGTCGAATTTCAACATTTCTCATATATTTGAGTGAGTTTGCATCCAACTTTGTCTGATATCGTCGATTAACATTTATTGAAGCCCATTGAGGTCGATTGTCACTTTGTGTTGATTGAAAATTTTCAAAGTCAATCTTCCTAATTTGAAGTCGAATTTCAACATTTCTTATATATTTGAGTAAGTTTGCATCTAACATTGTCAGATATCGGCGATTAACATCCATTGAAGCCCATTGAGGTCGATTGTCACTTTGTGTTGATTGAAAATTTTCAAAGTCTATCTTCCTAATTTGAAGTCGAATTTCAACATTTCTTATATATTTGAGTAAGTTTGCATCTAACTTTGTCAGATATCGTCGATAAACATTCATTGAAGCCCATTGAGGTCGATTGTCACTTTGTGTTGATTGAAAATTTTCAAAGTCAATCTTCCTAATTAGAAGTCGAATTTCAACATTTCTTATATATTTGAGTAAGTTTGCATCTAACATTGTCAGGTATCGTCGATTAACATCCATTGAAGCCCATTGAGGTCGATTGTCACTTTGTGTTGATTGAAAATTTTCAAAGTCTATCTTCCTAATTTGAAGTCGAATTTCAACATTTCTCATATATTTGAGTGAGTTTGCATCCAACTTTGTCAGCTATCGTCGATAAACATCCATTGAAGCCCATTGAGGTCGATTGTCACTTTGTGTTGATTGAAAATTTTCAAAGTCAATCTTCCTAATTTGAAGTCGAATTTCAACATTTCCTATATATTTGAGTGAGTTTGCATCTAACTTTGTCAGATATCGTCGATTAACATCCATTGAAGCCCATTGAGGTCGATTGTCACTTTGTGTTGATTGAAAATTTTCAAAGTCTATCTTCCTAATTTGGAGTCGAATTTCAACATTTCTCATATATTCGAGTTAGTTTGCATCTAACTTTGTCAGATATCGTCGATTAACATCTATTGAAGCCCATTGAGGTCGATTGTCACTTTGTGTTGATTGAAAATTTTTAAAGTCAATCTTCCTAATTTGAAGTCGAATTTCAACATTTCTTATATATTTGAGTAAGTTTGCATCTAACTTTGTCAGATATCGTCGATTAACATCCATTGAAGCCCATTGAGGTCGATTGTCACTTTGTGTTGATTGAAAATTTTCAAAGTCTATCTTCCTAATTTGGAGTCGAATTTCAACATTTCTCATATATTTGAGTGAGTTTGCATCCAACTTTGTCTGATATCGTCGATTAACATTTATTGAAGCCCATTGAGGTCGATTGTCACTTTGTGTTGATTGAAAATTTTCAAAGTCAATCTTCCAAATTTGAAGTCGAATTTCAACATTTCTTATATATTTGAGTAAGTTTGCATCTAACTTTGTCAGATATCGTCGATAAACATTCATTGAAGCCCATTGAGGTCGATTGTCACTTTGTGTTGATTGAAAATTTTCAAAGTCAATCTTCCTAATTTGAAGTCGAATTTCAACATTTCTTATATATTTGAGTAAGTTTGCATCTAACATTGTCAGGTATCGTCGATTAACATCCATTGAAGCCCATTGAGGTCGATTGTCACTTTGTGTTGATTGAAAATTTTCAAAGTCTATCTTCCTAATTTGAAGTCGAATTTTAACATTTCTTATATATTTGAGTGAGTTTGCATCTAACTTTATCAGATATCGTCGATTAACATCTATTGAAGCCCATTGAGGTCGATTGTCACTTTGTGTTGATTGAAAATTTTCAAAGTCTATCTTCCTAATTTGAAGTCGAATTTCAACATCTCTCATATATTTGAGTGAGTTTGCATCCAACTTTGTCAGATATCGTCGATAAACATCCATTGAAGCCCATTGAGGTCGATTGTCACTTTGTGTTGATTGAAAATTTTCAAAGTCAATCTTCCTAATTTGAAGTCGAATTTCAACATTTCCTATATATTTGAGTGAGTTTGCATCTAACTTTGTCAGATATCGTCGATTAACATCCATTGAAGCCCATTGAGGTCGATTGTCACTTTGTGTTGATTGAAAATTTTCAAAGTCTATCTTCCTAATTTGGAGTCGAATTTCAACATTTCTCATATATTCGAGTTAGTTTGCATCTAACTTTGTCAGATATCGTCGATTAACATCTATTGAAGCCCATTGAGGTCGATTGTCACTTTGTGTTGATTGAAAATTTTTAAAGTCAATCTTCCTAATTTGAAGTCGAATTTCAACATTTCTTATATATTTGAGTGAGTTTGCATCTAACTTTGTCAGATATCGTCGATAAACATTTATTGAAGCCCATTGAGGTCGATTGTCACTTTGTGTTGATTGAAAATTTTCAAAGTCAATCTTCCTAATTTGAAGTCGAATTTCAACATTTCTTATATATTTGAGTAAGTTTGCATCTAACATTGTCAGATATCGTCGATTAACATCCATTGAAGCCCATTGAGGTCGATTGTCACTTTGTGTTGATTGAAAATTTTCAAAGTCTATCTTCCTAATTTGAAGTCGAATTTCAACATTTCTCATATATTTGAGGAGTTTGCATCCAACTTTGTCAGATATCGTCGATAAACATCCATTGAAGCCCATTGAGGTCGATTGTCACTTTGTGTTGATTGAAAATTTTCAAAGTCTATCTTCCTAATTTGAAGTCGAATTTCAACATTTCTTATATATTTGAGTAAGTTTGCATCTAACATTGTCAGATATCGTCGATTAACATCCATTGAAGCCCATTGAGGTCGATTGTCACTTTGTGTTGATTGAAAATTTTCAAAGTCTATCTTCCTAATTTGAAGTCGAATTTAACATTTCTTATATATTTGAGTGAGTTTGCATCTAACTTTGTCAGATATCGTCGATAAATATTTATTGAAGCCCATTGAGGTCGATTGTCACTTTGTGTTGATTGAAAATTTTCAAAGTCTATCTTCCTAATTTGGAGTCGAATTTCAACATTTCTCATATATTCGAGTGAGTTTGCATCTAACATTGTCAGATATCGTCGATAAACATCCATTGAAGCCCATTGAGGTCGATTGTCACTTTGTGTTGATTGAAAATTTTCAAAGTCTATCTTCCTAATTTGAAGTCGAATTTTAACATTTCTTATATATTTGAGTGAGTTTGCATCTAACTTTGTCAGATATCGTCGATAAACATTTATTGAAGACCATTGAGGTCGATTGTCACATTGTGTTGATTGAAAATTTTCAAAGTCTATCTTCCTAATTTGAAGTCGAATTTTAACATTTCTTATATATTTGAGTGAGTTTGCATCTAACATTGTCAGATATCGTCGATAAACATTCATTGAAGCCCATTGAGGTCGATTGTCACTTTGTGTTGATTGAAAATTTTCAAAGTCAATCTTCCTAATTTGAAGTCGAATTTCAACATTTCCTATATATTTGAGTGAGTTTGCATCTAACTTTGTCAGATATCGTCGATTAACATCCATTGAAGCCCATTGAGGTCGATTGTCACTTTGTGTTGATTGAAAATTTTCAAAGTCTATCTTCCTAATTTGAAGTCGAATTTCAACATTTCCTATATATTTGAGTGAGTTTGCATCTAACTTTGTCAGATATCGTCGATTAACATCCATTGAAGCCCATTGAGGTCGATTGTCACTTTCTGTTGATTGAAAATTTTTAAAGTAAATCTTCCTAATTTGAAGTCGAATTTCAAAATTTCTTATATATTTGAGTAAGTTTGCATCTAACTTTGTCAGATATCGTCGATTAACATCCATTGAAGCCCATTGAGGTCGATTGTCACTTTGTGTTGATTGAAAATTTTTAAAGTCTATCTTCCTAATTTGGAGTCGAATTTCAACATTTCTCATATATTTGAGTGAGTTTGCATCCAACTTTGTCTGATATCGTCGATTAACATTTATTGAAGCCCATTGAGGTCGATTGTCACTTTGTGTTGATTGAAAATTTTCAAAGTCTATCTTCCTAATTTGGAGTCGAATTTCAACATTTCTCATATATTTGAGTTAGTTTGCATCTAACATTGTCAGATATCGTCGATTAACATCTATTGAAGCCCATTGAGGTCGATTGTCACTTTCTGTTGATTGAAAATTTTTAAAGTAAATCTTCCTAATTTGAAGTCGAATTTCAAAATTTCTTATATATTTGAGTAAGTTTGCATCTAACATTGTCAGATATCGTCGATAAACATCCATTGAAGCCCATTGAGGTCGATTGTCACTTTGTGTTGATTGAAAATTTTTAAAGTCTATCTTCCTAATTTGGAGTCGAATTTCAACATTTCTCATATATTTGAGTGAGTTTGCATCCAACTTTGTCTGATATCGTCGATTAACATTTATTGAAGCCCATTGAGGTCGATTGTCACTTTGTGTTGATTGAAAATTTTCAAAGTCAATCTTCCTAATTTGAAGTCGAATTTCAACATTTCTTATATATTTGAGTAAGTTTGCATCTAACATTGTCAGATATCGTCGATTAACATCCATTGAAGCCCATTGAGGTCGATTGTCACTTTGTGTTGATTGAAAATTTTCAAAGTCTATCTTCCTAATTTGAAGTCGAATTTTAACATTTCTTATATATTTGAGTGAGTTTGCATCTAACTTTGTCAGATATCGTCGATTAACATCTATTGAAGCCCATTGAGGTCGATTGTCACTTTGTGTTGATTGAAAATTTTCAAAGTCTATCTTCCTAATTTGAAGTCGAATTTCAACATTTCTCATATATTTGAGTGAGTTTGCATCCAACTTTGTCAGATATCGTCGATAAACATCCATTGAAGCCCATTGAGGTCGATTGTCACTTTGTGTTGATTGAAAATTTTCAAAGTCAATCTTCCTAATTTGAAGTCGAATTTCAACATTTCCTATATATTTGAGTGAGTTTGCATCTAACTTTGTCAGATATCGTCGATTAACATCCATTGAAGCCCATTGAGGTCGATTGTCACTTTGTGTTGATTGAAAATTTTCAAAGTCTATCTTCCTAATTTGGAGTCGAATTTCAACATTTCTCATATATTCGAGTTAGTTTGCATCTAACTTTGTCAGATATCGTCGATTAACATCTATTGAAGCCCATTGAGGTCGATTGTCACTTTGTGTTGATTGAAAATTTTTAAAGTCAATCTTCCTAATTTGAAGTCGAATTTCAACATTTCTTATATATTTGAGTAAGTTTGCATCTAACTTTGTCAGATATCGTCGATTAACATCCATTGAAGCCCATTGAGGTCGATTGTCACTTTGTGTTGATTGAAAATTTTCAAAGTCAATCTTCCTAATTTGAAGTCGAATTTCAACATTTCTTATATATTTGAGTAAGTTTGCATCTAACATTGTCAGATATCGTCGATTAACATCCATTGAAGCCCATTGAGGTCGATTGTCACTTTGTGTTGATTGAAAATTTTCAAAGTCTATCTTCCTAATTTGAAGTCGAATTTCAACATTTCTTATATATTTGAGTAAGTTTGCATCTAACTTTGTCAGATATCGTCGATAAACATTCATTGAAGCCCATTGAGGTCGATTGTCACTTTGTGTTGATTGAAAATTTTCAAAGTCAATCTTCCTAATTTGAAGTCGAATTTCAACATTTCTTATATATTTGAGTAAGTTTGCATCTAACATTGTCAGGTATCGTCGATTAACATCCATTGAAGCCCATTGAGGTCGATTGTCACTTTGTGTTGATTGAAAATTTTCAAAGTCTATCTTCCTAATTTGAAGTCGAATTTTAACATTTCTTATATATTTGAGTGAGTTTGCATCTAACTTTGTCAGATATCGTCGATTAACATCTATTGAAGCCCATTGAGGTCGATTGTCACTTTGTGTTGATTGAAAATTTTCAAAGTCTATCTTCCTAATTTGAAGTCGAATTTCAACATTTCTCATATATTTGAGTGAGTTTGCATCCAACTTTGTCAGATATCGTCGATAAACATCCATTGAAGCCCATTGAGGTCGATTGTCACTTTGTGTTGATTGAAAATTTTCAAAGTCAATCTTCCTAATTTGAAGTCAAATTTCAACATTTCCTATATATTTGAGTGAGTTTGCATCTAACTTTGTCAGATATCGTCGATTAACATCCATTGAAGCCCATTGAGGTCGATTGTCACTTTGTGTTGATTGAAAATTTTCAAAGTCTATCTTCCTAATTTGGAGTCGAATTTCAACATTTCTCATATATTTGAGTGAGTTTGCATCCAACTTTGTCTGATATCGTCGATTAACATTTATTGAAGCCCATTGAGGTCGATTGTCACTTTGTGTTGATTGAAAATTTTCAAAGTCAATCTTCCTAATTTGAAGTCGAATTTCAACATTTCTTATATATTTGAGTAAGTTTGCATCTAACATTGTCAGATATCGTCGATTAACATCCATTGAAGCCCATTGAGGTCGATTGTCACTTTGTGTTGATTGAAAATTTTCAAAGTCTATCTTCCTAATTTGAAGTCGAATTTCAACATTTCTTATATATTTGAGTGAGTTTGCATCCAACTTTGTCAGATATCGTCGATAAACATCCATTGAAGCCCATTGAGGTCGATTGTCACTTTGTGTTGATTGAAAATTTTCAAAGTCTATCTTCCTAATTTGGAGTCGAATTTCAACATTTCTCATATATTTGAGTGAGTTTGCATCCAACTTTGTCTGATATCGTCGATTAACATTTATTGAAGCCCATTGAGGTCGATTGTCACTTTGTGTTGATTGAAAATTTTCAAAGTCAATCTTCCTAATTTGAAGTCGAATTTCAACATTTCTTATATATTTGAGTAAGTTTGCATCTAACATTGTCAGATATCGTCGATTAACATCCATTGAAGCCCATTGAGGTCGATTGTCACTTTGTGTTGATTGAAAATTTTCAAAGTCTATCTTCCTAATTTGGAGTCGAATTTCAACATTTCTCATATATTTGAGTGAGTTTGCATCCAACTTTGTCTGATATCGTCGATTAACATTTATTGAAGCCCATTGAGGTCGATTGTCACTTTGTGTTGATTGAAAATTTTCAAAGTCAATCTTCCTAATTTGAAGTCGAATTTCAACATTTCTTATATATTTGAGTAAGTTTGCATCTAACATTGTCAGATATCGTCGATTAACATCCATTGAAGCCCATTGAGGTCGATTGTCACTTTGTGTTGATTGAAAATTTTCAAAGTCTATCTTCCTAATTTGAAGTCGAATTTCAACATTTCTTATATATTTGAGTAAGTTTGCATCTAACTTTGTCAGATATCGTCGATAAACATTCATTGAAGCCCATTGAGGTCGATTGTCACTTTGTGTTGATTGAAAATTTTCAAAGTCAATCTTCCTAATTTGAAGTCGAATTTCAACATTTCTTATATATTTGAGTAAGTTTGCATCTAACATTGTCAGGTATCGTCGATTAACATCCATTGAAGCCCATTGAGGTCGATTGTCACTTTGTGTTGATTGAAAATTTTCAAAGTCTATCTTCCTAATTTGAAGTCGAATTTTAACATTTCTTATATATTTGAGTGAGTTTGCATCTAACTTTGTCAGATATCGTCGATTAACATCTATTGAAGCCCATTGAGGTCGATTGTCACTTTGTGTTGATTGAAAATTTTCAAAGTCAATCTTCCTAATTTGAAGTCGAATTTAACATTTCTTATATATTTGAGTGAGTTTGCATCTAACTCTGTCAGATATCGTCGATAAACATTTATTGAAGCCCATTGAGGTCGATTGTCACTTTGTGTTGATTGAAAATTTTCAAAGTCTATCTTCCTAATTTGGAGTCGAATTTCAACATTTCTCATATATTCGAGTGAGTTTGCATCCAACTTTGTCAGATATCGTCGATAAACATCCATTGAAGCCCATTGAGGTCGATTGTCACTTTGTGTTGATTGAAAATTTTCAAAGTCAATCTTCCTAATTTGAAGTCGAATTTCAACATTTCCTATATATTTGAGTGAGTTTGCATCTAACTTTGTCAGATATCGTCGATTAACATCCATTGAAGCCCATTGAGGTCGATTGTCACTTTGTGTTGATTGAAAATTTTCAAAGTCTATCTTCCTAATTTGGAGTTGAATTTCAACATTTCTCATATATTCGAGTTAGTTTGCATCTAACTTTGTCAGATATCGTCGATTAACATCTATTGAAGCCCATTGAGGTCGATTGTCACTTTGTGTTGATTGAAAATTTTTAAAGTCAATCTTTCTAATTTGAAGTCGAATTTCAACATTTCTTATATATTTGAAAAAGTTTGCATCTAACTTTGTCAGATATCGTCGATTAACATCCATTGAAGCCCATTGAGGTCGATTGTCACTTTGTGTTGATTGAAAATTTTCAAAGTCAATCTTCCTAATTTGAAGTCGAATTTCAACATTTCTCATATATTTGAGTGAGTTTGCATCCAACTTTGTCTGATATCGTCGATTAACATTTATTGAAGCCCATTGAGGTCGATTGTCACTTTGTGTTGATTGAAAATTTTCAAAGTCAATCTTCCTAATTTGAAGTCGAATTTCAACATTTCTTATATATTTGAGTAAGTTTGCATCTAACATTGTCAGATATCGTCGATTAACATCCATTGAAGCCCATTGCGGTCGATTGTCACTTTGTGTTGATTGAAAATTTTTAAAGTCAATCTTCCTAATTTGAAGTCGAATTTCAACATTTCTTATATATTTGAAAAAGTTTGCATCTAACTTTGTCAGATATCGTCGATTAACATCCATTGAAGCCCATTGAGGTCGATTGTCACTTTGTGTTGATTGAAAATTTTTAAAGTCAATCTTTCTAATTTGAAGTCGAATTTCAACATTTCTTATATATTTGAAAAAGTTTGCATCTAACTTTGTCAGATATCGTCGATTAACATCCATTGAAGCCCATTGAGGTCGATTGTCACTTTGTGTTGATTGAAAATTTTCAAAGTCAATCTTCCTAATTTGAAGTCGAATTTCAACATTTCTCATATATTTGAGTGAGTTTGCATCCAACTTTGTCTGATATCGTCGATTAACATTTATTGAAGCCCATTGAGGTCGATTGTCACTTTGTGTTGATTGAAAATTTTCAAAGTCAATCTTCCTAATTTGAAGTCGAATTTCAACATTTCTTATATATTTGAGTAAGTTTGCATCTAACATTGTCAGATATCGTCGATTAACATCCATTGAAGCCCATTGAGGTCGATTGTCACTTTGTTTTGATTGAAAATTTTCAAAGTCTATCTTCCTAATTTGAAGTCGAATTTCAACATTTCTTATATATTTGAGTAAGTTTGCATCTAACATTGTCAGGTATCGTCGATTAACATCCATTGAAGCCCATTGAGGTCGATTGTCACTTTGTGTTGATTGAAAATTTTCAAAGTCTATCTTCCTAATTTGAAGTCGAATTTTAACATTTCTTATATATTTGAGTGAGTTTGCATCTAACTTTGTCAGATATCGTCGATTAACATCTATTGAAGCCCATTGAGGTCGATTGTCACTTTGTGTTGATTGAAAATTTTCAAAGTCAATCTTCCTGATTTGAAGTCGAATTCCAACATTTCTTATATATTTGAGTAAGTTTGCATGTAACATTGTCAGATATCGTCGATTAACATCCATTGAAGCCCATTGAGGTCGATTGTCACTTTGTGTTGATTGAAAATTTTCAAAGTCTATCTTCCTAATTTGAAGTCGAATTTCAACATTTCTTATATATTTGAGTAAGTTTGCATCTAACATTGTCAGATATCGTCGATTAACATCCATTGAAGCCCATTGAGGTCGATTGTCACTTTGTGTTGATTGAAAATTTTCAAAGTCTATCTTCCTAATTTGAAGTCGAATTTAACATTTCTTATATATTTGAGTGAGTTTGCATCTAACTCTGTCAGATATCGTCGATAAACATTTATTGAAGCCCATTGAGGTCGATTGTCACTTTGTGTTGATTGAAAATTTTCAAAGTCTATCTTCCTAATTTGGAGTCGAATTTCAACATTTCTCATATATTCGAGTGAGTTTGCATCCAACTTTGTCAGATATCGTCGATAAACATCCATTGAAGCCCATTGAGGTCGATTGTCACTTTGTGTTGATTGAAAATTTTCAAAGTCAATCTTCCTAATTTGAAGTCGAATTTCAACATTTCCTATATATTTGAGTGAGTTTGCATCTAACTTTGTCAGATATCGTCGATTAACATCCATTGAAGCCCATTGAGGTCGATTGTCACTTTGTGTTGATTGAAAATTTTCAAAGTCTATCTTCCTAATTTGGAGTCGAATTTCAACATTTCTCATATATTCGAGTTAGTTTGCATCTAACTTTGTCAGATATCGTCGATTAACATCTATTGAAGCCCATTGAGGTCGATTGTCACTTTGTGTTGATTGAAAATTTTTAAAGTCAATCTTCCTAATTTGAAGTCGAATTTCAACATTTCTTATATATTTGAGAAAGTTTGCATCTAACATTGTCAGATATCGTCGATTAACATCCATTGAAGCCCATTGAGGTCGATTGTCACTTTGTGTTGATTGAAAATTTTCAAAGTCTATCTTCCTAATTTGAAGTCGAATTTAACATTTCTTATATATTTGAGTGAGTTTGCATCTAACTCTGTCAGATATCGTCGATAAACATTTATTGAAGCCCATTGAGGTCGATTGTCACTTTGTGTTGATTGAAAATTTTCAAAGTCTATCTTCCTAATTTGGAGTCGAATTTCAACATTTCTCATATATTCGAGTGAGTTTGCATCCAACTTTGTCAGATATCGTCGATAAACATCCATTGAAGCCCATTGAGGTCGATTGTCACTTTGTGTTGATTGAAAATTTTCAAAGTCAATCTTCCTAATTTGAAGTCGAATTTCAACATTTCCTATATATTTGAGTGAGTTTGCATCTAACTTTGTCAGATATCGTCGATTAACATCCATTGAAGCCCATTGAGGTCGATTGTCACTTTGTGTTGATTGAAAATTTTCAAAGTCTATCTTCCTAATTTGGAGTCGAATTTCAACATTTCTCATATATTCGAGTTAGTTTGCATCTAACTTTTTCAGATATCGTCGATTAACATCTATTGAAGCCCATTGAGGTCGATTGTCACTTTGTGTTGATTGAAAATTTTTAAAGTCAATCTTTCTAATTTGAAGTCGAATTTCAACATTTCTTATATATTTGAAAAAGTTTGCATCTAACTTTGTCAGATATCGTCGATTAACATCCATTGAAGCCCATTGAGGTCGATTGTCACTTTGTGTTGATTGAAAATTTTCAAAGTCAATCTTCCTAATTTGAAGTCGAATTTCAACATTTCTCATATATTTGAGTGAGTTTGCATCCAACTTTGTCTGATATCGTCGATTAACATTTATTGAAGCCCATTGAGGTCGATTGTCACTTTGTGTTGATTGAAAATTTTCAAAGTCAATCTTCCTAATTTGAAGTCGAATTTCAACATTTCTTATATATTTGAGTAAGTTTGCATCTAACATTGTCAGATATCGTCGATTAACATCCATTGAAGCCCATTGAGGTCGATTGTCACTTTGTGTTGATTGAAAATTTTTAAAGTCAATCTTCCTAATTTGAAGTCGAATTTCAACATTTCTTATATATTTGAAAAAGTTTGCATCTAACTTTGTCAGATATCGTCGATTAACATCCATTGAAGCCCATTGAGGTCGATTGTCACTTTGTGTTGATTGAAAATTTTTAAAGTCAATCTTTCTAATTTGAAGTCGAATTTCAACATTTCTTATATATTTGAAAAAGTTTGCATCTAACTTTGTCAGATATCGTCGATTAACATCCATTGAAGCCCATTGAGGTCGATTGTCACTTTGTGTTGATTGAAAATTTTCAAAGTCAATCTTCCTAATTTGAAGTCGAATTTCAACATTTCTCATATATTTGAGTGAGTTTGCATCCAACTTTGTCTGATATCGTCGATTAACATTTATTGAAGCCCATTGAGGTCGATTGTCACTTTGTGTTGATTGAAAATTTTCAAAGTCAATCTTCCTAATTTGAAGTCGAATTTCAACATTTCTTATATATTTGAGTAAGTTTGCATCTAACATTGTCAGATATCGTCGATTAACATCCATTGAAGCCCATTGAGGTCGATTGTCACTTTGTTTTGATTGAAAATTTTCAAAGTCTATCTTCCTAATTTGAAGTCGAATTTCAACATTTCTTATATATTTGAGTAAGTTTGCATCTAACATTGTCAGGTATCGTCGATTAACATCCATTGAAGCCCATTGAGGTCGATTGTCACTTTGTGTTGATTGAAAATTTTCAAAGTCTATCTTCCTAATTTGAAGTCGAATTTTAACATTTCTTATATATTTGAGTGAGTTTGCATCTAACTTTGTCAGATATCGTCGATTAACATCTATTGAAGCCCATTGAGGTCGATTGTCACTTTGTGTTGATTGAAAATTTTCAAAGTCAATCTTCCTGATTTGAAGTCGAATTCCAACATTTCTTATATATTTGAGTAAGTTTGCATGTAACATTGTCAGATATCGTCGATTAACATCCATTGAAGCCCATTGAGGTCGATTGTCACTTTGTGTTGATTGAAAATTTTCAAAGTCTATCTTCCTAATTTGAAGTCGAATTTCAACATTTCTTATATATTTGAGTAAGTTTGCATCTAACATTGTCAGATATCGTCGATTAACATCCATTGAAGCCCATTGAGGTCGATTGTCACTTTGTGTTGATTGAAAATTTTCAAAGTCTATCTTCCTAATTTGAAGTCGAATTTAACATTTCTTATATATTTGAGTGAGTTTGCATCTAACTCTGTCAGATATCGTCGATAAACATTTATTGAAGCCCATTGAGGTCGATTGTCACTTTGTGTTGATTGAAAATTTTCAAAGTCTATCTTCCTAATTTGGAGTCGAATTTCAACATTTCTCATATATTCGAGTGAGTTTGCATCCAACTTTGTCAGATATCGTCGATAAACATCCATTGAAGCCCATTGAGGTCGATTGTCACTTTGTGTTGATTGAAAATTTTCAAAGTCAATCTTCCTAATTTGAAGTCGAATTTCAACATTTCCTATATATTTGAGTGAGTTTGCATCTAACTTTGTCAGATATCGTCGATTAACATCCATTGAAGCCCATTGAGGTCGATTGTCACTTTGTGTTGATTGAAAATTTTCAAAGTCTATCTTCCTAATTTGGAGTCGAATTTCAACATTTCTCATATATTCGAGTGAGTTTGCATCCAACTTTGTCAGATATCGTCGATAAACATCCATTGAAGCCCATTGAGGTCGATTGTCACTTTGTGTTGATTGAAAATTTTCAAAGTCAATCTTCCTAATTTGAAGTCGAATTTCAACATTTCCTATATATTTGAGTGAGTTTGCATCTAACTTTGTCAGATATCGTCGATTAACATCCATTGAAGCCCATTGAGGTCGATTGTCACTTTGTGTTGATTGAAAATTTTCAAAGTCTATCTTCCTAATTTGGAGTCGAATTTCAACATTTCTCATATATTCGAGTGAGTTTGCATCCAACTTTGTCAGATATCGTCGATAAACATCCATTGAAGCCCATTGAGGTCGATTGTCACTTTGTGTTGATTGAAAATTTTCAAAGTCAATCTTCCTAATTTGAAGTCGAATTTCAACATTTCCTATATATTTGAGTGAGTTTGCATCTAACTTTGTCAGATATCGTCGATTAACATCCATTGAAGCCCATTGAGGTCGATTGTCACTTTGTGTTGATTGAAAATTTTCAAAGTCTATCTTCCTAATTTGGAGTCGAATTTCAACATTTCTCATATATTCGAGTTAGTTTGCATCTAACTTTGTCAGATATCGTCGATTAACATCTATTGAAGCCCATTGAGGTCGATTGTCACTTTGTGTTGATTGAAAATTTTTAAAGTCAATCTTCCTAATTTGAAGTCGAATTTCAACATTTCTTATATATTTGAGAAAGTTTGCATCTAACATTGTCAGATATCGTCGATTAACATCCATTGAAGCCCATTGAGGTCGATTGTCACTTTGTGTTGATTGAAAATTTTCAAAGTCTATCTTCCTAATTTGAAGTCGAATTTAACATTTCTTATATATTTGAGTGAGTTTGCATCTAACTCTGTCAGATATCGTCGATAAACATTTATTGAAGCCCATTGAGGTCGATTGTCACTTTGTGTTGATTGAAAATTTTCAAAGTCTATCTTCCTAATTTGGAGTCGAATTTCAACATTTCTCATATATTCGAGTGAGTTTGCATCCAACTTTGTCAGATATCGTCGATAAACATCCATTGAAGCCCATTGAGGTCGATTGTCACTTTGTGTTGATTGAAAATTTTCAAAGTCAATCTTCCTAATTTGAAGTCGAATTTCAACATTTCCTATATATTTGAGTGAGTTTGCATCTAACTTTGTCAGATATCGTCGATTAACATCCATTGAAGCCCATTGAGGTCGATTGTCACTTTGTGTTGATTGAAAATTTTCAAAGTCTATCTTCCTAATTTGGAGTCGAATTTCAACATTTCTCATATATTCGAGTTAGTTTGCATCTAACTTTTTCAGATATCGTCGATTAACATCTATTGAAGCCCATTGAGGTCGATTGTCACTTTGTGTTGATTGAAAATTTTCAAAGTCTATCTTCCTAATTTGGAGTCGAATTTCAACATTTCTCATATATTCGAGTTAGTTTGCATCTAACTTTGTCAGATATCGTCGATTAACATCCATTGAAGCCCATTGAGGTCGATTGTCACTTTGTGTTGATTGAAAATTTTCAAAGTCAATCTTCCTAATTTGAAGTCGAATTTCAACATTTCTCATATATTTGAGTGAGTTTGCATCCAACTTTGTCTGATATCGTCGATTAACATTTATTGAAGCCCATTGAGGTCGATTGTCACTTTGTGTTGATTGAAAATTTTCAAAGTCAATCTTCCTAATTTGAAGTCGAATTTCAACATTTCTTATATATTTGAGTAAGTTTGCATCTAACATTGTCAGATATCGTCGATTAACATCCATTGAAGCCCATTGAGGTCGATTGTCACTTTGTGTTGATTGAAAATTTTTAAAGTCAATCTTCCTAATTTGAAGTCGAATTTCAACATTTCTTATATATTTGAAAAAGTTTGCATCTAACTTTGTCAGATATCGTCGATTAACATCCATTGAAGCCCATTGAGGTCGATTGTCACTTTGTGTTGATTGAAAATTTTTAAAGTCAATCTTTCTAATTTGAAGTCGAATTTCAACATTTCTTATATATTTGAAAAAGTTTGCATCTAACTTTGTCAGATATCGTCGATTAACATCCATTGAAGCCCATTGAGGTCGATTGTCACTTTGTGTTGATTGAAAATTTTCAAAGTCAATCTTCCTAATTTGAAGTCGAATTTCAACATTTCTCATATATTTGAGTGAGTTTGCATCCAACTTTGTCTGATATCGTCGATTAACATTTATTGAAGCCCATTGAGGTCGATTGTCACTTTGTGTTGATTGAAAATTTTCAAAGTCAATCTTCCTAATTTGAAGTCGAATTTCAACATTTCTTATATATTTGAGTAAGTTTGCATCTAACATTGTCAGATATCGTCGATTAACATCCATTGAAGCCCATTGAGGTCGATTGTCACTTTGTTTTGATTGAAAATTTTCAAAGTCTATCTTCCTAATTTGAAGTCGAATTTCAACATTTCTTATATATTTGAGTAAGTTTGCATCTAACATTGTCAGGTATCGTCGATTAACATCCATTGAAGCCCATTGAGGTCGATTGTCACTTTGTGTTGATTGAAAATTTTCAAAGTCTATCTTCCTAATTTGAAGTCGAATTTTAACATTTCTTATATATTTGAGTGAGTTTGCATCTAACTTTGTCAGATATCGTCGATTAACATCTATTGAAGCCCATTGAGGTCGATTGTCACTTTGTGTTGATTGAAAATTTTCAAAGTCAATCTTCCTGATTTGAAGTCGAATTCCAACATTTCTTATATATTTGAGTAAGTTTGCATGTAACATTGTCAGATATCGTCGATTAACATCCATTGAAGCCCATTGAGGTCGATTGTCACTTTGTGTTGATTGAAAATTTTCAAAGTCTATCTTCCTAATTTGAAGTCGAATTTCAACATTTCTTATATATTTGAGTAAGTTTGCATCTAACATTGTCAGATATCGTCGATTAACATCCATTGAAGCCCATTGAGGTCGATTGTCACTTTGTGTTGATTGAAAATTTTCAAAGTCTATCTTCCTAATTTGAAGTCGAATTTAACATTTCTTATATATTTGAGTGAGTTTGCATCTAACTCTGTCAGATATCGTCGATAAACATTTATTGAAGCCCATTGAGGTCGATTGTCACTTTGTGTTGATTGAAAATTTTCAAAGTCTATCTTCCTAATTTGGAGTCGAATTTCAACATTTCTCATATATTCGAGTGAGTTTGCATCCAACTTTGTCAGATATCGTCGATAAACATCCATTGAAGCCCATTGAGGTCGATTGTCACTTTGTGTTGATTGAAAATTTTCAAAGTCAATCTTCCTAATTTGAAGTCGAATTTCAACATTTCCTATATATTTGAGTGAGTTTGCATCTAACTTTGTCAGATATCGTCGATTAACATCCATTGAAGCCCATTGAGGTCGATTGTCACTTTGTGTTGATTGAAAATTTTCAAAGTCTATCTTCCTAATTTGGAGTCGAATTTCAACATTTCTCATATATTCGAGTTAGTTTGCATCTAACTTTGTCAGATATCGTCGATTAACATCTATTGAAGCCCATTGAGGTCGATTGTCACTTTGTGTTGATTGAAAATTTTTAAAGTCAATCTTCCTAATTTGAAGTCGAATTTCAACATTTCTTATATATTTGAAAAAGTTTGCATCTAACTTTGTCAGATATCGTCGATTAACATCCATTGAAGCCCATTGAGGTCGATTGTCACTTTGTGTTGATTGAAAATTTTCAAAGTCAATCTTCCTAATTTGAAGTCGAATTTCAACATTTCTTATATATTTGAGTAAGTTTGCATCTAACATTGTCAGATATCGTCGATTAACATCTATTGAAGCCCATTGAGGTCGATTGTCACTTTGTGTTGATTGAAAATTTTCAAAGTCTATCTTCCTAATTTGAAGTCGAATTTCAACATTTCTCATATATTTGAGTGAGTTTGCATCCAACTTTGTCAGATATCGTCGATAAACATCCATTGAAGCCCATTGAGGTCGATTGTCACTTTGTGTTGATTGAAAATTTTCAAAGTCAATCTTCCTAATTTGAAGTCGAATTTCAACATTTCCTATATATTTGAGTGAGTTTGCATCTAACTTTTTCAGATATCGTCGATTAACATCCATTGAAGCCCATTGAGGTCGATTGTCACTTTGTGTTGATTGAAAATTTTCAAAGTCTATCTTCCTAATTTGGAGTCGAATTTCAACATTTCTCATATATTTGAGTGAGTTTGCATCCAACTTTGTCTGATATCGTCGATTAACATTTATTGAAGCCCATTGAGGTCGATTGTCACTTTGTGTTGATTGAAAATTTTCAAAGTCAATCTTCCTAATTTGAAGTCGAATTTCAACATTTCTTATATATTTGAGTAAGTTTGCATCTAACATTGTCAGATATCGTCGATTAACATCCATTGAAGCCCATTGAGGTCGATTGTCACTTTGTGTTGATTGAAAATTTTCAAAGTCTATCTTCCTAATTTGAAGTCGAATTTCAACATTTCTCATATATTTGAGGAGTTTGCATCTAACTTTGTCTGATATCGTCGATTAACATTTATTGAAGCCCATTGAGGTCGATTGTCACTTTGTGTTGATTGAAAATTTTCAAAGTCTATCTTCCTAATTTGGAGTCGAATTTCAACATTTCTCATATATTCGAGTTAGTTTGCATCTAACTTTGTCAGATATCGTCGATTAACATCTATTGAAGCCCATTGAGGTCGATTGTCACTTTGTGTTGATTGAAAATTTTTAAAGTCAATCTTCCTAATTTGAAGTCGAATTTCAACATTTCTTATAAATTTGAAAAAGTTTGCATCTAACTTTGTCAGATATCGTCGATTAACATCCATTGAAGCCCATTGAGGTCGATTGTCACTTTGTGTTGATTGAAAATTTTCAAAGTCAATCTTCCTAATTTGAAGTCGAATTTCAACATTTCTTATATATTTGAGTAAGTTTGCATCTAACATTGTCAGATATCGTCGATTAACATCCATTGAAGCCCATTGAGGTCGATTGTCACTTTGTGTTGATTGAAAATTTTCAAAGTCTATCTTCCTAATTTGAAGTCGAATTTCAACATTTCTTATATATTTGAGTAAGTTTGCATCTAACTTTGTCAGATATCGTCGATAAACATTCATTGAAGCCCATTGAGGTCGATTGTCACTTTGTGTTGATTGAAAATTTTCAAAGTCAATCTTCCTAATTTGAAGTCGAATTTCAACATTTCTTATATATTTGAGTAAGTTTGCATCTAACATTGTCAGGTATCGTCGATTAACATCCATTGAAGCCCATTGAGGTCGATTGTCACTTTGTGTTGATTGAAAATTTTCAAAGTCTATCTTCCTAATTTGAAGTCGAATTTTAACATTTCTTATATATTTGAGTGAGTTTGCATCTAACTTTGTCAGATATCGTCGATTAACATCTATTGAAGCCCATTGAGGTCGATTGTCACTTTGTGTTGATTGAAAATTTTCAAAGTCTATCTTCCTAATTTGAAGTCGAATTTCAACATTTCTCATATATTTGAGTGAGTTTGCATCCAACTTTGTCAGATATCGTCGATAAACATCCATTGAAGCCCATTGAGGTCGATTGTCACTTTGTGTTGATTGAAAATTTTCAAAGTCAATCTTCCTAATTTGAAGTCGAATTTCAACATTTCCTATATATTTGAGTGAGTTTGCATCTAACTTTTTCAGATATCGTCGATTAACATCCATTGAAGCCCATTGAGGTCGATTGTCACTTTGTGTTGATTGAAAATTTTCAAAGTCTATCTTCCTAATTTGGAGTCGAATTTCAACATTTCTCATATATTTGAGTGAGTTTGCATCCAACTTTGTCTGATATCGTCGATTAACATTTATTGAAGCCCATTGAGGTCGATTGTCACTTTGTGTTGATTGAAAATTTTCAAAGTCAATCTTCCTAATTTGAAGTCGAATTTCAACATTTCTTATATATTTGAGTAAGTTTGCATCTAACATTGTCAGATATCGTCGATTAACATCCATTGAAGCCCATTGAGGTCGATTGTCACTTTGTGTTGATTGAAAATTTTCAAAGTCTATCTTCCTAATTTGAAGTCGAATTTCAACATTTCTTATATATTTGAGTGAGTTTGCATCCAACTTTGTCAGATATCGTCGATAAACATCCATTGAAGCCCATTGAGGTCGATTGTCACTTTGTGTTGATTGAAAATTTTCATAGTCTATCTTCCTAATTTGGAGTCGAATTTCAACATTTCTCATATATTTGAGTGAGTTTGCATCCAACTTTGTCTGATATCGTCGATTAACATTTATTGAAGCCCATTGAGGTCGATTGTCACTTTGTGTTGATTGAAAATTTTCAAAGTCAATCTTCCTAATTTGAAGTCGAATTTCAACATTTCTTATATATTTGAGTAAGTTTGCATCTAACATTGTCAGATATCGTCGATTAACATCCATTGAAGCCCATTGAGGTCGATTGTCACTTTGTGTTGATTGAAAATTTTCAAAGTCTATCTTCCTAATTTGAAGTCGAATTTCAACATTTCTCATATATTTGAGGAGTTTGCATCTAACTTTGTCAGATATCGTCGATTAACATCCATTGAAGCCCATTGAGGTCGATTGTCACTTTGTGTTGAATGAAAATTTTCAAAGTCTATCTTCCTAATTTGGAGTCGAATTTCAACATTTCTCATATATTTGAGTGAGTTTGCATCCAACTTTGTCTGATATCGTCGATTAACATTTATTGAAGCCCATTGAGGTCGATTGTCACTTTGTGTTGATTGAAAATTTTCAAAGTCTATCTTCCTAATTTGAAGTCGAATTTCAACATTTCTTATATATTTGAGTAAGTTTGCATCTAACTTTGTCAGATATCGTCGATAAACATTCATTGAAGCCCATTGAGGTCGATTGTCACTTTGTGTTGATTGAAAATTTTCAAAGTCAATCTTCCTAATTTGAAGTCGAATTTCAACATTTCTTATATATTTGAGTAAGTTTGCATCTAACATTGTCAGGTATCGTCGATTAACATCCATTGAAGCCCATTGAGGTCGATTGTCACTTTGTGTTGATTGAAAATTTTCAAAGTCTATCTTCCTAATTTGAAGTCGAATTTTAACATTTCTTATATATTTGAGTGAGTTTGCATCTAACTTTGTCAGATATCGTCGATTAACATCTATTGAAGCCCATTGAGGTCGATTGTCACTTTGTGTTGATTGAAAATTTTCAAAGTCTATCTTCCTAATTTGAAGTCGAATTTCAACATTTCTCATATATTTGAGTGAGTTTGCATCCAACTTTGTCAGATATCGTCGATAAACATCCATTGAAGCCCATTGAGGTCGATTGTCACTTTGTGTTGATTGAAAATTTTCAAAGTCAATCTTCCTAATTTGAAGTCGAATTTCAACATTTCCTATATATTTGAGTGAGTTTGCATCTAACTTTGTCAGATATCGTCGATTAACATCCATTGAAGCCCATTGAGGTCGATTGTCACTTTGTGTTGATTGAAAATTTTCAAAGTCTATCTTCCTAATTTGGAGTCGAATTTCAACATTTCTCATATATTTGAGTGAGTTTGCATCCAACTTTGTCTGATATCGTCGATTAACATTTATTGAAGCCCATTGAGGTCGATTGTCACTTTGTGTTGATTGAAAATTTTCAAAGTCAATCTTCCTAATTTAAAGTCGAATTTCAACATTTCTTATATATTTGAGTAAGTTTGCATCTAACATTGTCAGATATCGTCGATTAACATCCATTGAAGCCCATTGAGGTCGATTGTCACTTTGTGTTGATTGAAAATTTTCAAAGTCTATCTTCCTAATTTGGAGTCGAATTTCAACATTTCTCATATATTTGAGTGAGTTTGCATCCAACTTTGTCTGATATCGTCGATTAACATTTATTGAAGCCCATTGAGGTCGATTGTCACTTTGTGTTGATTGAAAATTTTCAAAGTCTATCTTCCTAATTTGAAGTCGAATTTCAACATTTCTTATATATTTGAGTGAGTTTGCATCCAACTTTGTCAGATATCGTCGATAAACATCCATTGAAGCCCATTGAGGTCGATTGTCACTTTGTGTTGATTGAAAATTTTCAAAGTCTATCTTCCTAATTTGGAGTCGAATTTCAACATTTCTCATATATTTGAGTGAGTTTGCATCCAACTTTGTCTGATATCGTCGATTAACATTTATTGAAGCCCATTGAGGTCGATTGTCAGTTTGTGTTGATTGAAAATTTTCAAAGTCAATCTTCCTAATTTGAAGTCGAATTTCAACATTTCTTATATATTTGAGTAAGTTTGCATCTAACATTGTCAGATATCGTCGATTAACATCCATTGAAGCCCATTGAGGTCGATTGTCACTTTGTGTTGATTGAAAATTTTCAAAGTCTATCTTCCTAATTTGAAGTCGAATTTCAACATTTCTCATATATTTGAGGAGTTTGCATCTAACTTTGTCAGATATCGTCGATTAACATCCATTGAAGCCCATTGAGGTCGATTGTCACTTTGTGTTGATTGAAAATTTTCAAAGTCTATCTTCCTAATTTGGAGTCGAATTTCAACATTTCTCATATATTTGAGTGAGTTTGCATCCAACTTTGTCTGATATCGTCGATTAACATTTATTGAAGCCCATTGAGGTCGATTGTCACTTTGTGTTGATTGAAAATTTTCAAAGTCAATCTTCCTAATTTGAAGTCGAATTTCAACATTTCTTATATATTTGAGTAAGTTTGCATCTAACATTGTCAGATATCGTCGATTAACATCCATTGAAGCCCATTGAGGTCGATTGTCACTTTGTGTTGATTGAAAATTTTCAAAGTCTATCTTCCTAATTTGAAGTCGAATTTCAACATTTCTTATATATTTGAGTAAGTTTGCATCTAACATTGTCAGGTATCGTCGATTAACATCCATTGAAGCCCATTGAGGTCGATTGTCACTTTGTGTTGATTGAAAATTTTCAAAGTCTATCTTCCTAATTTGAAGTCGAATTTTAACATTTCTTATATATTTGAGTGAGTTTGCATCTAACTTTGTCAGATATCGTCGATTAACATCTATTGAAGCCCATTGAGGTCGATTGTCACTTTGTGTTGATTGAAAATTTTCAAAGTCTATCTTCCTAATTTGAAGTCGAATTTCAACATTTCTCATATATTTGAGTGAGTTTGCATCCAACTTTGTCAGATATCGTCGATAAACATCCATTGAAGCCCATTGAGGTCGATTGTCACTTTGTGTTGATTGAAAATTTTCAAAGTCAATCTTCCTAATTTGAAGTCGAATTTCAACATTTCCTATATATTTGAGTGAGTTTGCATCTAACTTTGTCAGATATCGTCGATTAACATCCATTGAAGCCCATTGAGGTCGATTGTCACTTTGTGTTGATTGAAAATTTTCAAAGTCTATCTTCCTAATTTGGAGTCGAATTTCAACATTTCTCATATATTTGAGTGAGTTTGCATCCAACTTTGTCTGATATCGTCGATTAACATTTATTGAAGCCCATTGAGGTCGATTGTCACTTTGTGTTGATTGAAAATTTTCAAAGTCAATCTTCCTAATTTGAAGTCGAATTTCAACATTTCTTATATATTTGAGTAAGTTTGCATCTAACATTGTCAGATATCGTCGATTAACATCCATTGAAGCCCATTGAGGTCGATTGTCACTTTGTGTTGATTGAAAATTTTCAAAGTCTATCTTCCTAATTTGAAGTCGAATTTCAACATTTCTTATATATTTGAGTAAGTTTGCATCTAACTTTGTCAGATATCGTCGATAAACATTCATTGAAGCCCATTGAGGTCGATTGTCACTTTGTGTTGATTGAAAATTTTCAAAGTCTATCTTCCTAATTTGAAGTCGAATTTCAACATTTCTCATATATTTGAGTGAGTTTGCATCCAACTTTGTCAGATATCGTCGATAAACATCCATTGAGGCCATTGAGGTCGATTGTCACTTTGTGTTGATTGAAAATTTTCAAAGTCTATCTTCCTAATTTGGAGTCGAATTTCAACATTTCTCATATATTTGAGTGAGTTTGCATCCAACTTTGTCTGATATCGTCGATTAACATTTATTGAAGCCCATTGAGGTCGATTGTCACTTTGTGTTGATTGAAAATTTTCAAAGTCAATCTTCCTAATTTGAAGTCGAATTTCAACATTTCTTATATATTTGAGTAAGTTTGCATCTAACATTGTCAGATATCGTCGATTAACATCCATTGAAGCCCATTGAGGTCGATTGTCACTTTGTGTTGATTGAAAATTTTCAAAGTCTATCTTCCTAATTTGAAGTCGAATTTCAACATTTCTCATATATTTGAGGAGTTTGCATCTAACTTTGTCTGATATCGTCGATTAACATTTATTGAAGCCCATTGAGGTCGATTGTCACTTTGTGTTGATTGAAAATTTTCAAAGTCTATCTTCCTAATTTGAAGTCGAATTTCAACATTTCTCATATATTTGAGTGAGTTTGCATCCAACTTTGTCTGATATCGTCGATTAACATTTATTGAAGCCCATTGAGGTCGATTGTCACTTTATGTTGATTGAAAATTTTCAAAGTCAATCTTCCTAATTTGAAGTCGAATTTCAACATTTCTTATATATTTGAGTAAGTTTGCATCTAACATTGTCAGATATCGTCGATTAACATCCATTGAAGCCCATTGAGGTCGATTGTCACTTTGTGTTGATTGAAAATTTTCAAAGTCTATCTTCCTAATTTGAAGTCGAATTTCAACATTTCTCATATATTTGAGGAGTTTGCATCTAACTTTGTCAGATATCGTCGATTAACATCCATTGAAGCCCGTTGAGGTCGATTGTCACTTTGTGTTGATTGAAAATTTTCAAAGTCTATCTTCCTAATTTGAAGTCGAATTTAACATTTCTCATATATTCGAGTTAGTTTGCATCTAACTTTGTCAGATATCGTCGATAAACATTTATTGAAGCCCATTGAGGTCGATTGTCACTTTGTGTTGATTGAAAATTTTCAAAGTCTATCTTCCTAATTTGGAGTCGAATTTCAACATTTCTCATATATTCGAGTGAGTTTGCATCTAACATTGTCAGATATCGTCGATAAACATTCATTGAAGCCCATTGAGGTCGATTGTCACTTTGTGTTGATTGAAAATTTTCAAAGTCAATCTTCCTAATTTGAAGTCGAATTTCAACATTTCCTATATATTTGAGTGAGTTTGCATCTAACTTTGTCAGATATCGTCGATTAACATCCATTGAAGCCCATTGAGGTCGATTGTCACTTTGTGTTGATTGAAAATTTTCAAAGTCTATCTTCCTAATTTGGAGTCGAATTTCAACATTTCTCATATATTCGAGTGAGTTTGCATCTAACATTGTCAGATATCGTCGATAAACATTCATTGAAGCCCATTGAGGTCGATTGTCACTTTGTGTTGATTGAAAATTTTCAAAGTCTATCTTCCTAATTTGGAGTCGAATTTCAACATTTCTCATATATTCGAGTTAGTTTGCATCTAACTTTGTCAGATATCGTCGATTAACATCTATTGAAGCCCATTGAGGTCGATTGTCACTTTGTGTTGATTGAAAATTTTCAAAGTCAATCTTCCTAATTTGAGGTCGAATTTCAACATTTCTTATATATTTGAGTAAGTTTGCATCTAACTTTGTCAGATATCGTCGATTAACATCCATTGAAGCCCATTGAGGTCGATTGTCACTTTGTGTTGATTGAAAATTTTCAAAGTCTATCTTCCTAATTTGAAGTCGAATTTCAACATTTCTTATATATTTGAGTAAGTTTGCATCTAACATTGTCAGATATCGTCGATTAACATCCATTGAAGCCCATTGAGGTCGATTGTCACTTTGTGTTGATTGAAAATTTTCAAAGTCTATCTTCCTAATTTGAAGTCGAATTTCAACATTTCTCATATATTTGAGGAGTTTGCATCTAACATTGTCAGATATCGTCGATTAACATCCATTGAAGCCCATTGAGGTCCATTGTCACTTTGTGTTGATTGAAAATTTTCAAAGTCTATCTTCCTAATTTGAAGTCGAATTTTAACATTTCTTATATATTTGAGTGAGTTTGCATTCAACTTTGTCAGATATCGTCGATAAACATCCATTGAAGCCCATTGAGGTCGATTGTCACTTTGTGTTGATTGAAAATTTTCAAAGTCTATCTTCCTAATTTGAAGTCGAATTTCAACATTTCCCATATATTTGAGTGAGTTTGCATCCAACTTTGTCAGATATCGTCGATAAACATCCATTGAAGCCCATTGAAGTCGATTATCACTTTGTGTTGATTGAAAATTTTCAAAGTCTATCTTCCTAATTTGAAGTCGAATTTCAACATTTCTTATATATTTGAGTAAGTTTGCATCCAACTTTGTCAGATATCGTCGATAAACATCCATTGAAGCCCATTGAGGTCGATTGTCACTTTGTGTTGATTGAAAATTTTCAAAGTCAATCTTCCTAATTTGAAGTCGAATTTCAACATTTCCTATATATTTGAGTGAGTTTGCATCTAACTTTGTCAGATATCGTCGATTAACATCCATTGAAGCCCATTGAGGTCGATTGTCACTTTGTGTTGATTGAAAATTTTCAAAGTCTATCTTCCTAATTTGAAGTCGAATTTCAACATTTCTTATATATTTGAGTAAGTTTGCATCTAACATTGTCAGATATCGTCGATTAACATCCATTGAAGCCCATTGAGGTCGATTGTCACTTTGTGTTGATTGAAAATTTTCAAAGTCTATCTTCCTAATTTGAAGTCGAATTTCAACATTTCTTATATATTTGAGTAAGTTTGCATCTAACATTGTCAGATATCGTCGATTAACATCCATTGAAGCCCATTGAGGTCGATTGTCACTTTGTGTTGATTGAAAATTTTCAAAGTCTATCTTCCTAATTTGAAGTCGAATTTTAACATTTCTTATATATTTGAGTGAGTTTGCATCTAACTTTGTCAGATATCGTCGATAAACATTTATTGAAGCCCATTGAGGTCGATTGTCACTTTGTGTTGATTGAAAATTTTCAAAGTCAATCTTCCTAATTTGAAGTCGAATTTCAACATTTCTTATATATTTGAGTAAGTTTGCATCTAACATTGTCAGATATCGTCGATTAACATCCATTGAAGCCCATTGAGGTCGATTGTCACTTTGTGTTGATTGAAAATTTTCAAAGTCTATCTTCCTAATTTGAAGTCGAATTTCAACATTTCTCATATATTTGAGGAGTTTGCATCCAACTTTGTCAGATATCGTCGATAAACATCCATTGAAGCCCATTGAGGTCGATTGTCACTTTGTGTTGATTGAAAATTTTTAAAGTCAATCTTCCTAATTTGAAGTCGAATTTCAACATTTCTTATATATTTGAGTAAGTTTGCATTCAACTTTGTCAGATATCGTCGATAAACATCCATTGAAGCCCATTGAGGTCGATTGTCACGTTGTGTTGATTGAAAATTTTCAAAGTCTATCTTCCTAATTTGAAGTCGAATTTCAACATTTCCTATATATTTGAGTGAGTTTGCATCCAACTTTGTCAGATATCGTCGATAAACATCCATTGAAGCCCATTGAAGTCGATTGTCACTTTGTGTTGATTGAAAATTTTTAAAGTCAATCTTCCTAATTTGAAGTCGAATTTCAACATTTCCTATATATTTGAGTGAGTTTGCATCTAACTTTGTCAGATATCGTCGATTAACATCCATTGAAGCCCATTGAGGTCGATTGTCACTTTGTGTTGATTGAAAATTTTCAAAGTCTATCTTCCTAATTTGAAGTCGAATTTCAACATTTCTCATATATTTGAGTGAGTTTGCATCCAACTTTGTCAGATATCGTCGATAAACATCCATTGAAGCCCATTGAGGTCGATTGTCACTTTGTGTTGATTGAAAATTTTCAAAGTCTATCTTCCTAATTTGGAGTCGAATTTCAACATTTCTCATATATTTGAGTGAGTTTGCATCCAACTTTGTCTGATATCGTCGATTAACATTTATTGAAGCCCATTGAGGTCGATTGTCACTTTGTGTTGATTGAAAATTTTCAAAGTCAATCTTCCTAATTTGAAGTCGAATTTCAACATTTCTTATATATTTGAGTAAGTTTGCATCTAACATTGTCAGATATCGTCGATTAACATCCATTGAAGCCCATTGAGGTCGATTGTCACTTTGTGTTGATTGAAAGTTTTCAAAGTCTATCTTCCTAATTTGAAGTCGAATTTTAACATTTCTTATATATTTGAGTGAGTTTGCATCTAACTTTGTCAGATATCGTCGATAAACATTTATTGAAGCCCATTGAGGTCGATTGTCACTTTGTGTTGATTGAAAATTTTCAAAGTCAATCTTCCTAATTTGAAGTCGAATTTCAACATTTCTTATATATTTGAGTAAGTTTGCATCTAACTTTGTCAGATATCGTCGATTAACATCCATTGAAGCCCATTGAGGTCGATTGTCACTTTGTGTTGATTGAAAATTTTCAAAGTCTATCTTCCTAATTTGAAGTCGAATTTCAACATTTCTTATATATTTGAGTAAGTTTGCATCTAACATTGTCAGATATCGTCGATTAACATCCATTGAAGCCCATTGAGGTCGATTGTCACTTTGTGTTGATTGAAAATTTTCAAAGTCTATCTTCCTAATTTGAAGTCGAATTTAACATTTCTTATATATTTGAGTGAGTTTGCATCTAACTTTGTCAGATATCGTCGATAAACATTTATTGAAGCCCATTGAGGTCGATTGTCACTTTGTGTTGATTGAAAATTTTCAAAGTCTATCTTCCTAATTTGGAGTCGAATTTCAACATTTCTCATATATTCGAGTGAGTTTGCATCTAACATTGTCAGATATCGTCGATAAACATTCATTGAAGCCCATTGAGGTCGATTGTCACTTTGTGTTGATTGAAAATTTTCAAAGTCAATCTTCCTAATTTGAAGTCGAATTTCAACATTTCCTATATATTTGAGTGAGTTTGCATCTAACTTTGTCAGATATCGTCGATTAACATCCATTGAAGCCCATTGAGGTCGATTGTCACTTTGTGTTGATTGAAAATTTTCAAAGTCTATCTTCCTAATTTGGAGTCGAATTTCAACATTTCTCATATATTCGAGTTAGTTTGCATCTAACTTTGTCAGATATCGTCGATTAACATCTATTGAAGCCCATTGAGGTCGATTGTCACTTTGTGTTGATTGAAAATTTTCAAAGTCAATCTTCCTAATTTGAAGTCGAATTTCAACATTTCTTATATATTTGAGTAAGTTTGCATCTAACTTTGTCAGATATCGTCGATTAACATCCATTGAAGCCCATTGAGGTCGATTGTCACTTTGTGTTGATTGAAAATTTTCAAAGTCTATCTTCCTAATTTGAAGTCGAATTTCAACATTTCTTATATATTTGAGTAAGTTTGCATCTAACATAGTCAGATATCGTCGATTAACATCCATTGAAGCCCATTGAGGTCGATTGTCACTTTGTGTTGATTGAAAATTTTCAAAGTCTATCTTCCTAATTTGAAGTCGAATTTCAACATTTCTTATATATTTGAGTAAGTTTGCATCTAACATTGTCAGATATCGTCGATTAACATCCATTGAAGCCCATTGAGGTCGATTGTCACTTTGTGTTGATTGAAAATTTTCAAAGTCTATCTTCCTAATTTGAAGTCGAATTTTAACATTTCTTATATATTTGAGTGAGTTTGCATCTAACTTTGTCAGATATCGTCGATAAACATTTATTGAAGCCCATTGAGGTCGATTGTCACTTTGTGTTGATTGAAAATTTTCAAAGTCTATCTTCCTAATTTGAAGTCGAATTTCAACATTTCTCATATATTTGAGGAGTTTGCATCCAACTTTGTCAGATATCGTCGATAAACATCCATTGAAGCCCATTGAGGTCGATTGTCACTTTGTGTTGATTGAAAATTTTTAAAGTCAATCTTCCTAATTTGAAGTCGAATTTCAACATTTCTTATATATTTGAGTAAGTTTGCATCCAACTTTGTCAGATATCGTCGATAAACATCCATTGAAGCCCATTGAGGTCGATTGTCACTTTGTGTTGATTGAAAATTTTCAAAGTCTATCTTCCTAATTTGAAGTCGAATTTCAACATTTCCTATATATTTGAGTGAGTTTGCATCTAACTTTGTCAGATATCGTCGATTAACATCCATTGAAGCCCATTGAGGTCGATTGTCACTTTGTGTTGATTGAAAATTTTCAAAGTCTATCTTCCTAATTTGGAGTCGAATTTCAACATTTCTCATATATTTGAGTAAGTTTGCATCTAACTTTGTCAGATATCGTCGATAAACATTCATTGAAGCCCATTGAGGTCGATTGTCACTTTGTGTTGATTGAAAATTTTCAAAGTCAATCTTCCTAATTTGAAGTCGAATTTCAACATTTCTTATATATTTGAGTAAGTTTGCATCTAACATTGTCAGATATCGTCGATTAACATCCATTGAAGCCCATTGAGGTCGATTGTCACTTTGTGTTGATTGAAAATTTTCAAAGTCTATCTTCCTAATTTGAAGTCGAATTTTAACATTTCTTATATATTTGAGTGAGTTTGCATCTAACTTTGTCAGATATCGTCGATAAACATTCATTGAAGCCCATTGAGGTCGATTGTCACTTTGTGTTGATTGAAAATTTTCAAAGTCTATCTTCCTAATTTGAAGTCGAATTTCAACATTTCTCATATATTTGAGTGAGTTTGCATCCAACTTTGTCAGATATCGTCGATAAACATCCATTGAAGCCCATTGAGGTCGATTGTCACTTTGTGTTGATTGAAAATTTTCAAAGTCAATCTTCCTAATTTGAAGTCGAATTTCAACATTTCCTATATATTTGAGTGAGTTTGCATCTAACTTTGTCAGATATCGTCGATTAACATCCATTGAAGCCAATTGAGGTCGATTGTCACTTTGTGTTGATTGAAAATTTTCAAAGTCTATCTTCCTAATTTGGAGTCGAATTTCAACATTTCTTATATATTTGAGTAAGTTTGCATCTAACTTTGTCAGATATCGTCGATTAACATCCATTGAAGTCCATTGAGGTCGATTGTCACTTTGTGTTGATTGAAAATTTTCAAAGTCTATCTTCCTAATTTGGAGTCGAATTTCAACATTTCTCATATATTTGAGGAGTTTGCATCCAACTTTGTCAGATATCGTCGATAAACATCCATTGAAGCCCATTGAGGTCGATTGTCACTTTGTGTTGATTGAAAATTTTTAAAGTCAATCTTCCTAATTTGAAGTCGAATTTCAACATTTCCTATATATTTGAGTGAGTTTGCATCTAACTTTGTCAGATATCGTCGATTAACATCCATTGAAGCCCATTGAGGTCGATTGTCTTTTTGTGTTGATTGAAAATTTTCAAAGTCTATCTTCCTAATTTGGAGTCGAATTTCAACATTTCTCATATATTCGAGTTAGTTTGCATCTAACTTTGTCAGATATCGTCGATTAACATCTATTGAAGCCCATTGAGGTCGATTGTCACTTTGTGTTGATTGAAAATTTTCAAAGTCAATCTTCCTAATTTGAAGTCGAATTTCAACATTTCTCATATATTTGAGTGAGTTTGCATCCAACTTTGTCAGATATCGTCGATAAACATCCATTGAAGCCCATTGAGGTCGATTGTCACTTTGTGTTGATTGAAAACTTTCAAAGTCTATCTTCCTAATTTGGAGTCGAATTTCAACATTTCTCATATATTTGAGTGAGTTTGCATCCAACTTTGTCTGAAATCGTCGATTAACATCTATTGAAGCCCATTGAGGTCGATTGTCACTTTGTGTTGATTGAAAATTTTCAAAGTCTATCTCCCTAATTTGAAGTCGAATTTCAACATTTCGCATATATTTGAGTGAGTTTGCATCCAACTTTGTCTGATATCGTCGATTAACATCTATTGAAGCCCATTGAGGTCGATTGTCACTTTGTGTTGATTGAAAATTTTCAAAGTCTATCTTCCTAATTTGAAGTCGAATTTTAACATTTCTTATATATTTGAGTGAATTTGCATCTAACTTTGTCAGATATCGTCGATAAACATTCATTGAAGCCCATTGAGGTCGATTGTCACTTTGTGTTGATTGAAAATTTTCAAAGTCTATCTTCCTAATTTGAAGTCGAATTTCAACATTTCTCATATATTCGAGTGAGTTTGCATCCAACTTTGTCAGATATCGTCGATAAACATCCATTGAAGCCCATTGAGGTCGATTGTCACTTTGTGTTGATTGAAAATTTTCAAAGTCAATCTTCCTAATTTGAAGTCGAATTTCAACATTTCCTATATATTTGAGTGAGTTTGCATCTATCTTTGTCAGATATCGTCGATTAACATCCATTGAAGCCCATTGAGGTCGATTGTCACTTTGTGTTGATTGAAAATTTTCAAAGTCTATCTTCCTAATTTGGAGTCGAATTTCAACATTTCTCATATATTCGAGTTAGTTTGCATCTAACTTTGTCAGATATCGTCGATTAACATCTATTGAAGCCCATTGAGGTCGATTGTCACTTTGTGTTGATTGAAAATTTTCAAAGTCAATCTTCCTAATTTGAAGTCGAATTTCAACATTTCGCATATATTTGAGTGAGTTTGCATCCAACTTTGTCTGATATCGTCGATTAACATCTATTGAAGCCCATTGAGATCGATTGTCACTTTGTGTTGATTGAAAATTTTCAAAGTCTATCTTCCTAATTGGAAGTCGAATTTTAACATTTCTTATATATTTGAGTGAATTTGCATCTAACTTTGTCAGATATCGTCGATAAACATTCATTGAAGCCCATTGAGGTCGATTGTCACTTTGTGTTGATTGAAAATTTTCAGTCAATCTTCCTAATTTGAAGTCGAATTTCAACATTTCTTATATATTTGAGTAAGTTTGCATCTAACTTTGTCAGATATCGTCGATAAACATCCATTGAAGCCCATTGAGGTCGATTGTCACTTTGTGTTGATTGAAAATTTTCAAAGTCAATCTTCCTAATTTGAAGTCGAATTTCAACATTTCTTATATATTTGAGTGAGTTTGCATCTAACTTTGTCAGATATCGTCGATTAACATCCATTGAAGCCCATTGAGGTCGATTGTCACTTTGTGTTGATTGAAAATTTTCAAAGTCTATCTTCCTAATTTGGAGTCGAATTTCAACATTTCTCATATATTCGAGTTAGTTTGCATCTAACTTTGTCAGATATCGTCGATAAACATTCATTGAAGCCCATTGAGGTCGATTGTCACTTTGTGTTGATTGAAAATTTTCAAAGTCAATCTTCCTAATTTGAAGTCGAATTTCAACATTTCTTATATATTTGAGTAAGTTTGCATCTAACATTGTCAGGTATCGTCGATTAACATCCATTGAAGCCCATTGAGGTCGATTGTCACTTTGTGTTGATTGAAAATTTTCAAAGTCTATCTTCCTAATTTGAAGTCGAATTTTAACATTTCTTATATATTTGAGTGAGTTTGCATCTTACATTGTCAGATATCGTCGATAAACATTCATTGAAGCCCATTGAGGTCGATTGTCACTTTGTGTTGATTGAAAATTTTCAAAGTCAATCTTCCTAATTTGAAGTCGAATTCCAACATTTCCCATATATTTGAGTGAGTTTGCATCTAACATTGTCAGATATCGTTGATTAACATCCATTGAAGCCCATTGAGGTCGATTGTCACTTTGTGTTGATTGAAAATTTTCAAAGTCTATCTTCCTAATTTGAAGTCGAATTTCAACATTTCTCATATATTTGAGGAGTTTGCATCCAACTTTGTCAGATATCGTCGATAAACATCCATTGAAGCCCATTGAGGTCGATTGTCACTTTGTGTTGATTGAAAATTTTCAAAGTCAATCTTCCTAATTTGAAGTCGAATTTCAACATTTCTTATATATTTGAGTAAGTTTGCATCCAACTTTGTCAGATATCGTCGATAAACATCCATTGAAGCCCATTGAGGTCGATTGTCACTTTGTGTTGATTGAAAATTTTCAAAGTCTATCTTCCTAATTTGAAGTCGAATTTCAACATTTCCTATATATTTGAGTGAGTTTGCATCTAACTTTGTCAGATATCGTCGATTAACATCCATTGAAGCCCATTGAGGTCGATTGTCACTTTGTGTTGATTGAAAATTTTCAAAGTCTATCTTCCTAATTTGGAGTCGAATTTCAACATTTCTCATATATTTGAGTGAGTTTGCATCTAACTTTGTCAGATATCGTCGATTAACATCCATTGAAGCCCATTGAGGTCGATTGTCACTTTGTGTTGATTGAAAATTTTCAAAGTCTATCTTCCTAATTTGGAGTCGAATTTCAACATTTCTCATATATTCCAGTTAGTTTGCATCTAACTTTGTCAGATATCGTCGATTAACATCTATTGAAGCCCATTGAGGTCGATTGTCACTTTGTGTTGATTGAAAATTTTCAAAGTCAATCTTCCTAATTTGAAGTCGAATTTCAACATTTCTTATATATTTGAGTAAGTTTGCATCTAACTTTGTCAGATATCGTCGATTAACATCCATTGAAGCCCATTGAGGTCGATTGTCACTTTGTGTTGATTGAAAATTTTTAAAGTCTATCTTCCTAATTTGGAGTCGAATTTCAACATTTCTCATATATTTGAGTGAGTTTGCATCCAACTTTGTCTGATATCGTCGATTAACATCTATTGAAGCCCATTGAGGTCGATTGTCACTTTGTGTTGATTGAAAATTTTCAAAGTCTATCTTCCTAATTTGAAGTCGAATTTCAACATTTCGCATATATTTGAGTGAGTTTGCATCCAACTTTGTCTGATATCGTCGATTAACATCTATTGAAGCCCATTGAGGTCGATTGTCACTTTGTGTTGATTGAAAATTTTCAAAGTCTATCTTCCTAATTTGAAGTCGAATTTTAACATTTCTTATATATTTGAGTGAATTTGCATCTAACTTTGTCAGATATCGTCGATAAACATTCATTGAAGCCCATTGAGGTCGATTGTCACTTTGTGTTGATTGAAAATTTTCAGTCAATCTTCCTAATTTGAAGTCGAATTTCAACATTTCTTATATATTTGAGTAAGTTTGCATCTAACTTTGTCAGATATCGTCGATAAACATTCATTGAAGCCCATTGAGGTCGATTGTCACTTTGTGTTGATTGAAAATTTTCAAAGTCAATCTTCCTAATTTGAAGTCGAATTTCAACATTTCTTATATATTTGAGTGAGTTTGCATCTAACTTTGTCAGATATCGTCGATTAACATCCATTGAAGTCCATTGAGGTCGATTGTCACTTTGTGTTGATTGAAAATTTTCAAAGTCTATCTTCCTAATTTGGAGTCGAATTTCAACATTTCTCATATATTCGAGTTAGTTTGCATCTAACTTTGTCAGATATCGTCGATAAACATTCATTGAAGCCCATTGAGGTCGATTGTCACTTTGTGTTGATTGAAAATTTTCAAAGTCAATCTTCCTAATTTGAAGTCGAATTTCAACATTTCTTATATATTTGAGTAAGTTTGCATCTAACATTGTCAGGTATCGTCGATTAACATCCATTGAAGCCCATTGAGGTCGATTGTCACTTTGTGTTGATTGAAAATTTTCAAAGTCTATCTTCCTAATTTGAAGTCGAATTTTAACATTTCTTATATATTTGAGTGAGTTTGCATCTTACATTGTCAGATATCGTCGATAAACATTCATTGAAGCCCATTGAGGTCGATTGTCACTTTGTGTTGATTGAAAATTTTCAAAGTCAATCTTCCTAATTTGAAGTCGAATTTCAACATTTCCTATATATTTGAGTGAGTTTGCATCTAACATTGTCAGATATCGTCGATTAACATCCATTGAAGCCCACTGAGGTCGATTGTCACTTTGTGTTGATTGAAAATTTTCAAAGTCTATCTTCCTAATTTGAAGTCGAATTTCAACATTTCTCATATATTTGAGGAGTTTGCATCCAACTTTGTCAGATATCGTCGATAAACATCCATTGAAGCCCATTGAGGTCGATTGTCACTTTGTGTTGATTGAAAATTTTTAAAGTCAATCTTCCTAATTTGAAGTCGAATTTCAACATTTCTTATATATTTGAGTAAGTTTGCATCTAACATTGTCAGGTATCGTCGATTAACATCCATTGAAGCCCATTGAGGTCGATTGTCACTTTGTGTTGATTGAAAATTTTCAAAGTCTATCTTCCTAATTTGAAGTCGAATTTTAACATTTCTTATATATTTGAGTGAGTTTGCATCTAACTTTGTCAGATATCGTCGATAAACATTCATTGAAGCCCATTGAGGTCGATTGTCACTTTGTGTTGATTGAAAATTTTCAAAGTCTATCTTCCTAATTTGAAGTCGAATTTCAACATTTCTCATATATTTGAGTGAGTTTGCATCCAACTTTGTCAGATATCGTCGATAAACATCCATTGAAGCCCATTGAGGTCGATTGTCACTTTGTGTTGATTGAAAATTTTCAAAGTCAATCTTCCTAATTTGAAGTCGAATTTCAACATTTCCTATATATTTGAGTGAGTTTGCATCTAACTTTGTCAGATATCGTCGATTAACATCCATTGAAGCCCATTGAGGTCGATTGTCACTTTGTGTTGATTGAAAATTTTTAAAGTCAATCTTCCTAATTTGAAGTCGAATTTCAACATTTCTTATATATTTGAGTAAGTTTGCATCCAACTTTGTCAGATATCGTCGATAAACATCCATTGAAGCCCATTGAGGTCGATTGTCACTTTGTGTTGATTGAAAATTTTTAAAGTCAATCTTCCTAATTTGAAGTCGAATTTCAACATTTCTTATATATTTGAGTAAGTTTGCATCCAACTTTGTCAGATATCGTCGATAAACATCCATTGAAGCCCATTGAGGTCGATTGTCACTTTGTGTTGATTGAAAATTTTCAAAGTCTATCTTCCTAATTTGAAGTCGAATTTTAACATTTCTTATATATTTGAGTGAGTTTGCATCTAACTTTGTCAGATATCGTCGATAAACATTTATTGAAGCCCATTGAGGTCGATTGTCACTTTGTGTTGATTGAAAATTTTCAAAGTCTATCTTCCTAATTTGAAGTCGAATTTTAACATTTCTTATATATTTGAGTGAGTTTGCATCTAACTTTGTCAGATATCGTCGATAAACATTTATTGAAGCCCATTGAGGTCGATTGTCACTTTGTGTTGATTGAAAATTTTCAAAGTCTATCTTCCTAATTTGAAGTCGAATTTTAACATTTCTTATATATTTGAGTGAGTTTGCATCTAACATTGTCAGATATCGTCGATAAACATTCATTGAAGCCCATTGAGGTCGATTGTCACTTTGTAGTGATTGAAAATTTTTAAAGTCAATCTTCCTAATTTGAAGTCGAATTTCAACATTTCTCATATATTTGAGTGAGTTTGCATCCAACTTTGTCAGATATCGTCGATAAACATCCATTGAAGCCCATTGAGGTCGATTGTCACTTTGTGTTGATTGAAAATTTTCAAAGTCAATCTTCCTAATTTGAAGTCGAATTTCAACATTTCCTATATATTTGAGTGAGTTTGCATCTATCTTTGTCAGATATCGTCGATTAACATCCATTGAAGCCCATTGAGGTCGATTGTCACTTTGTGTTGATTGAAAATTTTCAAAGTCTATCTTCCTAATTTGGAGTCGAATTTCAACATTTCTCATATATTCGAGTTAGTTTGCATCTAACTTTGTCAGATATCGTCGATTAACATCTATTGAAGCCCATTGAGGTCGATTGTCACTTTGTGTTGATTGAAAATTTTCAAAGTCAATCTTCCTAATTTGAAGTCGAATTTCAACATTTCGCATATATTTGAGTGAGTTTGCATCCAACTTTGTCTGATATCGTCGATTAACATCTATTGAAGCCCATTGAGATCGATTGTCACTTTGTGTTGATTGAAAATTTTCAAAGTCTATCTTCCTAATTGGAAGTCGAATTTTAACATTTCTTATATATTTGAGTGAATTTGCATCTAACTTTGCCAGATATCGTCGATAAACATTCATTGAAGCCCATTGAGGTCGATTGTCACTTTGTGTTGATTGAAAATTTTCAGTCAATCTTCCTAATTTGAAGTCGAATTTCAACATTTCTTATATATTTGAGTAAGTTTGCATCTAACATTGTCAGGTATCGTCGATTAACATCCATTGAAGCCCATTGAGGTCGATTGTCACTTTGTGTTGATTAAAAATTTTCAAAGTCAATCTTCCTAATTTGAAGTCGAATTTCAACATTTCTTATATATTTGAGTGAGTTTGCATCTAACTTTGTCAGATATCGTCGATTAACATCCATTGAAGTCCATTGAGGTCGATTGTCACTTTGTGTTGATTGAAAATTTTCAAAGTCTATCTTCCTAATTTGGAGTCGAATTTCAACATTTCTCATATATTCGAGTTAGTTTGCATCTAACTTTGTCAGATATCGTCGATAAACATTCATTGAAGCCCATTGAGGTCGATTGTCACTTTGTGTTGATTGAAAATTTTCAAAGTCAATCTTCCTAATTTGAAGTCGAATTTCAACATTTCTTATATATTTGAGTAAGTTTGCATCTAACATTGTCAGGTATCGTCGATTAACATCCATTGAAGCCCATTGAGGTCGATTGTCACTTTGTGTTGATTGAAAATTTTCAAAGTCTATCTTCCTAATTTGAAGTCGAATTTTAACATTTCTTATATATTTGAGTGAGTTTGCATCTTACATTGTCAGATATCGTCGATAAACATTCATTGAAGCCCATTGAGGTCGATTGTCACTTTGTGTTGATTGAAAATTTTCAAAGTCAATCTTCCTAATTTGAAGTCGAATTTCAACATTTCCTATATATTTGAGTGAGTTTGCATCTAACATTGTCAGATATCGTCGATTAACATCCATTGAAGCCCACTGAGGTCGATTGTCACTTTGTGTTGATTGAAAATTTTCAAAGTCTATCTTCCTAATTTGAAGTCGAATTTCAACATTTCTCATATATTTGAGGAGTTTGCATCCAACTTTGTCAGATATCGTCGATAAACATCCATTGAAGCCCATTGAGGTCGATTGTCACTTTGTGTTGATTGAAAATTTTTAAAGTCAATCTTCCTAATTTGAAGTCGAATTTCAACATTTCTTATATATTTGAGTAAGTTTGCATCTAACATTGTCAGGTATCGTCGATTAACATCCATTGAAGCCCATTGAGGTCGATTGTCACTTTGTGTTGATTGAAAATTTTCAAAGTCTATCTTCCTAATTTGAAGTCGAATTTTAACATTTCTTATATATTTGAGTGAGTTTGCATCTAACTTTGTCAGATATCGTCGATAAACATTCATTGAAGCCCATTGAGGTCGATTGTCACTTTGTGTTGATTGAAAATTTTCAAAGTCTATCTTCCTAATTTGAAGTCGAATTTCAACATTTCTCATATATTTGAGTGAGTTTGCATCCAACTTTGTCAGATATCGTCGATAAACATCCATTGAAGCCCATTGAGGTCGATTGTCACTTTGTGTTGATTGAAAATTTTCAAAGTCAATCTTCCTAATTTGAAGTCGAATTTCAACATTTCCTATATATTTGAGTGAGTTTGCATCTAACTTTGTCAGATATCGTCGATTAACATCCATTGAAGCCCATTGAGGTCGATTGTCACTTTGTGTTGATTGAAAATTTTTAAAGTCAATCTTCCTAATTTGAAGTCGAATTTCAACATTTCTTATATATTTGAGTAAGTTTGCATCCAACTTTGTCAGATATCGTCGATAAACATCCATTGAAGCCCATTGAGGTTGATTGTCACTTTGTGTTGATTGAAAATTTTTAAAGTCAATCTTCCTAATTTGAAGTCGAATTTCAACATTTCTTATATATTTGAGTAAGTTTGCATCCAACTTTGTCAGATATCGTCGATAAACATCCATTGAAGCCCATTGAGGTCGATTGTCACTTTGTGTTGATTGAAAATTTTCAAAGTCTATCTTCCTAATTTGAAGTCGAATTTTAACATTTCTTATATATTTGAGTGAGTTTGCATCTAACTTTGTCAGATATCGTCGATAAACATTTATTGAAGCCCATTGAGGTCGATTGTCACTTTGTGTTGATTGAAAATTTTCAAAGTCTATCTTCCTAATTTGAAGTCGAATTTTAACATTTCTTATATATTTGAGTGAGTTTGCATCTAACTTTGTCAGATATCGTCGATAAACATTTATTGAAGCCCATTGAGGTCGATTGTCACTTTGTGTTGATTGAAAATTTTCAAAGTCTATCTTCCTAATTTGAAGTCGAATTTTAACATTTCTTATATATTTGAGTGAGTTTGCATCTAACATTGTCAGATATCGTCGATAAACATTCATTGAAGCCCATTGAGGTCGATTGTCACTTTGTAGTGATTGAAAATTTTTAAAGTCAATCTTCCTAATTTGAAGTCGAATTTCAACATTTCTCATATATTTGAGTGAGTTTGCATCCAACTTTGTCAGATATCGTCGATAAACATCCATTGAAGCCCATTGAGGTCGATTGTCACTTTGTGTTGATTGAAAATTTTCAAAGTCAATCTTCCTAATTTGAAGTCGAATTTCAACATTTCCTATATATTTGAGTGAGTTTGCATCTATCTTTGTCAGATATCGTCGATTAACATCCATTGAAGCCCATTGAGGTCGATTGTCACTTTGTGTTGATTGAAAATTTTCAAAGTCTATCTTCCTAATTTGGAGTCGAATTTCAACATTTCTCATATATTCGAGTTAGTTTGCATCTAACTTTGTCAGATATCGTCGATTAACATCTATTGAAGCCCATTGAGGTCGATTGTCACTTTGTGTTGATTGAAAATTTTCAAAGTCAATCTTCCTAATTTGAAGTCGAATTTCAACATTTCGCATATATTTGAGTGAGTTTGCATCCAACTTTGTCTGATATCGTCGATTAACATCTATTGAAGCCCATTGAGATCGATTGTCACTTTGTGTTGATTGAAAATTTTCAAAGTCTATCTTCCTAATTGGAAGTCGAATTTTAACATTTCTTATATATTTGAGTGAATTTGCATCTAACTTTGCCAGATATCGTCGATAAACATTCATTGAAGCCCATTGAGGTCGATTGTCACTTTGTGTTGATTGAAAATTTTCAGTCAATCTTCCTAATTTGAAGTCGAATTTCAACATTTCTTATATATTTGAGTAAGTTTGCATCTAACTTTGTCAGATATCGTCGATAAACATCCATTGAAGCCCATTGAGGTCGATTGTCACTTTGTGTTGATTGAAAATTTTCAAAGTCAATCTTCCTAATTTGAAGTCGAATTTCAACATTTCTTATATATTTGAGTGAGTTTGCATCTAACTTTGTCAGATATCGTCGATTAACATCCATTGAAGCCCATTGAGGTCGATTGTCACTTTGTGTTGATTGAAAATTTTCAAAGTCTATCTTCCTAATTTGGAGTCGAATTTCAACATTTCTCATATATTCGAGTTAGTTTGCATCTAACTTTGTCAGATATCGTCGATAAACATTCATTGAAGCCCATTGAGGTCGATTGTCACTTTGTGTTGATTGAAAATTTTCAAAGTCAATCTTCCTAATTTGAAGTCGAATTTCAACATTTCTTATATATTTGAGTAAGTTTGCATCTAACATTGTCAGGTATCGTCGATTAACATCCATTGAAGCCCATTGAGGTCGATTGTCACTTTGTGTTGATTGAAAATTTTCAAAGTCTATCTTCCTAATTTGAAGTCGAATTTTAACATTTCTTATATATTTGAGTGAGTTTGCATCTTACATTGTCAGATATCGTCGATAAACATTCATTGAAGCCCATTGAGGTCGATTGTCACTTTGTGTTGATTGAAAATTTTCAAAGTCAATCTTCCTAATTTGAAGTCGAATTCCAACATTTCCCATATATTTGAGTGAGTTTGCATCTAACATTGTCAGATATCGTTGATTAACATCCATTGAAGCCCATTGAGGTCGATTGTCACTTTGTGTTGATTGAAAATTTTCAAAGTCTATCTTCCTAATTTGAAGTCGAATTTCAACATTTCTCATATATTTGAGGAGTTTGCATCCAACTTTGTCAGATATCGTCGATAAACATCCATTGAAGCCCATTGAGGTCGATTGTCACTTTGTGTTGATTGAAAATTTTCAAAGTCAATCTTCCTAATTTGAAGTCGAATTTCAACATTTCTTATATATTTGAGTAAGTTTGCATCCAACTTTGTCAGATATCGTCGATAAACATCCATTGAAGCCCATTGAGGTCGATTGTCACTTTGTGTTGATTGAAAATTTTCAAAGTCTATCTTCCTAATTTGAAGTCGAATTTCAACATTTCCTATATATTTGAGTGAGTTTGCATCTAACTTTGTCAGATATCGTCGATTAACATCCATTGAAGCCCATTGAGGTCGATTGTCACTTTGTGTTGATTGAAAATTTTCAAAGTCTATCTTCCTAATTTGGAGTCGAATTTCAACATTTCTCATATATTTGATTGAGTTTGCATCTAACTTTGTCAGATATCGTCGATTAACATCCATTGAAGCCCATTGAGGTCGATTGTCACTTTGTGTTGATTGAAAATTTTCAAAGTCTATCTTCCTAATTTGGAGTCGAATTTCAACATTTCTCATATATTCCAGTTAGTTTGCATCTAACTTTGTCAGATATCGTCGATTAACATCTATTGAAGCCCATTGAGGTCGATTGTCACTTTGTGTTGATTGAAAATTTTCAAAGTCAATCTTCCTAATTTGAAGTCGAATTTCAACATTTCTTATATATTTGAGTAAGTTTGCATCTAACTTTGTCAGATATCGTCGATTAACATCCATTGAAGCCCATTGAGGTCGATTGTCACTTTGTGTTGATTGAAAATTTTCAAAGTCTATCTTCCTAATTTGGAGTCGAATTTCAACATTTCTCATATATTTGAGTGAGTTTGCATCCAACTTTGTCTGATATCGTCGATTAACATCTATTGAAGCCCATTGAGGTCGATTGTCACTTTGTGTTGATTGAAAATTTTCAAAGTCTATCTTCCTAATTTGAAGTCGAATTTCAACATTTCGCATATATTTGAGTGAGTTTGCATCCAACTTTGTCTGATATCGTCGATTAACATCTATTGAAGCCCATTGAGGTCGATTGTCACTTTGTTTTGATTGAAAATTTTCAAAGTCTATCTTCCTAATTTGAAGTCGAATTTTAACATTTCTTATATATTTGAGTGAATTTGCATCTAACTTTGTCAGATATCGTCGATAAACATTCATTGAAGCCCATTGAGGTCGATTGTCACTTTGTGTTGATTGAAAATTTTCAGTCAATCTTCCTAATTTGAAGTCGAATTTCAACATTTCTTATATATTTGAGTAAGTTTGCATCTAACTTTGTCAGATATCGTCGATAAACATTCATTGAAGCCCATTGAGGTCGATTGTCACTTTGTGTTGATTGAAAATTTTCAAAGTCAATCTTCCTAATTTGAAGTCGAATTTCAACATTTCTTATATATTTGAGTAAGTTTGCATCTAACATTGTCAGGTATCGTCGATTAACATCCATTGAAGCCCATTGAGGTCGATTGTCACTTTGTGTTGATTAAAAATTTTCAAAGTCAATCTTCCTAATTTGAAGTCGAATTTCAACATTTCTTATATATTTGAGTGAGTTTGCATCTAACTTTGTCAGATATCGTCGATTAACATCCATTGAAGTCCATTGAGGTCGATTGTCACTTTGTGTTGATTGAAAATTTTCAAAGTCTATCTTCCTAATTTGGAGTCGAATTTCAACATTTCTCATATATTCGAGTTAGTTTGCATCTAACTTTGTCAGATATCGTCGATAAACATTCATTGAAGCCCATTGAGGTCGATTGTCACTTTGTGTTGATTGAAAATTTTCAAAGTCAATCTTCCTAATTTGAAGTCGAATTTCAACATTTCTTATATATTTGAGTAAGTTTGCATCTAACATTGTCAGGTATCGTCGATTAACATCCATTGAAGCCCATTGAGGTCGATTGTCACTTTGTGTTGATTGAAAATTTTCAAAGTCTATCTTCCTAATTTGAAGTCGAATTTTAACATTTCTTATATATTTGAGTGAGTTTGCATCTTACATTGTCAGATATCGTCGATAAACATTCATTGAAGCCCATTGAGGTCGATTGTCACTTTGTGTTGATTGAAAATTTTCAAAGTCAATCTTCCTAATTTGAAGTCGAATTTCAACATTTCCTATATATTTGAGTGAGTTTGCATCTAACATTGTCAGATATCGTCGATTAACATCCATTGAAGCCCACTGAGGTCGATTGTCACTTTGTGTTGATTGAAAATTTTCAAAGTCTATCTTCCTAATTTGAAGTCGAATTTCAACATTTCTCATATATTTGAGGAGTTTGCATCCAACTTTGTCAGATATCGTCGATAAACATCCATTGAAGCCCATTGAGGTCGATTGTCACTTTGTGTTGATTGAAAATTTTTAAAGTCAATCTTCCTAATTTGAAGTCGAATTTCAACATTTCTTATATATTTGAGTAAGTTTGCATCTAACATTGTCAGGTATCGTCGATTAACATCCATTGAAGCCCATTGAGGTCGATTGTCACTTTGTGTTGATTGAAAATTTTCAAAGTCTATCTTCCTAATTTGAAGTCGAATTTTAACATTTCTTATATATTTGAGTGAGTTTGCATCTAACTTTGTCAGATATCGTCGATAAACATTCATTGAAGCCCATTGAGGTCGATTGTCACTTTGTGTTGATTGAAAATTTTCAAAGTCTATCTTCCTAATTTGAAGTCGAATTTCAACATTTCTCATATATTTGAGTGAGTTTGCATCCAACTTTGTCAGAGCTCATTGAAGCCCATTGAGGTCGATTGTCACTTTGTGTTGATTGAAAATTTTTAAAGTCAATCTTCCTAATTTGAAGTCGAATTTCAACATTTCTTATATATTTGAGTAAGTTTGCATCTAACATTGTCAGGTATCGTCGATTAACATCCATTGAAGCCCATTGAGGTCGATTGTCACTTTGTGTTGATTGAAAATTTTCAAAGTCTATCTTCCTAATTTGAAGTCGAATTTTAACATTTCTTATATATTTGAGTGAGTTTGCATCTAACTTTGTCAGATATCGTCGATAAACATTCATTGAAGCCCATTGAGGTCGATTGTCACTTTGTGTTGATTGAAAATTTTCAAAGTCTATCTTCCTAATTTGAAGTCGAATTTCAACATTTCTCATATATTTGAGTGAGTTTGCATCCAACTTTGTCAGATATCGTCGATAAACATCCATTGAAGCCCATTGAGGTCGATTGTCACTTTGTGTTGATTGAAAATTTTCAAAGTCAATCTTCCTAATTTGAAGTCGAATTTCAACATTTCCTATATATTTGAGTGAGTTTGCATCTAACTTTGTCAGATATCGTCGATTAACATCCATTGAAGCCCATTGAGGTCGATTGTCACTTTGTGTTGATTGAAAATTTTTAAAGTCAATCTTCCTAATTTGAAGTCGAATTTCAACATTTCTTATATATTTGAGTAAGTTTGCATCCAACTTTGTCAGATATCGTCGATAAACATCCATTGAAGCCCATTGAGGTCGATTGTCACTTTGTGTTGATTGAAAATTTTTAAAGTCAATCTTCCTAATTTGAAGTCGAATTTCAACATTTCTTATATATTTGAGTAAGTTTTCATCCAACTTTGTCAGATATCGTCGATAAACATCCATTGAAGCCCATTGAGGTCGATTGTCACTTTGTGTTGATTGAAAATTTTCAAAGTCTATCTTCCTAATTTGAAGTCGAATTTTAACATTTCTTATATATTTGAGTGAGTTTGCATCTAACTTTGTCAGATATCGTCGATAAACATTTATTGAAGCCCATTGAGGTCGATTGTCACTTTGTAGTGATTGAAAATTTTCAAAGTCTATCTTCCTAATTTGAAGTCGAATTTCAACATTTCTCATATATTTGAGTGAGTTTGCATCCAACTTTGTCAGAGCTCATTGAAGCCCATTGAGGTCGATTGTCACTTTGTGTTGATTGAAAATTTTTAAAGTCAATCTTCCTAATTTGAAGTCGAATTTCAACATTTCTTATATATTTGAGTAAGTTTGCATCTAACATTGTCAGGTATCGTCGATTAACATCCATTGAAGCCCATTGAGGTCGATTGTCACTTTGTGTTGATTGAAAATTTTCAAAGTCTATCTTCCTAATTTGAAGTCGAATTTTAACATTTCTTATATATTTGAGTGAGTTTGCATCTAACTTTGTCAGATATCGTCGATAAACATTCATTGAAGCCCATTGAGGTCGATTGTCACTTTGTGTTGATTGAAAATTTTCAAAGTCTATCTTCCTAATTTGAAGTCGAATTTCAACATTTCTCATATATTTGAGTGAGTTTGCATCCAACTTTGTCAGAGCTCATTGAAGCCCATTGAGGTCGATTGTCACTTTGTGTTGATTGAAAATTTTCAAAGTCTATCTTCCTAATTTGAAGTCGAATTTTAACATTTCTTATATATTTGAGTGAGTTTGCATCTTACATTGTCAGATATCGTCGATAAACATTCATTGAAGCCCATTGAGGTCGATTGTCACTTTGTGTTGATTGAAAATTTTCAAAGTCAATCTTCCTAATTTGAAGTCGAATTTCAACATTTCCTATATATTTGAGTGAGTTTGCATCTAACATTGTCAGATATCGTCGATTAACATCCATTGAAGCCCACTGAGGTCGATTGTCACTTTGTGTTGATTGAAAATTTTCAAAGTCTATCTTCCTAATTTGAAGTCGAATTTCAACATTTCTCATATATTTGAGGAGTTTGCATCCAACTTTGTCAGATATCGTCGATAAACATCCATTGAAGCCCATTGAGGTCGATTGTCACTTTGTGTTGATTGAAAATTTTTAAAGTCAATCTTCCTAATTTGAAGTCGAATTTCAACATTTCTTATATATTTGAGTAAGTTTGCATCTAACATTGTCAGGTATCGTCGATTAACATCCATTGAAGCCCATTGAGGTCGATTGTCACTTTGTGTTGATTGAAAATTTTCAAAGTCTATCTTCCTAATTTGAAGTCGAATTTTAACATTTCTTATATATTTGAGTGAGTTTGCATCTAACTTTGTCAGATATCGTCGATAAACATTCATTGAAGCCCATTGAGGTCGATTGTCACTTTGTGTTGATTGAAAATTTTCAAAGTCTATCTTCCTAATTTGAAGTCGAATTTCAACATTTCTCATATATTTGAGTGAGTTTGCATCCAACTTTGTCAGAGCTCATTGAAGCCCATTGAGGTCGATTGTCACTTTGTGTTGATTGAAAATTTTTAAAGTCAATCTTCCTAATTTGAAGTCGAATTTCAACATTTCTTATATATTTGAGTAAGTTTGCATCTAACATTGTCAGGTATCGTCGATTAACATCCATTGAAGCCCATTGAGGTCGATTGTCACTTTGTGTTGATTGAAAATTTTCAAAGTCTATCTTCCTAATTTGAAGTCGAATTTTAACATTTCTTATATATTTGAGTGAGTTTGCATCTAACTTTGTCAGATATCGTCGATAAACATTCATTGAAGCCCATTGAGGTCGATTGTCACTTTGTGTTGATTGAAAATTTTCAAAGTCTATCTTCCTAATTTGAAGTCGAATTTCAACATTTCTCATATATTTGAGTGAGTTTGCATCCAACTTTGTCAGATATCGTCGATAAACATCCATTGAAGCCCATTGAGGTCGATTGTCACTTTGTGTTGATTGAAAATTTTCAAAGTCAATCTTCCTAATTTGAAGTCGAATTTCAACATTTCCTATATATTTGAGTGAGTTTGCATCTAACTTTGTCAGATATCGTCGATTAACATCCATTGAAGCCCATTGAGGTCGATTGTCACTTTGTGTTGATTGAAAATTTTTAAAGTCAATCTTCCTAATTTGAAGTCGAATTTCAACATTTCTTATATATTTGAGTAAGTTTGCATCCAACTTTGTCAGATATCGTCGATAAACATCCATTGAAGCCCATTGAGGTCGATTGTCACTTTGTGTTGATTGAAAATTTTTAAAGTCAATCTTCCTAATTTGAAGTCGAATTTCAACATTTCTTATATATTTGAGTAAGTTTGCATCCAACTTTGTCAGATATCGTCGATAAACATCCATTGAAGCCCATTGAGGTCGATTGTCACTTTGTGTTGATTGAAAATTTTCAAAGTCTATCTTCCTAATTTGAAGTCGAATTTTAACATTTCTTATATATTTGAGTGAGTTTGCATCTAACTTTGTCAGATATCGTCGATAAACATTTATTGAAGCCCATTGAGGTCGATTGTCACTTTGTAGTGATTGAAAATTTTCAAAGTCTATCTTCCTAATTTGAAGTCGAATTTCAACATTTCCTATATATTTGAGTGAGTTTGCATCTAACTTTGTCAGATATCGTCGATTAACATCCATTGAAGCCCATTGAGGTCGATTGTCACTTTGTGTTGATTGAAAATTTTCAAAGTCTATCTTCCTAATTTGAAGTCGAATTTCAACATTTCTCATATATTTGAGTGAGTTTGCATCCAACTTTGTCAGATATCGTCGATAAACATCCATTGAAGCCCATTGAGGTCGATTGTCACTTTGTAGTGATTGAAAATTTTCAAAGTCAATCTTCCTAATTTGAAGTCGAATTTCAACATTTCCTATATATTTGAGTGAGTTTGCATCTAACTTTGTCAGATATCGTCGATTAACATCCATTGAAGCCCATTGAGGTCGATTGTCACTTTGTGTTGATTGAAAATTTTCAAAGTCTATCTTCCTAATTTGGAGTCGAATTTCAACATTTCTCATATATTCGAGTTAGTTTGCATCTAACTTTGTCAGATATCGTCGATTAACATCTATTGAAGCCCATTGAGGTCGATTGTCACTTTGTGTTGATTGAAAATTTTCAAAGTCTATCTTCCTAATTTGAAGTCGAATTTCAACATTTCGCATATATTTGAGTGAGTTTGCATCCAACTTTGTCTGATATCGTCGATTAACATCTATTGAAGCCCATTGAGGTCGATTGTCACTTTGTGTTGATTGAAAATTTTCAAAGTCTATCTTCCTAATTTGAAGTCGAATTTCAACATTTCTTATATATTTGAGTGAGTTTGCATCTAACTTTGTCAGATATCGTCGATTAACATCCATTGAAGTCCATTGAGGTCGATTGTCACTTTGTGTTGATTGAAAATTTTCAAAGTCTATCTTCCTAATTTGGAGTCGAATTTCAACATTTCTCATATATTCGAGTTAGTTTGCATCTAACTTTGTCAGATATCGTCGATAAACTTTCATTGAAGCCCATTGAGGTCGATTGTCACTTTGTGTTGATTGAAAATTTTCAAAGTCAATCTTCCTAATTTGAAGTCGAATTTCAACATTTCTTATATATTTGAGTAAGTTTGCATCTAACATTGTCAGGTATCGTCGATTAACATCCATTGAAGCCCATTGAGGTCGATTGTCACTTTGTGTTGATTGAAAATTTTCAAAGTCTATCTTCCTAATTTGAAGTCGAATTTTAACATTTCTTATATATTTGAGTGAGTTTGCATCTTACATTGTCAGATATCGTCGATAAACATTCATTGAAGCCCATTGAGGTCGATTGTCACTTTGTGTTGATTGAAAATTTTCAAAGTCAATCTTCCTAATTTGAAGTCGAATTTCAACATTTCCTATATATTTGAGTGAGTTTGCATCTAACATTGTCAGATATCGTCGATTAACATCCATTGAAGCCCACTGAGGTCGATTGTCACTTTGTGTTGATTGAAAATTTTCAAAGTCTATCTTCCTAATTTGAAGTCGAATTTCAACATTTCTCATATATTTGAGGAGTTTGCATCCAACTTTGTCAGATATCGTCGATAAACATCCATTGAAGCCCATTGAGGTCGATTGTCACTTTGTGTTGATTGAAAATTTTTAAAGTCAATCTTCCTAATTTGAAGTCGAATTTCAACATTTCTTATATATTTGAGTAAGTTTGCATCTAACATTGTCAGGTATCGTCGATTAACATCCATTGAAGCCCATTGAGGTCGATTGTCACTTTGTGTTGATTGAAAATTTTCAAAGTCTATCTTCCTAATTTGAAGTCGAATTTTAACATTTCTTATATATTTGAGTGAGTTTGCATCTAACTTTGTCAGATATCGTCGATAAACATTCATTGAAGCCCATTGAGGTCGATTGTCACTTTGTGTTGATTGAAAATTTTCAAAGTCTATCTTCCTAATTTGAAGTCGAATTTCAACATTTCTCATATATTTGAGTGAGTTTGCATCCAACTTTGTCAGATATCGTCGATAAACATCCATTGAAGCCCATTGAGGTCGATTGTCACTTTGTGTTGATTGAAAATTTTCAAAGTCAATCTTCCTAATTTGAAGTCGAATTTCAACATTTCCTATATATTTGAGTGAGTTTGCATCTAACTTTGTCAGATATCGTCGATTAACATCCATTGAAGCCCATTGAGGTCGATTGTCACTTTGTGTTGATTGAAAATTTTTAAAGTCAATCTTCCTAATTTGAAGTCGAATTTCAACATTTCTTATATATTTGAGTAAGTTTGCATCCAACTTTGTCAGATATCGTCGATAAACATCCATTGAAGCCCATTGAGGTCGATTGTCACTTTGTGTTGATTGAAAATTTTTAAAGTCAATCTTCCTAATTTGAAGTCGAATTTCAACATTTCTTATATATTTGAGTAAGTTTGCATCCAACTTTGTCAGATATCGTCGATAAACATCCATTGAAGCCCATTGAGGTCGATTGTCACTTTGTGTTGATTGAAAATTTTCAAAGTCTATCTTCCTAATTTGAAGTCGAATTTTAACATTTCTTATATATTTGAGTGAGTTTGCATCTAAATTTGTCAGATATCGTCGATAAACATTTATTGAAGCCCATTGAGGTCGATTGTCACTTTGTAGTGATTGAAAATTTTCAAAGTCTATCTTCCTAATTTGAAGTCGAATTTCAACATTTCCTATATATTTGAGTGAGTTTGCATCTAACTTTGTCAGATATCGTCGATTAACATCCATTGAAGCCCATTGAGGTCGATTGTCACTTTGTGTTGATTGAAAATTTTCAAAGTCTATCTTCCTAATTTGAAGTCGAATTTCAACATTTCTCATATATTTGAGTGAGTTTGCATCCAACTTTGTCAGATATCGTCGATAAACATCCATTGAAGCCCATTGAGGTCGATTGTCACTTTGTAGTGATTGAAAATTTTCAAAGTCAATCTTCCTAATTTGAAGTCGAATTTCAACATTTCCTATATATTTGAGTGAGTTTGCATCTAACTTTGTCAGATATCGTCGATTAACATCCATTGAAGCCCATTGAGGTCGATTGTCACTTTGTGTTGATTGAAAATTTTCAAAGTCTATCTTCCTAATTTGGAGTCGAATTTCAACATTTCTCATATATTCGAGTTAGTTTGCATCTAACTTTGTCAGATATCGTCGATTAACATCTATTGAAGCCCATTGAGGTCGATTGTCACTTTGTGTTGATTGAAAATTTTCAAAGTCTATCTTCCTAATTTGAAGTCGAATTTCAACATTTCGCATATATTTGAGTGAGTTTGCATCCAACTTTGTCTGATATCGTCGATTAACATCTATTGAAGCCCATTGAGGTCGATTGTCACTTTGTGTTGATTGAAAATTTTCAAAGTCTATCTTCCTAATTTGAAGTCGAATTTTAACATTTCTTATATATTTGAGTGAATTTGCATCTAACTTTGTCAGATATCGTCGATAAACATTCATTGAAGCCCATTGAGGTCGATTGTCACTTTGTGTTGATTGAAAATTTTCAGTCAATCTTCCTAATTTGAAGTCGAATTTCAACATTTCTTATATATTTGAGTAAGTTTGCATCTAACTTTGTCAGATATCGTCGATAAACATTCATTGAAGCCCATTGAGGTCGATTGTCACTTTGTGTTGATTGAAAATTTTCAAAGTCAATCTTCCTAATTTGAAGTCGAATTTCAACATTTCTTATATATTTGAGTAAGTTTGCATCTAACATTGTCAGGTATCGTCGATTAACATCCATTGAAGCCCATTGAGGTCGATTGTCACTTTGTGTTGATTAAAAATTTTCAAAGTCAATCTTCCTAATTTGAAGTCGAATTTCAACATTTCTTATATATTTGAGTGAGTTTGCATCTAACTTTGTCAGATATCGTCGATTAACATCCATTGAAGTCCATTGAGGTCGATTGTCACTTTGTGTTGATTGAAAATTTTCAAAGTCTATCTTCCTAATTTGGAGTCGAATTTCAACATTTCTCATATATTCGAGTTAGTTTGCATCTAACTTTGTCAGATATCGTCGATAAACATTCATTGAAGCCCATTGAGGTCGATTGTCACTTTGTGTTGATTGAAAATTTTCAAAGTCAATCTTCCTAATTTGAAGTCGAATTTCAACATTTCTTATATATTTGAGTAAGTTTGCATCTAACATTGTCAGGTATCGTCGATTAACATCCATTGAAGCCCATTGAGGTCGATTGTCACTTTGTGTTGATTGAAAATTTTCAAAGTCTATCTTCCTAATTTGAAGTCGAATTTTAACATTTCTTATATATTTGAGTGAGTTTGCATCTTACATTGTCAGATATCGTCGATAAACATTCATTGAAGCCCATTGAGGTCGATTGTCACTTTGTGTTGATTGAAAATTTTCAAAGTCAATCTTCCTAATTTGAGGTCGAATTTCAACATTTCCTATATATTTGAGTGAGTTTGCATCTAACATTGTCAGATATCGTCGATTAACATCCATTGAAGCCCACTGAGGTCGATTGTCACTTTGTGTTGATTGAAAATTTTCAAAGTCTATCTTCCTAATTTGAAGTCGAATTTCAACATTTCTCATATATTTGAGGAGTTTGCATCCAACTTTGTCAGATATCGTCGATAAACATCCATTGAAGCCCATTGAGGTCGATTGTCACTTTGTGTTGATTGAAAATTTTTAAAGTCAATCTTCCTAATTTGAAGTCGAATTTCAACATTTCTTATATATTTGAGTAAGTTTGCATCTAACATTGTCAGGTATCGTCGATTAACATCCATTGAAGCCCATTGAGGTCGATTGTCACTTTGTGTTGATTGAAAATTTTCAAAGTCTATCTTCCTAATTTGAAGTCGAATTTTAACATTTCTTATATATTTGAGTGAGTTTGCATCTAACTTTGTCAGATATCGTCGATAAACATTCATTGAAGCCCATTGAGGTCGATTGTCACTTTGTGTTGATTGAAAATTTTCAAAGTCAATCTTCCTAATTTGAAGTCGAATTTCAACATTTCCTATATATTTGAGTGAGTTTGCATCTAACATTGTCAGATATCGTCGATTAACATCCATTGAAGCCCACTGAGGTCGATTGTCACTTTGTGTTGATTGAAAATTTTCAAAGTCTATCTTCCTAATTTGAAGTCGAATTTCAACATTTCTCATATATTTGAGGAGTTTGCATCCAACTTTGTCAGATATCGTCGATAAACATCCATTGAAGCCCATTGAGGTCGATTGTCACTTTGTGTTGATTGAAAATTTTTAAAGTCAATCTTCCTAATTTGAAGTCGAATTTCAACATTTCTTATATATTTGAGTAAGTTTGCATCCAACTTTGTCAGATATCGTCGATAAACATCCATTGAAGCCCATTGAGGTCGATTGTCACTTTGTGTTGATTGAAAATTTTTAAAGTCAATCTTCCTAATTTGAAGTCGAATTTCAACATTTCTTATATATTTGAGTAAGTTTGCATCCAACTTTGTCAGATATCGTCGATAAACATCCATTGAAGCCCATTGAGGTCGATTGTCACTTTGTGTTGATTGAAAATTTTCAAAGTCTATCTTCCTAATTTGAAGTCGAATTTTAACATTTCTTATATATTTGAGTGAGTTTGCATCTAACTTTGTCAGATATCGTCGATAAACATTTATTGAAGCCCATTGAGGTCGATTGTCACTTTGTAGTGATTGAAAATTTTCAAAGTCTATCTTCCTAATTTGAAGTCGAATTTCAACATTTCCTATATATTTGAGTGAGTTTGCATCTAACTTTGTCAGATATCGTCGATTAACATCCATTGAAGCCCATTGAGGTCGATTGTCACTTTGTGTTGATTGAAAATTTTCAAAGTCTATCTTCCTAATTTGAAGTCGAATTTCAACATTTCTCATATATTTGATTGAGTTTGCATCCAACTTTGTCAGATATCGTCGATAAACATCCATTGAAGCCCATTGAGGTCGATTGTCACTTTGTAGTGATTGAAAATTTTCAAAGTCAATCTTCCTAATTTGAAGTCGAATTTCAACATTTCCTATATATTTGAGTGAGTTTGCATCTAACTTTGTCAGATATCGTCGATTAACATCCATTGAAGCCCATTGAGGTCGATTGTCACTTTGTGTTGATTGAAAATTTTCAAAGTCTATCTTCCTAATTTGGAGTCGAATTTCAACATTTCTCATATATTCGAGTTAGTTTGCATCTAACTTTGTCAGATATCGTCGATTAACATCTATTGAAGCCCATTGAGGTCGATTGTCACTTTGTGTTGATTGAAAATTTTCAAAGTCTATCTTCCTAATTTGAAGTCGAATTTCAACATTTCGCATATATTTGAGTGAGTTTGCATCCAACTTTGTCTGATATCGTCGATTAACATCTATTGAAGCCCATTGAGGTCGATTGTCACTTTGTGTTGATTGAAAATTTTCAAAGTCTATCTTCCTAATTTGAAGTCGAATTTTAACATTTCTTATATATTTGAGTGAATTTGCATCTAACTTTGTCAGATATCGTCGATAAACATTCATTGAAGCCCATTGAGGTCGATTGTCACTTTGTGTTGATTGAAAATTTTCAGTCAATCTTCCTAATTTGAAGTCGAATTTCAACATTTCTTATATATTTGAGTAAGTTTGCATCTAACTTTGTCAGATATCGTCGATAAACATTCATTGAAGCCCATTGAGGTCGATTGTCACTTTGTGTTGATTGAAAATTTTCAAAGTCAATCTTCCTAATTTGAAGTCGAATTTCAACATTTCTTATATATTTGAGTAAGTTTGCATCTAACATTGTCAGGTATCGTCGATTAACATCCATTGAAGCCCATTGAGGTCGATTGTCACTTTGTGTTGATTAAAAATTTTCAAAGTCAATCTTCCTAATTTGAAGTCGAATTTCAACATTTCTTATATATTTGAGTGAGTTTGCATCTAACTTTGTCAGATATCGTCGATTAACATCCATTGAAGTCCATTGAGGTCGATTGTCACTTTGTGTTGATTGAAAATTTTCAAAGTCTATCTTCCTAATTTGGAGTCGAATTTCAACATTTCTCATATATTCGAGTTAGTTTGCATCTAACTTTGTCAGATATCGTCGATAAACATTCATTGAAGCCCATTGAGGTCGATTGTCACTTTGTGTTGATTGAAAATTTTCAAAGTCAATCTTCCTAATTTGAAGTCGAATTTCAACATTTCTTATATATTTGAGTAAGTTTGCATCTAACATTGTCAGGTATCGTCGATTAACATCCATTGAAGCCCATTGAGGTCGATTGTCACTTTGTGTTGATTGAAAATTTTCAAAGTCTATCTTCCTAATTTGAAGTCGAATTTTAACATTTCTTATATATTTGAGTGAGTTTGCATCTTACATTGTCAGATATCGTCGATAAACATTCATTGAAGCCCATTGAGGTCGATTGTCACTTTGTGTTGATTGAAAATTTTCAAAGTCAATCTTCCTAATTTGAGGTCGAATTTCAACATTTCCTATATATTTGAGTGAGTTTGCATCTAACATTGTCAGATATCGTCGATTAACATCCATTGAAGCCCACTGAGGTCGATTGTCACTTTGTGTTGATTGAAAATTTTCAAAGTCTATCTTCCTAATTTGAAGTCGAACTTCAACATTTCTCATATATTTGAGGAGTTTGCATCCAACTTTGTCAGATATCGTCGATAAACATCCATTGAAGCCCATTGAGGTCGATTGTCACTTTGTGTTGATTGAAAATTTTTAAAGTCAATCTTCCTAATTTGAAGTCGAATTTCAACATTTCTTATATATTTGAGTAAGTTTGCATCTAACATTGTCAGGTATCGTCGATTAACATCCATTGAAGCCCATTGAGGTCGATTGTCACTTTGTGTTGATTGAAAATTTTCAAAGTCTATCTTCCTAATTTGAAGTCGAATTTTAACATTTCTTATATATTTGAGTGAGTTTGCATCTAACTTTGTCAGATATCGTCGATAAACATTCATTGAAGCCCATTGAGGTCGATTGTCACTTTGTGTTGATTGAAAATTTTCAAAGTCAATCTTCCTAATTTGAAGTCGAATTTCAACATTTCTTATATATTTGAGTAAGTTTGCATCTAACATTGTCAGGTATCGTCGATTAACATCCATTGAAGCCCATTGAGGTCGATTGTCACTTTGTGTTGATTAAAAATTTTCAAAGTCAATCTTCCTAATTTGAAGTCGAATTTCAACATTTCTTATATATTTGAGTGAGTTTGCATCTAACTTTGTCAGATATCGTCGATAAACATCCATTGAAGCCCATTGAGGTCGATTGTCACTTTGTGTTGATTGAAAATTTTCAAAGTCTATCTTCCTAATTTGAAGTCGAATTTTAACATTTCTTATATATTTGAGTGAGTTTGCATCTAACTTTGTCAGATATCGTCGATAAACATTTATTGAAGCCCATTGAGGTCGATTGTCACTTTGTAGTGATTGAAAATTTTCAAAGTCTATCTTCCTAATTTGAAGTCGAATTTCAACATTTCCTATATATTTGAGTGAGTTTGCATCTAACTTTGTCAGATATCGTCGATTAACATCCATTGAAGCCCATTGAGGTCGATTGTCACTTTGTGTTGATTGAAAATTTTCAAAGTCTATCTTCCTAATTTGAAGTCGAATTTCAACATTTCTCATATATTTGAGTGAGTTTGCATCCAACTTTGTCAGATATCGTCGATAAACATCCATTGAAGCCCATTGAGGTCGATTGTCACTTTGTAGTGATTGAAAATTTTCAAAGTCTATCTTCCTAATTTGGAGTCGAATTTCAACATTTCTCATATATTCGAGTTAGTTTGCATCTAACTTTGTCAGATATCGTCGATTAACATCTATTGAAGCCCATTGAGGTCGATTGTCACTTTGTGTTGATTGAAAATTTTCAAAGTCTATCTTCCTAATTTGAAGTCGAATTTCAACATTTCGCATATATTTGAGTGAGTTTGCATCCAACTTTGTCTGATATCGTCGATTAACATCTATTGAAGCCCATTGAGGTCGATTGTCACTTTGTGTTGATTGAAAATTTTCAAAGTCAATCTTCCTAATTTGAAGTCGAATTTCAACATTTCTTATATATTTGAGTAAGTTTGCATCCAACTTTGTCAGATATCGTCGATAAACATCCATTGAAGCCCATTGAGGTCGATTGTCACTTTGTGTTGATTGAAAATTTTCAAAGTCTATCTTCCTAATTTGAAGTCGAATTTTAACATTTCTTATATATTTGAGTGAGTTTTCATCTAACTTTGTCAGATATCGTCGATAAACATTTATTGAAGCCCATTGAGGTCGATTGTCACTTTGTAGTGATTGAAAATTTTCAAAGTCTATCTTCCTAATTTGAAGTCGAATTTCAACATTTCCTATATATTTGAGTGAGTTTGCATCTAACTTTGTCAGATATCGTCGATTAACATCCATTGAAGCCCATTGAGGTCGATTGTCACTTTGTGTTGATTGAAAATTTTCAAAGTCTATCTTCCTAATTTGAAGTCGAATTTCAACATTTCTCATATATTTGAGTGAGTTTGCATCCAACTTTGTCAGATATCGTCGATAAACATCCATTGAAGCCCATTGAGGTCGATTGTCACTTTGTAGTGATTGAAAATTTTCAAAGTCAATCTTCCTAATTTGAAGTCGAATTTCAACATTTCCTATATATTTGAGTGAGTTTGCATCTAACTTTGTCAGATATCGTCGATTAACATCCATTGAAGCCCATTGAGGTCGATTGTCACTTTGTGTTGATTGAAAATTTTCAAAGTCTATCTTCCTAATTTGGAGTCGAATTTCAACATTTCTCATATATTCGAGTTAGTTTGCATCTAACTTTGTCAGATATCGTCGATTAACATCTATTGAAGCCCATTGAGGTCGATTGTCACTTTGTGTTGATTGAAAATTTTCAAAGTCTATCTTCCTAATTTGAAGTCGAATTTCAACATTTCGCATATATTTGAGTGAGTTTGCATCCAACTTTGTCTGATATCGTCGATTAACATCTATTGAAGCCCATTGAGGTCGATTGTCACTTTGTGTTGATTGAAAATTTTCAAAGTCTATCTTCCTAATTTGAAGTCGAATTTCAACATTTCTTATATATTTGAGTGAGTTTGCATCTAACTTTGTCAGATATCGTCGATTAACATCCATTGAAGTCCATTGAGGTCGATTGTCACTTTGTGTTGATTGAAAATTTTCAAAGTCTATCTTCCTAATTTGGAGTCGAATTTCAACATTTCTCATATATTCGAGTTAGTTTGCATCTAACTTTGTCAGATATCGTCGATAAACATTCATTGAAGCCCATTGAGGTCGATTGTCACTTTGTGTTGATTGAAAATTTTCAAAGTCAATCTTCCTAATTTGAAGTCGAATTTCAACATTTCTTATATATTTGAGTAAGTTTGCATCTAACATTGTCAGGTATCGTCGATTAACATCCATTGAAGCCCATTGAGGTCGATTGTCACTTTGTGTTGATTGAAAATTTTCAAAGTCTATCTTCCTAATTTGAAGTCGAATTTTAACATTTCTTATATATTTGAGTGAGTTTGCATCTTACATTGTCAGATATCGTCGATAAACATTCATTGAAGCCCATTGAGGTCGATTGTCACTTTGTGTTGATTGAAAATTTTCAAAGTCAATCTTCCTAACTTGAAGTCGAATTTCAACATTTCCTATATATTTGAGTGAGTTTGCATCTAACATTGTCAGATATCGTCGATTAACATCCATTGAAGCCCACTGAGGTCGATTGTCACTTTGTGTTGATTGAAAATTTTCAAAGTCTATCTTCCTAATTTGAAGTCGAATTTCAACATTTCTCATATATTTGAGGAGTTTGCATCCAACTTTGTCAGATATCGTCGATAAACATCCATTGAAGCCCATTGAGGTCGATTGTCACTTTGTGTTGATTGAAAATTTTTAAAGTCAATCTTCCTAATTTGAAGTCGAATTTCAACATTTCTTATATATTTGAGTAAGTTTGCATCTAACATTGTCAGGTATCGTCGATTAACATCCATTGAAGCCCATTGAGGTCGATTGTCACTTTGTGTTGATTGAAAATTTTCAAAGTCTATCTTCCTAATTTGAAGTCGAATTTTAACATTTCTTATATATTTGAGTGAGTTTGCATCTAACTTTGTCAGATATCGTCGATAAACATTCATTGAAGCCCATTGAGGTCGATTGTCACTTTGTGTTGATTGAAAATTTTCAAAGTCTATCTTCCTAATTTGAAGTCGAATTTCAACATTTCTCATATATTTGAGTGAGTTTGCATCCAACTTTGTCAGATATCGTCGATAAACATCCATTGAAGCCCATTGAGGTCGATTGTCACTTTGTGTTGATTGAAAATTTTCAAAGTCAATCTTCCTAATTTGAAGTCGAATTTCAACATTTCCTATATATTTGAGTGAGTTTGCATCTAACTTTGTCAGATATCGTCGATTAACATCCATTGAAGCCCATTGAGGTCGATTGTCACTTTGTGTTGATTGAAAATTTTTAAAGTCAATCTTCCTAATTTGAAGTCGAATTTCAACATTTCTTATATATTTGAGTAAGTTTGCATCCAACTTTGTCAGATATCGTCGATAAACATCCATTGAAGCCCATTGAGGTCGATTGTCACTTTGTGTTGATTGAAAATTTTTAAAGTCAATCTTCCTAATTTGAAGTCGAATTTCAACATTTCTTATATATTTGAGTAAGTTTGCATCCAACTTTGTCAGATATCGTCGATAAACATCCATTGAACCCCATTGAGGTCGATTGTCACTTTGTGTTGATTGAAAATTTTCAAAGTCTATCTTCCTAATTTGAAGTCGAATTTTAACATTTCTTATATATTTGAGTGAGTTTGCATCTAACTTTGTCAGATATCGTCGATAAACATTTATTGAAGCCCATTGAGGTCGATTGTCACTTTGTAGTGATTGAAAATTTTCAAAGTCTATCTTCCTAATTTGAAGTCGAATTTCAACATTTCCTATATATTTGAGTGAGTTTGCATCTAACTTTGTCAGATATCGTCGATTAACATCCATTGAAGCCCATTGAGGTCGATTGTCACTTTGTGTTGATTGAAAATTTTCAAAGTCTATCTTCCTAATTTGAAGTCGAATTTCAACATTTCTCATATATTTGAGGAGTTTGCATCCAACTTTGTCAGATATCGTCGATAAACATCCATTGAAGCCCATTGAGGTCGATTGTCACTTTGTAGTGATTGAAAATTTTCAAAGTCAATCTTCCTAATTTGAAGTCGAATTTCAACATTTCCTATATATTTGAGTGAGTTTGCATCTAACTTTGTCAGATATCGTCGATTAACATCCATTGAAGCCCATTGAGGTCGATTGTCACTTTGTGTTGATTGAAAATTTTCAAAGTCTATCTTCCTAATTTGGAGTCGAATTTCAACATTTCTCATATATTCGAGTTAGTTTGCATCTAACTTTGTCAGATATCGTCGATTAACATCTATTGAAGCCCATTGAGGTCGATTGTCACTTTGTGTTGATTGAAAATTTTCAAAGTCTATCTTCCTAATTTGAAGTCGAATTTCAACATTTCGCATATATTTGAGTGAGTTTGCATCCAACTTTGTCTGATATCGTCGATTAACATCTATTGAAGCCCATTGAGGTCGATTGTCACTTTGTGTTGATTGAAAATTTTCAAAGTCTATCTTCCTAATTTGAAGTCGAATTTCAACATTTCTTATATATTTGAGTGAGTTTGCATCTAACTTTGTCAGATATCGTCGATTAACATCCATTGAAGTCCATTGAGGTCGATTGTCACTTTGTGTTGATTGAAAATTTTCAAAGTCTATCTTCCTAATTTGGAGTCGAATTTCAACATTTCTCATATATTCGAGTTAGTTTGCATCTAACTTTGTCAGATATCGTCGATAAACATTCATTGAAGCCCATTGAGGTCGATTGTCACTTTGTGTTGATTGAAAATTTTCAAAGTCAATCTTCCTAATTTGAAGTCGAATTTCAACATTTCTTATATATTTGAGTAAGTTTGCATCTAACATTGTCAGGTATCGTCGATTAACATCCATTGAAGCCCATTGAGGTCGATTGTCACTTTGTGTTGATTGAAAATTTTCAAAGTCTATCTTCCTAATTTGAAGTCGAATTTTAACATTTCTTATATATTTGAGTGAGTTTGCATCTTACATTGTCAGATATCGTCGATAAACATTCATTGAAGCCCATTGAGGTCGATTGTCACTTTGTGTTGATTGAAAATTTTCAAAGTCAATCTTCCTAATTTGAAGTCGAATTTCAACATTTCCTATATATTTGAGTGAGTTTGCATCTAACATTGTCAGATATCGTCGATTAACATCCATTGAAGCCCACTGAGGTCGATTGTCACTTTGTGTTGATTGAAAATTTTCAAAGTCTATCTTCCTAATTTGAAGTCGAATTTCAACATTTCTCATATATTTGAGGAGTTTGCATCCAACTTTGTCAGATATCGTCGATAAACATCCATTGAAGCCCATTGAGGTCGATTGTCACTTTGTGTTGATTGAAAATTTTTAAAGTCAATCTTCCTAATTTGAAGTCGAATTTCAACATTTCTTATATATTTGAGTAAGTTTGCATCTAACATTGTCAGGTATCGTCGATTAACATCCATTGAAGCCCATTGAGGTCGATTGTCACTTTGTGTTGATTGAAAATTTTCAAAGTCTATCTTCCTAATTTGAAGTCGAATTTTAACATTTCTTATATATTTGAGTGAGTTTGCATCTAACTTTGTCAGATATCGTCGATAAACATTCATTGAAGCCCATTGAGGTCGATTGTCACTTTGTGTTGATTGAAAATTTTCAAAGTCTATCTTCCTAATTTGAAGTCGAATTTCAACATTTCTCATATATTTGAGTGAGTTTGCATCCAACTTTGTCAGATATCGTCGATAAACATCCATTGAAGCCCATTGAGGTCGATTGTCACTTTGTGTTGATTGAAAATTTTCAAAGTCAATCTTCCTAATTTGAAGTCGAATTTCAACATTTCCTATATATTTGAGTGAGTTTGCATCTAACTTTGTCAGATATCGTCGATTAACATCCATTGAAGCCCATTGAGGTCGATTGTCACTTTGTGTTGATTGAAAATTTTTAAAGTCAATCTTCCTAATTTGAAGTCGAATTTCAACATTTCTTATATATTTGAGTAAGTTTGCATCCAACTTTGTCAGATATCGTCGATAAACATCCATTGAAGCCCATTGAGGTCGATTGTCACTTTGTGTTGATTGAAAATTTTTAAAGTCAATCTTCCTAATTTGAAGTCGAATTTCAACATTTCTTATATATTTGAGTAAGTTTGCATCCAACTTTGTCAGATATCGTCGATAAACATCCATTGAAGCCCATTGAGGTCGATTGTCACTTTGTGTTGATTGAAAATTTTCAAAGTCTATCTTCCTAATTTGAAGTCGAATTTTAACATTTCTTATATATTTGAGTGAGTTTGCATCTAACTTTGTCAGATATCGTCGATAAACATTTATTGAAGCCCATTGAGGTCGATTGTCACTTTGTAGTGATTGAAAATTTTCAAAGTCTATCTTCCTAATTTGAAGTCGAATTTCAACATTTCCTATATATTTGAGTGAGTTTGCATCTAACTTTGTCAGATATCGTCGATTAACATCCATTGAAGCCCATTGAGGTCGATTGTCACTTTGTGTTGATTGAAAATTTTCAAAGTCTATCTTCCTAATTTGAAGTCGAATTTCAACATTTCTCATATATTTGAGGAGTTTGCATCCAACTTTGTCAGATATCGTCGATAAACATCCATTGAAGCCCATTGAGGTCGATTGTCACTTTGTGTTGATTGAAAATTTTTAAAGTCAATCTTCCTAATTTGAAGTCGAATTTCAACATTTCTTATATATTTGAGTAAGTTTGCATCTAACATTGTCAGGTATCGTCGATTAACATCCATTGAAGCCCATTGAGGTCGATTGTCACTTTGTGTTGATTGAAAATTTTCAAAGTCTATCTTCCTAATTTGAAGTCGAATTTTAACATTTCTTATATATTTGAGTGAGTTTGCATCTAACTTTGTCAGATATCGTCGATAAACATTCATTGAAGCCCATTGAGGTCGATTGTCACTTTGTGTTGATTGAAAATTTTCAAAGTCTATCTTCCTAATTTGAAGTCGAATTTCAACATTTCTCATATATTTGAGTGAGTTTGCATCCAACTTTGTCAGATATCGTCGATAAACATCCATTGAAGCCCATTGAGGTCGATTGTCACTTTGTGTTGATTGAAAATTTTCAAAGTCAATCTTCCTAATTTGAAGTCGAATTTCAACATTTCCTATATATTTGAGTGAGTTTGCATCTAACTTTGTCAGATATCGTCGATTAACATCCATTGAAGCCCATTGAGGTCGATTGTCACTTTGTGTTGATTGAAAATTTTTAAAGTCAATCTTCCTAATTTGAAGTCGAATTTCAACATTTCTTATATATTTGAGTAAGTTTGCATCCAACTTTGTCAGATATCGTCGATAAACATCCATTGAAGCCCATTGAGGTCGATTGTCACTTTGTGTTGATTGAAAATTTTTAAAGTCAATCTTCCTAATTTGAAGTCGAATTTCAACATTTCTCATATATTTGAGTGAGTTTGCATCCAACTTTGTCAGATATCGTCGATAAACATCCATTGAAGCCCATTGAGGTCGATTGTCACTTTGTAGTGATTGAAAATTTTCAAAGTCAATCTTCCTAATTTGAAGTCGAATTTCAACATTTCCTATATATTTGAGTGAGTTTGCATCTAACTTTGTCAGATATCGTCGATTAACATCCATTGAAGCCCATTGAGGTCGATTGTCACTTTGTGTTGATTGAAAATTTTCAAAGTCTATCTTCCTAATTTGGAGTCGAATTTCAACATTTCTCATATATTCGAGTTAGTTTGCATCTAACTTTGTCAGATATCGTCGATTAACATCTATTGAAGCCCATTGAGGTCGATTGTCACTTTGTGTTGATTGAAAATTTTCAAAGTCTATCTTCCTAATTTGAAGTCGAATTTCAACATTTCGCATATATTTGAGTGAGTTTGCATCCAACTTTGTCTGATATCGTCGATTAACATCTATTGAAGCCCATTGAGGTCGATTGTCACTTTGTGTTGATTGAAAATTTTCAAAGTCTATCTTCCTAATTTGAAGTCGAATTTTAACATTTCTTATATATTTGAGTGAATTTGCATCTAACTTTGTCAGATATCGTCGATAAACATTCATTGAAGCCCATTGAGGTCGATTGTCACTTTGTGTTGATTGAAAATTTTCAGTCAATCTTCCTAATTTGAAGTCGAATTTCAACATTTCTTATATATTTGAGTAAGTTTGCATCTAACTTTGTCAGATATCGTCGATAAACATTCATTGAAGCCCATTGAGGTCGATTGTCACTTTGTGTTGATTGAAAATTTTCAAAGTCAATCTTCCTAATTTGAAGTCGAATTTCAACATTTCTTATATATTTGAGTAAGTTTGCATCTAACATTGTCAGGTATCGTCGATTAACATCCATTGAAGCCCATTGAGGTCGATTGTCACTTTGTGTTGATTAAAAATTTTCAAAGTCAATCTTCCTAATTTGAAGTCGAATTTCAACATTTCTTATATATTTGAGTGAGTTTGCATCTAACTTTGTCAGATATCGTCGATTAACATCCATTGAAGTCCATTGAGGTCGATTGTCACTTTGTGTTGATTGAAAATTTTCAAAGTCTATCTTCCTAATTTGGAGTCGAATTTCAACATTTCTCATATATTCGAGTTAGTTTGCATCTAACTTTGTCAGATATCGTCGATAAACATTCATTGAAGCCCATTGAGGTCGATTGTCACTTTGTGTTGATTGAAAATTTTCAAAGTCAATCTTCCTAATTTGAAGTCGAATTTCAACATTTCTTATATATTTGAGTAAGTTTGCATCTAACATTGTCAGGTATCGTCGATTAACATCCATTGAAGCCCATTGAGGTCGATTGTCACTTTGTGTTGATTGAAAATTTTCAAAGTCTATCTTCCTAATTTGAAGTCGAATTTTAACATTTCTTATATATTTGAGTGAGTTTGCATCTTACATTGTCAGATATCGTCGATAAACATTCATTGAAGCCCATTGAGGTCGATTGTCACTTTGTGTTGATTGAAAATTTTCAAAGTCAATCTTCCTAATTTGAGGTCGAATTTCAACATTTCCTATATATTTGAGTGAGTTTGCATCTAACATTGTCAGATATCGTCGATTAACATCCATTGAAGCCCACTGAGGTCGATTGTCACTTTGTGTTGATTGAAAATTTTCAAAGTCTATCTTCCTAATTTGAAGTCGAATTTCAACATTTCTCATATATTTGAGGAGTTTGCATCCAACTTTGTCAGATATCGTCGATAAACATCCATTGAAGCCCATTGAGGTCGATTGTCACTTTGTGTTGATTGAAAATTTTTAAAGTCAATCTTCCTAATTTGAAGTCGAATTTCAACATTTCTTATATATTTGAGTAAGTTTGCATCTAACATTGTCAGGTATCGTCGATTAACATCCATTGAAGCCCATTGAGGTCGATTGTCACTTTGTGTTGATTGAAAATTTTCAAAGTCTATCTTCCTAATTTGAAGTCGAATTTTAACATTTCTTATATATTTGAGTGAGTTTGCATCTAACTTTGTCAGATATCGTCGATAAACATTCATTGAAGCCCATTGAGGTCGATTGTCACTTTGTGTTGATTGAAAATTTTCAAAGTCAATCTTCCTAATTTGAAGTCGAATTTCAACATTTCTTATATATTTGAGTAAGTTTGCATCTAACATTGTCAGGTATCGTCGATTAACATCCATTGAAGCCCATTGAGGTCGATTGTCACTTTGTGTTGATTAAAAATTTTCAAAGTCAATCTTCCTAATTTGAAGTCGAATTTCAACATTTCTTATATATTTGAGTGAGTTTGCATCTAACTTTGTCAGATATCGTCGATTAACATCCATTGAAGTCCATTGAGGTCGATTGTCACTTTGTGTTGATTGAAAATTTTCAAAGTCTATCTTCCTAATTTGGAGTCGAATTTCAACATTTCTCATATATTCGAGTTAGTTTGCATCTAACTTTGTCAGATATCGTCGATAAACATTCATTGAAGCCCATTGAGGTCGATTGTCACTTTGTGTTGATTGAAAATTTTCAAAGTCTATCTTCCTAATTTGAAGTCGAATTTCAACATTTCTCATATATTTGAGTGAGTTTGCATCCAACTTTGTCAGATATCGTCGATAAACATCCATTGAAGCCCATTGAGGTCGATTGTCACTTTGTGTTGATTGAAAATTTTCAAAGTCAATCTTCCTAATTTGAAGTCGAATTTCAACATTTCCTATATATTTGAGTGAGTTTGCATCTAACTTTGTCAGATATCGTCGATTAACATCCATTGAAGCCCATTGAGGTCGATTGTCACTTTGTGTTGATTGAAAATTTTTAAAGTCAATCTTCCTAATTTGAAGTCGAATTTCAACATTTCTTATATATTTGAGTAAGTTTGCATCCAACTTTGTCAGATATCGTCGATAAACATCCATTGAAGCCCATTGAGGTCGATTGTCACTTTGTGTTGATTGAAAATTTTTAAAGTCAATCTTCCTAATTTGAAGTCGAATTTCAACATTTCTTATATATTTGAGTAAGTTTGCATCCAACTTTGTCAGATATCGTCGATAAACATCCATTGAAGCCCATTGAGGTCGATTGTCACTTTGTGTTGATTGAAAATTTTCAAAGTCTATCTTCCTAATTTGAAGTCGAATTTTAACATTTCTTATATATTTGAGTGAGTTTGCATCTAACTTTGTCAGATATCGTCGATAAACATTTATTGAAGCCCATTGAGGTCGATTGTCACTTTGTGTTGATTGAAAATTTTCAAAGTCTATCTTCCTAATTTGAAGTCGAATTTTAACATTTCTTATATATTTGAGTGAGTTTGCATCTAACATTGTCAGATATCGTCGATAAACATTCATTGAAGCCCATTGAGGTCGATTGTCACTTTGTAGTGATTGAAAATTTTCAAAGTCAATCTTCCTAATTTGAAGTCGAATTTCAACATTTCCTATATATTTGAGTGAGTTTGCATCTAACTTTGTCAGATATCGTCGATTAACATCCATTGAAGCCCATTGAGGTCGATTGTCACTTTGTGTTGATTGAAAATTTTCAAAGTCTATCTTCCTAATTTGAAGTCGAATTTCAACATTTCTCATATATTTGAGTGAGTTTGCATCCAACTTTGTCAGATATCGTCGATAAACATCCATTGAAGCCCATTGAGGTCGATTGTCACTTTGTGTTGATTGAAAATTTTCAAAGTCAATCTTCCTAATTTGAAGTCGAATTTCAACATTTCCTATATATTTGAGTGAGTTTGCATCTAACTTTGTCAGATATCGTCGATTAACATCCATTGAAGCCCATTGAGGTCGATTGTCACTTTGTGTTGATTGAAAATTTTCAAAGTCTATCTTCCTAATTTGGAGTCGAATTTCAACATTTCTCATATATTCGAGTTAGTTTGCATCTAACTTTGTCAGATATCGTCGATTAACATCTATTGAAGCCCATTGAGGTCGATTGTCACTTTGTGTTGATTGAAAATTTTCAAAGTCAATCTTCCTAATTTGAAGTCGAATTTCAACATTTCTTATATATTTGAGTAAGTTTGCATCTAACTTTGTCAGATATCGTCGATTAACATCCATTGAAGCCCATTGAGGTCGATTGTCACTTTGTGTTGATTGAAAATTTTCAAAGTCTATCTTCCTAATTTGGAGTCGAATTTCAACATTTCTCATATATTTGAGTGTGTTTGCATCCAACTTTGTCTGATATCGTCGATTAACATTTATTGAAGCCCATTGAGGTCGATTGTCACTTTGTGTTGATTGAAAATTTTCAAAGTCAATCTTCCTAATTTGAAGTCGAATTTCAACATTTCTTATATATTTGAGTAAGTTTGCATCTAACATTGTCAGATATCGTCGATTAACATCCATTGAAGCCCATTGAGGTCGATTGTCACTTTGTGTTGATTGAAAATTTTCAAAGTCTATCTTCCTAATTTGAAGTCGAATTTCAACATTTCTCATATATTTGAGGAGTTTGCATCCAACTTTGTCAGATATCGTCGATAAACATCCATTGAAGCCCATTGAGGTCGATTGTCACTTTGTGTTGATTGAAAATTTTTAAAGTCAATCTTCCTAATTTGAAGTCGAATTTCAACATTTCTTATATATTTGAGTAAGTTTGCATCCAACTTTGTCAGATATCGTCGATAAACATCCATTGAAGCCCATTGAGGTCGATTGTCACTTTGTGTTGATTGAAAATTTTCAAAGTCTATCTTCCTAATTTGGAGTCGAATTTCAACATTTCTCATATATTCGAGTTAGTTTGCATCTAACATTGTCAGGTATCGTCGATAAACATTCATTGAAGCCCATTGAGGTCGATTGTCAATTTGTGTTGATTGAAAATTTTCAAAGTCAATCTTCCTAATTTGAAGTCGAATTTCAACATTTCTTATATATTTGAGTAAGTTTGCATCTAACATTGTCAGGTATCGTCGATTAACATCCATTGAAGCCCATTGAGGTCGATTGTCACTTTGTGTTGATTGAAAATTTTCAAAGTCTATCTTCCTAATTTGAAGTCGAATTTTAACATTTCTTATATATTTGAGTGAGTTTGCATCTTACATTGTCAGATATCGTCGATAAACATTCATTGAAGCCCATTGAGGTCGATTGTCACTTTGTGTTGATTGAAAATTTTCAAAGTCAATCTTCCTAATTTGAAGTCGAATTTCAACATTTCCTATATATTTGAGTGAGTTTGCATCTAACATTGTCAGATATCGTCGATTAACATCCATTGAAGCCCACTGAGGTCGATTGTCACTTTGTGTTGATTGAAAATTTTCAAAGTCTATCTTCCTAATTTGAAGTCGAATTTCAACATTTCTCATATATTTGAGGAGTTTGCATCCAACTTTGTCAGATATCGTCGATAAACATCCATTGAAGCCCATTGAGGTCGATTGTCACTTTGTGTTGATTGAAAATTTTTAAAGTCAATCTTCCTAATTTGAAGTCGAATTTCAACATTTCTTATATATTTGAGTAAGTTTGCATCTAACATTGTCAGGTATCGTCGATTAACATCCATTGAAGCCCATTGAGGTCGATTGTCACTTTGTGTTGATTGAAAATTTTCAAAGTCTATCTTCCTAATTTGAAGTCGAATTTTAACATTTCTTATATATTTGAGTAAGTTTGCATCTAACATTGTCAGATATCGTCGATTAACATCCATTGAAGCCCATTGAGGTCGATTGTCACTTTGTGTTGATTGAAAATTTTCAAAGTCTATCTTCCTAATTTGAAGTCGAATTTTAAAATTTCTTATATACTTGAGTGAGTTTGCATCTAACTTTGTCAGATATCGTCGATAAACATTCATTGAAGCCCATTGAGGTCGATTGTCACTTTGTGTTGATTGAAAATTTTCAAAGTCTATCTTCCTAATTTGAAGTCGAATTTCAACATTTCTCATATATTTGAGTGAGTTTGCATCCAACTTTGTCAGATATCGTCGATAAACATCCATTGAAGCCCATTGAGGTCGATTGTCACTTTGTGTTGATTGAAAATTTTCAAAGTCAATCTTCCTAATTTGAAGTCGAATTTCAACATTTCCTATATATTTGAGTGAGTTTGCATCTAACTTTGTCAGATATCGTCGATTAACATCCATTGAAGCCCATTGAGGTCGATTGTCACTTTGTGTTGATTGAAAATTTTTAAAGTCAATCTTCCTAATTTGAAGTCGAATTTCAACATTTCTTATATATTTGAGTAAGTTTGCATCCAACTTTGTCAGATATCGTCGATAAACATCCATTGAAGCCCATTGAGGTCGATTGTCACTTTGTGTTGATTGAAAATTTTTAAAGTCAATCTTCCTAATTTGAAGTCGAATTTCAACATTTCTTATATATTTGAGTAAGTTTGCATCCAACTTTGTCAGATATCGTCGATAAACATCCATTGAAGCCCATTGAGGTCGATTGTCACTTTGTGTTGATTGAAAATTTTCAAAGTCTATCTTCCTAATTTGAAGTCGAATTTTAACATTTCTTATATATTTGAGTGAGTTTGCATCTAACTTTGTCAGATATCGTCGATAAACATTTATTGAAGCCCATTGAGGTCGATTGTCACTTTGTGTTGATTGAAAATTTTCAAAGTCTATCTTCCTAATTTGAAGTCGAATTTTAACATTTCTTATATATTTGACTGAGTTTGCATCTAACATTGTCAGATATCGTCGATAAACATTCATTGAAGCCCATTGAGGTCGATTGTCACTTTGTAGTGATTGAAAATTTTCAAAGTCAATCTTCCTAATTTGAAGTCGAATTTCAACATTTCCTATATATTTGAGTGAGTTTGCATCTAACTTTGTCAGATATCGTCGATTAACATCCATTGAAGCCCATTGAGGTCGATTGTCACTTTGTGTTGATTGAAAATTTTCAAAGTCTATCTTCCTAATTTGAAGTCGAATTTCAACATTTCTCATATATTTGAGTGAGTTTGCATCCAACTTTGTCAGATATCGTCGATAAACATCCATTGAAGCCCATTGAGGTCGATTGTCACTTTGTGTTGATTGAAAATTTTCAAAGTCAATCTTCCTAATTTGAAGTCGAATTTCAACATTTCCTATATATTTGAGTGAGTTTGCATCTAACTTTGTCAGATATCGTCGATTAACATCCATTGAAGCCCATTGAGGTCGATTGTCACTTTGTGTTGATTGAAAATTTTCAAAGTCTATCTTCCTAATTTGGAGTCGAATTTCAACATTTCTCATATATTCGAGTTAGTTTGCATCTAACTTTGTCAGATATCGTCGATTAACATCTATTGAAGCCCATTGAGGTCGATTGTCACTTTGTGTTGATTGAAAATTTTCAAAGTCAATCTTCCTAATTTGAAGTCGAATTTCAACATTTCTTATATATTTGAGTAAGTTTGCATCTAACTTTGTCAGATATCGTCGATTAACATCCATTGAAGCCCATTGAGGTCGATTGTCACTTTGTGTTGATTGAAAATTTTCAAAGTCTATCTTCCTAATTTGGAGTCGAATTTCAACATTTCTCATATATTTGAGTGAGTTTGCATCCAACTTTGTCTGATATCGTCGATTAACATTTATTGAAGCCCATTGAGGTCGATTGTCACTTTGTGTTGATTGAAAATTTTCAAAGTCAATCTTCCTAATTTGAAGTCGAATTTCAACATTTCTTATATATTTGAGTAAGTTTGCATCTAACATTGTCAGATATCGTCGATTAACATCCATTGAAGCCCATTGAGGTCGATTGTCACTTTGTGTTGATTGAAAATTTTCAAAGTCTATCTTCCTAATTTGAAGTCGAATTTCAACATTTCTCATATATTTGAGGAGTTTGCATCCAACTTTGTCAGATATCGTCGATAAACATCCATTGAAGCCCATTGAGGTCGATTGTCACTTTGTGTTGATTGAAAATTTTTAAAGTCAATCTTCCTAATTTGAAGTCGAATTTCAACATTTCTTATATATTTGAGTAAGTTTGCATCCAACTTTGTCAGATATCGTCGATAAACATCCATTGAAGCCCATTGAGGTCGATTGTCACTTTGTGTTGATTGAAAATTTTCAAAGTCTATCTTCCTAATTTGAAGTCGAATTTTAACATTTCTTATATATTTGAGTGAGTTTGCATCCAACTTTGTCAGATATCGTCGATAAACATTCATTGAAGCCCATTGAGGTCGATTGTCACTTTGTGTTGATTGAAAATTTTCAAAGTCTATCTTCCTAATTTGAAGTCGAATTTTAACATTTCTTATATATTTGAGTGAGTTTGCATCCAACTTTGTCAGATATCGTCGATAAACATTCATTGAAGCCCATTGAGGTCGATTGTCACTTTGTGTTGATTGAAAATTTTCAAAGTCAATCTTCCTAATTTGAAGTCGAATTTCAACATTTCCTATATATTTGAGTGAGTTTGCATCTAACTTTGTCAGATATCGTCGATTAACATCCATTGAAGCCCATTGAGGTCGATTGTCACTTTGTGTTGATTGAAAATTTTCAAAGTCTATCTTCCTAATTTGGAGTTGAATTTCAACATTTCTCATATATTTGAGTAAGTTTGCATCTAACTTTGTCAGATATCGTCGATAAACATTCATTGAAGCCCATTGAGGTCGATTGTCACTTTGTGTTGATTGAAAATTTTCAAAGTCTATCTTCCTAATTTGAAGTCGAATTTCAACATTTCTCATATATTTGAGTGAGTTTGCATCTAACTTTGTCAGATATCGTCGATTAACATCTATTGAAGCCCATTGAGGTCGATTGTCACTTTGTGTTGATTGAAAATTTTCAAAGTCAATCTTCCTAATTTGAAGTCGAATTTCAACATTTCTTATATATTTGAGTGAGTTTGCATCTAACTTTGTCAGATATCGTCGATTAACATCTATTGAAGCCAATTGAGGTCGATTGTCACTTTGTGTTGATTGAAAATTTTCAAAGTCAATCTTCCTAATTTGAAGTCGAATTTCAACATTTCTTATATATTTGAGTAAGTTTGCATCTAACATTGTCAGATATCGTCGATTAACATCCATTGAAGCCCATTGAGGTCGATTGTCACTTTGTGTTGATTGAAAATTTTCAAAGTCAATCTTCCTAATTTGAAGTCGAATTTCAACATTTCTTATATATTTGGGTGAGTTTGCATCTAACTTTGTCAGATATCGTCGATTAACATCTATTGAAGCCCATTGAGGTCGATTGTCACTTTGTGTTGATTGAAAATTTTCAAAGTCAATCTTCCTAATTTGAAGTCGAATTTCAACATTTCCTATATATTTGAGTGAGTTTGCATCTAACTTTGTCAGATATCGTCGATAAACATTCATTGAAGCCCATTGAGGTCGATTGTCACTTTGTGTTGATTGAAAATTTTCAAAGTCTATCTTCCAAATTTGAAGTCGAATTTCAACATTTCTCATATATTTGAGTGAGTTTGCATCCAACTTTGTCAGATATCGTCGATAAACATTCATTGAAGCCCATTGAGGTCGATTGTCACTTTGTGTTGATTGAAAATTTTCAAAGTCTATCTTCCTAATTTGAAGTCGAATTTTAACATTTCTTATATATTTGAGTGAGTTTGCATCTTACATTGTCAGATATCGTCGATAAACATTCATTGAAGCCCATTGAGGTCGATTGTCACTTTGTGTTGATTGAAAATTTTCAAAGTCAATCTTCCTAATTTGAAGTCGAATTTCAACATTTCCTATATATTTGAGTGAGTTTGCATCTAACATTGTCAGATATCGTCGATTAACATCCATTGAAGCCCATTGAGGTCGATTGTCACTTTGTGTTGATTGAAAATTTTTAAAGTCTATCTTCCTAATTTGAAGTCGAATTTCAACATTTCTCATATATTTGAGGAGTTTGCATCCAACTTTGTCAGATATCGTCGATAAACATCCATTGAAGCCCATTGAGGTCGATTGTCACTTTGTGTTGATTGAAAATTTTTAAAGTCAATCTTCCTAATTTGAAGTCGAATTTCAACATTTCTTATATATTTGAGTAAGTTTGCATCCAACTTTGTCAGATATCGTCGATAAACATCCATTGAAGCCCATTGAGGTCGATTGTCACTTTGTGTTGATTGAAAATTTTCAAAGTCTATCTTCCTAATTTGAAGTCGAATTTCAACATTTCCTATATATTTGAGTGAGTTTGCATCTAACTTTGTCAGATATCGTCGATTAACATCCATTGAAGCCCATTGAGGTCGATTGTCACTTTGTGTTGATTGAAAATTTTCAAAGTCTATCTTCCTAATTTGGAGTCGAATTTCAACATTTCTCATATATTTGAGTGAGTTTGCATCCAACTTTGTCAGATATCGTCGATAAACATTCATTGAAGCCCATTGAGGTCGATTGTCACTTTGTAGTGATTGAAAATTTTCAAAGTCAATCTTCCTAATTTGAAGTCGAATTTCAACATTTCTTATATATTTGAGTAAGTTTGCATCTAACATTGTCAGATATCGTCGATTAACATCCATTGAAGCCCATTGAGGTCGATTGTCACTTTGTGTTGATTGAAAATTTTCAAAGTCAATCTTCCTAATTTGAAGTCGAATTTCAACATTTCTTATATATTTGAGTGAGTTTGCATCTAACTTTGTCAGATATCGTCGATTAACATCTATTGAAGCCCATTGAGGTCGATTGTCACTTTGTGTTGATTGAAAATTTTCAAAGTCAATCTTCCTAATTTGAAGTCGAATTTCAACATTTCCTATATATTTGAGTGAGTTTGCATCTAACTTTGTCAGATATCGTCGATTAACATCCATTGAAGCCCATTGAGGTCGATTGTCACTTTGTGTTGATTGAAAATTTTCAAAGTCTATCTTCCAAATTTGAAGTCGAATTTCAACATTTCTCATATATTTGAGTGAGTTTGCATCCAACTTTGTCAGATATCGTCGATAAACATTCATTGAAGCCCATTGAGGTCGATTGTCACTTTGTGTTGATTGAAAATTTTCAAAGTCAATCTTCCTAATTTGAAGTCGAATTTCAACATTTCTTATATATTTGAGTAAGTTTGCATCTAACATTGTCAGATATCGTCGATTAACATCCATTGAAGCCCATTGAGGTCGATTGTCACTTTGTGTTGATTGAAAATTTTCAAAGTCTATCTTCCCAATTTGAAGTCGAATTTCAACATTTCTCATATATTTGAGTGAGTTTGCATCCAACTTTGTCACATATCGTCGATAAACATCCATTGAAGCCCATTGAGGTCGATTGTCACTTTGTGTTGATTGAAAATTTTCAAAGTCAATCTTCCTAATTTGAAGTCGAATTTCAACATTTCTTATATATTTGAGTGAGTTTGCATCTAACTTTGTCAGATATCGTCGATTAACATCTATTGAAGCCCATTGAGGTCGATTGTCACTTTGTGTTGATTGAAAATTTTCAAAGTCAATCTTCCTAATTTGAAGTCGAATTTCAACATTTCCTATATATTTGAGTGAGTTTGCATCTAACTTTGTCAGATATCGTCGATTAACATCCATTGAAGCCCATTGAGGTCGATTGTCACTTTGTGTTGATTGAAAATTTTCAAAGTCTATCTTCCAAATTTGAAGTCGAATTTCAACATTTCTCATATATTTGAGTGAGTTTGCATCCAACTTTGTCAGATATCGTCGATAAACATTCATTGAAGCCCATTGAGGTCGATTGTCACTTTGTGTTGATTGAAAATTTTCAAAGTCTATCTTCCTAATTTGAAGTCGAATTTCAACATTTCTTATATATTTGAGCAAGTTTGCATCTAACATTGTCAGATATCGTCGATTAACATCCATTGAAGCCCATTGAGGTCGATTGTCACTTTGTGTTGATTGAAAATTTTCAAAGTCTATCTTTCTAATTTGAAGTCGAATTTTAACATTTCTTATATATTTGAGTGAGTTTGCATCTTACATTGTCAGATATCGTCGATAAACATTCATTGAAGCCCATTGAGGTCGATTGTCACTTTGTGTTGATTGAAAATTTTCAAAGTCAATCTTCCTAATTTGAAGTCGAATTTCAACATTTCCTATATATTTGAGTGAGTTTGCATCTAACATTGTCAGATATCGTCGATTAACATCCATTGAAGCCCATTGAGGTCGATTGTCACTTTGTGTTGATTGAAAATTTTCAAAGTCTATCTTCCTAATTTGAAGTCGAATTTCAACATTTCTCATATATTTGAGGAGTTTGCATCCAACTTTGTCAGATATCGTCGATAAACATCCATTGAAGCCCATTGAGGTCGATTGTCACTTTGTGTTGATTGAAAATTTTTAAAGTCAATCTTCCTAATTTGAAGTCGAATTTCAACATTTCTTATATATTTGAGTAAGTTTGCATCCAACTTTGTCAGATATCGTCGATAAACATCCATTGAAGCCCATTGAGGTCGATTGTCACTTTGTGTTGATTGAAAATTTTCAAAGTCTATCTTCCTAATTTGAAGTCGAATTTCAACATTTCCTATATATTTGAGTGAGTTTGCATCTAACTTTGTCAGATATCGTCGATTAACATCCATTGAAGCCCATTGAGGTCGATTGTCACTTTGTGTTGATTGAAAATTTTCAAAGTCTATCTTCCTAATTTGGAGTCGAATTTCAACATTTCTCATATATTTGAGTGAGTTTGCATCCAACTTTGTCAGATATCGTCGATAAACATTCATTGAAGCCCATTGAGGTCGATTGTCACTTTGTAGTGATTGAAAATTTTCAAAGTCAATCTTCCTAATTTGAAGTCGAATTCCAACATTTCCTATATATTTGAGTGAGTTTGCATCTAACTTTGTCAGATATGGTCGATTAACATCCATTGAAGCCCATTGAGGTCGATTGTCACTTTGTGTTGATTGAAAATTTTCAAAGTCTATCTTCCTAATTTGAAGTCGAATTTCAACATTTCTCATATATTTGAGTGAGTTTGCATCCAACTTTGTCAGATATCGTCGATAAACATCCATTGAAGCCCATTGAGGTCGATTGTCACTTTGTGTTGATTGAAAATTTTCAAAGTCAATCTTCCTAATTTGAAGTCGAATTTCAACATTTCCTATATATTTGAGTGAGTTTGCATCTAACTTTGTCAGATATCGTCGATTAACATCCATTGAAGCCCATTGAGGTCGATTGTCACTTTGTGTTGATTGAAAATTTTCAAAGTCTATCTTCCTAATTTGGAGTCGAATTTCAACATTTCTCATATATTCGAGTTAGTTTGCATCTAACTTTGTCAGATATCGTCGATTAACATCTATTGAAGCCCATTGAGGTCGATTGTCACTTTGTGTTGATTGAAAATTTTCAAAGTCAATCTTCCTAATTTGAAGTCGAATTTCAACATTTCTTATATATTTGAGTAAGTTTGCATCTAACTTTGTCAGATATCGTCGATTAACATCCATTGAAGCCCATTGAGGTCGATTGTCACTTTGTGTTGATTGAAAATTTTCAAAGTCTATCTTCCTAATTTGGAGTCGAATTTCAACATTTCTCATATATTTGAGTGAGTTTGCATCCAACTTTGTCTGATATCGTCGATTAACATTTATTGAAGCCCATTGAGGTCGATTGTCACTTTGTGTTGATTGAAAATTTTCAAAGTCAATCTTCCTAATTTGAAGTCGAATTTCAACATTTCTTATATATTTGAGTAAGTTTGCATCTAACATTGTCAGATATCGTCGATTAACATCCATTGAAGCCCATTGAGGTCGATTGTCACTTTGTGTTGATTGAAAATTTTCAAAGTCTATCTTCCTAATTTGAAGTCGAATTTCAACATTTCTCATATATTTGAGGAGTTTGCATCCAACTTTGTCAGATATCGTCGATAAACATCCATTGAAGCCCATTGAGGTCGATTGTCACTTTGTGTTGATTGAAAATTTTTAAAGTCAATCTTCCTAATTTGAAGTCGAATTTCAACATTTCTTATATATTTGAGTAAGTTTGCATCCAACTTTGTCAGATATCGTCGATAAACATCCATTGAAGCCCATTGAGGTCGATTGTCACTTTGTGTTGATTGAAAATTTTCAAAGTCTATCTTCCTAATTTGAAGTCGAATTTTAACATTTCTTATATATTTGAGTGAGTTTGCATCCAACTTTGTCAGATATCGTCGATAAACATTCATTGAAGCCCATTGAGGTCGATTGTCACTTTGTGTTGATTGAAAATTTTCAAAGTCTATCTTCCTAATTTGAAGTCGAATTTTAACATTTCTTATATATTTGAGTGAGTTTGCATCTAACATTGTCAGATATCGTCGATAAACATTCATTGAAGCCCATTGAGGTCGATTGTCACTTTGTGTTGATTGAAAATTTTCAAAGTCAATCTTCCTAATTTGAAGTCGAATTTCAACATTTCCTATATATTTGAGTGAGTTTGCATCTAACTTTGTCAGATATCGTCGATTAACATCCATTGAAGCCCATTGAGGTCGATTGTCACTTTGTGTTGATTGAAAATTTTCAAAGTCTATCTTCCTAATTTGGAGTTGATTCTCAACATTTCTCATATATTTGAGTAAGTTTGCATCTAACTTTGTCAGATATCGTCGATAAACATTCATTGAAGCCCATTGAGGTCGATTGTCACTTTGTGTTGATTGAAAATTTTCAAAGTCTATCTTCCTAATTTGAAGTCGAATTTCAACATTTCTCATATATTTGAGTGAGTTTGCATCTAACTTTGTCAGATATCGTCGATTAACATCTATTGAAGCCCATTGAGGTCGATTGTCACTTTGTGTTGATTGAAAATTTTCAAAGTCAATCTTCCTAATTTGAAGTCGAATTTCAACATTTCTTATATATTTGAGTGAGTTTGCATCTAACTTTGTCAGATATCGTCGATTAACATCTATTGAAGCCCATTGAGGTCGATTGTCACTTTGTGTTGATTGAAAATTTTCAAAGTCAATCTTCCTAATTTGAAGTCGAATTTCAACATTTCTAATATATTTGAGTAAGTTTGCATCTAACATTGTCAGATATCGTCGATTAACATCCATTGAAGCCCATTGAGGTCGATTGTCACTTTGTGTTGATTGAAAATTTTCAAAGTCTATCTTCCCAATTTGAAGTCGAATTTCAACATTTCTCATATATTTGAGTGAGTTTGCATCCAACTTTGTCAGATATCGTCGATAAACATCCATTGAAGCCCATTGAGGTCGATTGTCACTTTGTGTTGATTGAAAATTTTCAAAGTCAATCTTCCTAATTTGAAGTCGAATTTCAACATTTCTTATATATTTGAGTGAGTTTGCATCTAACTTTGTCAGATATCGTCGATTAACATCTATTGAAGCCCATTGAGGTCGATTGTCACTTTGTGTTGATTGAAAATTTTCAAAGTCAATCTTCCTAATTTGAAGTCGAATTTCAACATTTCCTATATATTTGAGTGAGTTTGCATCTAACTTTGTCAGATATCGTCGATAAACATTCATTGAAGCCCATTGAGGTCGATTGTCACTTTGTGTTGATTGTAAATTTTCAAAGTCTATCTTCCTAATTTGAAGTCGAATTTCAACATTTCTCATATATTTGAGCAAGTTTGCATCTAACATTGTCAGATATCGTCGATAAACATTCATTGAAGCCCATTGAGGTCGATTGTCACTTTGTGTTGATTGAAAATTTTCAAAGTCTATCTTCCTAATTTGAAGTCGAATTTCAACATTTCTCATATATTTGAGGAGTTTGCATCCAACTTTGTCAGATATCGTCGATAAACATCCATTGAAGCTCATTGAGGTCGATTGTCACTTTGTGTTGATTGAAAATTTTCAAAGTCTATCTTCCTAATTTGAAGTCGAATTTCAACATTTCTTATATATTTGAGTAAGTTTGCATCCAACTTTGTCTGATATCGTCGATTAACATCTATTGAAGCCCATTGAGGTCGATTGTCACTTTGTGTTGATTGAAAATTTTCAAAGTCTATCTTCCTAATTTGAAGTCGAATTTCAACATTTCCTATATATTTGAGTGAGTTTGCATCTAACATTGTCAGATATCGTCGATTAACATCCATTGAAGCCCATTGAGGTCGATTGTCACTTTGTGTTGATTGAAAATTTTCAAAGTCTATCTTCCTAATTTGGAGTCGAATTTCAACATTTCTCATATATTTGAGTGAGTTTGCATCTAACTTTGTCAGATATCGTCGATTAACATCCATTGAAGCCCATTGAGGTCGATTGTCACTTTGTGTTGATTGAAAATTTTCAAAGTCTATCTTCCTAATTTGGAGTCGAATTTCAACATTTCTCATATATTTGAGGAGTTTGCATCCAACTTTGTCAGATATCGTCGATAAACATCCATTGAAGCCCATTGAGGTCGATTGTCACTTTGTGTTGATTGAAAATTTTTAAAGTCAATCTTCCTAATTTGAAGTCGAATTTCAACATTTCTTATATATTTGAGTAAGTTTGCATCCAACTTTGTCAGATATCGTCGATAAACATCCATTGAAGCCCATTGAGGTCGATTGTCACTTTGTGTTGATTGAAAATTTTCAAAGTCTATCTTCCTAATTTGAAGTCGAATTTTAACATTTCTTATATATTTGAGTGAGTTTGCATCCAACTTTGTCAGATATCGTCGATAAACATTCATTGAAGCCCATTGAGGTCGATTGTCACTTTGTGTTGATTGAAAATTTTCAAAGTCTATCTTCCTAATTTGAAGTCGAATTTTAACATTTCTTATATATTTGAGTGAGTTTGCATCTAACATTGTCAGATATCGTCGACAAACATTCATTGAAGCCCATTGAGGTCGATTGTCACTTTGTGTTGATTGAAAATTTTCAAAGTCAATCTTCCTAATTTGAAGTCGAATTTCAACATTTCTTATATATTTGAGTGAGTTTGCATCTAACTTTGTCAGATATCGTCGATTAACATCTATTGAAGCCCATTGAGGTCGATTGTCACTTTGTGTTGATTGAAAATTTTCAAAGTCAATCTTCCTAATTTGAAGTCGAATTTCAACATTTCCTATATATTTGAGTGAGTTTGCATCTAACTTTGTCAGATATCGTCGATAAACATTCATTGAAGCCCATTGAGGTCGATTGTCACTTTGTGTTGATTGTAAATTTTCAAAGTCTATCTTCCTAATTTGAAGTCGAATTTCAACATTTCTCATATATTTGAGCAAGTTTGCATCTAACATTGTCAGATATCGTCGATAAACATTCATTGAAGCCCATTGAGGTCGATTGTCACTTTGTGTTGATTGAAAATTTTCAAAGTCTATCTTCCTAATTTGAAGTCGAATTTCAACATTTCTCATATATTTGAGGAGTTTGCATCCAACTTTGTCAGATATCGTCGATAAACATCCATTGAAGCTCATTGAGGTCGATTGTCACTTTGTGTTGATTGAAAATTTTCAAAGTCTATCTTCCTAATTTGAAGTCGAATTTCAACATTTCTTATATATTTGAGTAAGTTTGCATCCAACTTTGTCTGATATCGTCGATTAACATCTATTGAAGCCCATTGAGGTCGATTGTCACTTTGTGTTGATTGAAAATTTTCAAAGTCTATCTTCCTAATTTGAAGTCGAATTTCAACATTTCCTATATATTTGAGTGAGTTTGCATCTAACATTGTCAGATATCGTCGATTAACATCCATTGAAGCCCATTGAGGTCGATTGTCACTTTGTGTTGATTGAAAATTTTCAAAGTCTATCTTCCTAATTTGGAGTCGAATTTCAACATTTCTCATATATTTGAGTGAGTTTGCATCTAACTTTGTCAGATATCGTCGATTAACATCCATTGAAGCCCATTGAGGTCGATTGTCACTTTGTGTTGATTGAAAATTTTCAAAGTCTATCTTCCTAATTTGGAGTCGAATTTCAACATTTCTCATATATTTGAGGAGTTTGCATCCAACTTTGTCAGATATCGTCGATAAACATCCATTGAAGCCCATTGAGGTCGATTGTCACTTTGTGTTGATTGAAAATTTTTAAAGTCAATCTTCCTAATTTGAAGTCGAATTTCAACATTTCTTATATATTTGAGTAAGTTTGCATCCAACTTTGTCAGATATCGTCGATAAACATCCATTGAAGCCCATTGAGGTCGATTGTCACTTTGTGTTGATTGAAAATTTTCAAAGTCTATCTTCCTAATTTGAAGTCGAATTTTAACATTTCTTATATATTTGAGTGAGTTTGCATCCAACTTTGTCAGATATCGTCGATAAACATTCATTGAAGCCCATTGAGGTCGATTGTCACTTTGTGTTGATTGAAAATTTTCAAAGTCTATCTTCCTAATTTGAAGTCGAATTTTAACATTTCTTATATATTTGAGTGAGTTTGCATCTAACATTGTCAGATATCGTCGATAAACATTCATTGAAGCCCATTGAGGTCGATTGTCACTTTGTGTTGATTGAAAATTTTCAAAGTCAATCTTCCTAATTTGAAGTCGAATTTCAACATTTCCTATATATTTGAGTGAGTTTGCATCTAACTTTGTCAGATATCGTCGATTAACATCCATTGAAGCCCATTGAGGTCGATTGTCACTTTGTGTTGATTGAAAATTTTCAAAGTCTATCTTCCTAATTTGGAGTTGAATTTCAACATTTCTCATATATTTGAGTAAGTTTGCATCTAACTTTGTCAGATATCGTCGATAAACATTCATTGAAGCCCATTGAGGTCGATTGTCACTTTGTGTTGATTGAAAATTTTCAAAGTCTATCTTCCTAATTTGAAGTCGAATTTCAACATTTCTTATATATTTGAGTGAGTTTGCATCTAACTTTGTCAGATATCGTCGATAAACATTTATTGAAGCCCATTGAGGTCGATTGTCACTTTGTGTTGATTGAAAATTTTCAAAGTCTATCTTCCTAATTTGAAGTCGAATTTTAACATTTCTTATATATTTGAGTGAGTTTGCATCTAACATTGTCAGATATCGTCGATAAACATTCATTGAAGCCCATTGAGGTCGATTGTCACTTTGTGTTGATTGAAAATTTTCAAAGTCAATCTTCCTAATTTGAAGTCGAATTTCAACATTTCCTATATATTTGAGTGATTTTGCATCTAACTTTGTCAGATATCGTCGATTAACATCCATTGAAGCCCATTGAGGTCGATTGTCACTTTGTGTTGATTGAAAATTTTCAAAGTCTATCTTCCTAATTTGGAGTTGAATTTCAACATTTCTCATATATTTGAGTAAGTTTGCATCTAACTTTGTCAGATATCGTCGATAAACATTCATTGAAGCCCATTGAGGTCGATTGTCACTTTGTATTGATTGAAAATTTTCAAAGTCTATCTTCCTAATTTGAAGTCGAATTTCAACATTTCTCATATATTTGAGTGAGTTTGCATCTAACTTTGTCAGATATCGTCGATTAACATCTATTGAAGCCCATTGAGGTCGATTGTCACTTTGTGTTGATTGAAAATTTTCAAAGTCAATCTTCCTAATTTGAAGTCGAATTTCAACATTTCTTATATATTTGAGTGAGTTTGCATCTAACTTTGTCAGATATCGTCGATTAACATCTATTGAAGCCCATTGAGGTCGATTGTCACTTTGTGTTGATTGAAAATTTTCAAAGTCAATCTTCCTAATTTGAAGTCGAATTTCAACATTTCTAATATATTTGAGTAAGTTTGCATCTAACATTGTCAGATATCGTCGATTAACATCCATTGAAGCCCATTGAGGTCGATTGTCACTTTGTGTTGATTGAAAATTTTCAAAGTCTATCTTCCCAATTTGAAGTCGAATTTCAACATTTCTCATATATTTGAGTGAGTTTGCATCCAACTTTGTCAGATATCGTCGATAAACATCCATTGAAGCCCATTGAGGTCGATTGTCACTTTGTGTTGATTGAAAATTTTCAAAGTCAATCTTCCTAATTTGAAGTCGAATTTCAACATTTCTTATATATTTGAGTGAGTTTGCATCTAACTTTGTCAGATATCGTCGATTAACATCTATTGAAGCCCATTGAGGTCGATTGTCACTTTGTGTTGATTGAAAATTTTCAAAGTCAATCTTCCTAATTTGAAGTCGAATTTCAACATTTCCTATATATTTGAGTGAGTTTGCATCTAACTTTGTCAGATATCGTCGATAAACATTCATTGAAGCCCATTGAGGTCGATTGTCACTTTGTGTTGATTGAAAATTTTCAAAGTCTATCTTCCTAATTTGAAGTCGAATTTCAACATTTCTCATATATTTGAGCAAGTTTGCATCTAACATTGTCAGATATCGTCGATAAACATTCATTGAAGCCCATTGAGGTCGATTGTCACTTTGTGTTGATTGAAAATTTTCAAAGTCTATCTTCCTAATTTGAAGTCGAATTTCAACATTTCTTATATATTTGAGCAAGTTTGCATCTAACATTGTCAGATATCGTCGATTAACATCCATTGAAGCCCATTGAGGTCGATTGTCACTTTGTGTTGATTGAAAATTTTCAAAGTCTATCTTCCTAATTTGAAGTCGAATTTTAACATTTCTTATATATTTGAGTGAGTTTGCATCTTACATTGTCAGATATCGTCGATAAACATTCATTGAAGCCCATTGAGGTCGATTGTCACTTTGTGTTGATTGAAAATTTTCAAAGTCAATCTTCCTAATTTGAAGTCGAATTTCAACATTTCCTATATATTTGAGTGAGTTTGCATCTAACATTGTCAGATATCGTCGATTAACATCCATTGAAGCCCATTGAGGTCGATTGTCACTTTGTGTTGATTGAAAATTTTCAAAGTCTATCTTCCTAATTTGAAGTCGAATTTCAAAATTTCTCATATATTTGAGGAGTTTGCATCCAACTTTGTCAGATATCGTCGATAAACATCCATTGAAGCCCATTGAGGTCGATTGTCACTTTGTGTTGATTGAAAATTTCCAAAGTCTATCTTCCTAATTTGAAGTCGAATTTCAACATTTCTTATATATTTGAGTAAGTTTGCATCCAACTTTGTCTGATATCGTCGATTAACATCTATTGAAGCCCATTGAGGTCGATTGTCACTTTGTGTTGATTGAAAATTTTCAAAGTCTATCTTCCTAATTTGAAGTCGAATTTCAACATTTCCTATATATTTGAGTGAGTTTGCATCTAACATTGTCAGATATCGTCGATTAACATCCATTGAAGCCCATTGAGGTCGATTGTCACTTTGTGTTGATTGAAAATTTTCAAAGTCTATCTTCCTAATTTGGAGTCGAATTTCAACATTTCTCATATATTTGAGTGAGTTTGCATCTAACTTTGTCAGATATCGTCGATTAACATCCATTGAAGCCCATTGAGGTCGATTGTCACTTTGTGTTGATTGAAAATTTTCAAAGTCTATCTTCCTAATTTGGAGTCGAATTTCAACATTTCTCATATATTCGAGTTAGTTTGCATCTAACTTTGTCAGATATCGTCGATTAACATCTATTGAAGCCCATTGAGGTCGATTGTCACTTTGTGTTGATTGAAAATTTTCAAAGTCTATCTTCCTAATTTGAAGTCGAATTTCAACATTTCCTATATATTTGAGTGAGTTTGCATCTAACATTGTCAGATATCGTCGATTAACATCCATTGAAGCCCATTGAGGTCGATTGTCACTTTGTGTTGATTGAAAATTTTCAAAGTCTATCTTCCCAATTTGAAGTCGAATTTCAACATTTCTCATATATTTGAGTGAGTTTGCATCCAACTTTGTCAGATATCGTCGATAAACATCCATTGAAGCCCATTGAGGTCGATTGTCACTTTGTGTTGATTGAAAATTTTCAAAGTCAATCTTCCTAATTTGAAGTCGAATTTCAACATTTCTTATATATTTGAGTGAGTTTGCATCTAACTTTGTCAGATATCGTCGATTAACATCTATTGAAGCCCATTGAGGTCGATTGTCACTTTGTGTTGATTGAAAATTTTCAAAGTCAATCTTCCTAATTTGAAGTCGAATTTCAACATTTCCTATATATTTGAGTGAGTTTGCATCTAACTTTGTCAGATATCGTCGATAAACATTCATTGAAGCCCATTGAGGTCGATTGTCACTTTGTGTTGATTGTAAATTTTCAAAGTCTATCTTCCTAATTTGAAGTCGAATTTCAACATTTCTCATATATTTGAGCAAGTTTGCATCTAACATTGTCAGATATCGTCGATAAACATTCATTGAAGCCCATTGAGGTCGATTGTCACTTTGTGTTGATTGAAAATTTTCAAAGTCTATCTTCCTAATTTGAAGTCGAATTTCAACATTTCTCATATATTTGAGGAGTTTGCATCCAACTTTGTCAGATATCGTCGATAAACATCCATTGAAGCTCATTGAGGTCGATTGTCACTTTGTGTTGATTGAAAATTTTCAAAGTCTATCTTCCTAATTTGAAGTCGAATTTCAACATTTCTTATATATTTGAGTAAGTTTGCATCCAACTTTGTCTGATATCGTCGATTAACATCTATTGAAGCCCATTGAGGTCGATTGTCACTTTGTGTTGATTGAAAATTTTCAAAGTCTATCTTCCTAATTTGAAGTCGAATTTCAACATTTCCTATATATTTGAGTGAGTTTGCATCTAACATTGTCAGATATCGTCGATTAACATCCATTGAAGCCCATTGAGGTCGATTGTCACTTTGTGTTGATTGAAAATTTTCAAAGTCTATCTTCCTAATTTGGAGTCGAATTTCAACATTTCTCATATATTTGAGTGAGTTTGCATCTAACTTTGTCAGATATCGTCGATTAACATCCATTGAAGCCCATTGAGGTCGATTGTCACTTTGTGTTGATTGAAAATTTTCAAAGTCTATCTTCCTAATTTGGAGTCGAATTTCAACATTTCTCATATATTTGAGGAGTTTGCATCCAACTTTGTCAGATATCGTCGATAAACATCCATTGAAGCCCATTGAGGTCGATTGTCACTTTGTGTTGATTGAAAATTTTTAAAGTCAATCTTCCTAATTTGAAGTCGAATTTCAACATTTCTTATATATTTGAGTAAGTTTGCATCCAACTTTGTCAGATATCGTCGATAAACATCCATTGAAGCCCATTGAGGTCGATTGTCACTTTGTGTTGATTGAAAATTTTCAAAGTCTATCTTCCTAATTTGAAGTCGAATTTTAACATTTCTTATATATTTGAGTGAGTTTGCATCCAACTTTGTCAGATATCGTCGATAAACATTCATTGAAGCCCATTGAGGTCGATTGTCACTTTGTGTTGATTGAAAATTTTCAAAGTCTATCTTCCTAATTTGAAGTCGAATTTTAACATTTCTTATATATTTGAGTGAGTTTGCATCTAACATTGTCAGATATCGTCGATAAACATTCATTGAAGCCCATTGAGGTCGATTGTCACTTTGTGTTGATTGAAAATTTTCAAAGTCAATCTTCCTAATTTGAAGTCGAATTTCAACATTTCCTATATATTTGAGTGAGTTTGCATCTAACTTTGTCAGATATCGTCGATTAACATCCATTGAAGCCCATTGAGGTCGATTGTCACTTTGTGTTGATTGAAAATTTTCAAAGTCTATCTTCCTAATTTGGAGTTGAATTTCAACATTTCTCATATATTTGAGTAAGTTTGCATCTAACTTTGTCAGATATCGTCGATAAACATTCATTGAAGCCCATTGAGGTCGATTGTCACTTTGTGTTGATTGAAAATTTTCAAAGTCTATCTTCCTAATTTGAAGTCGAATTTCAACATTTCTTATATATTTGAGTGAGTTTGCATCTAACTTTGTCAGATATCGTCGATAAACATTTATTGAAGCCCATTGAGGTCGATTGTCACTTTGTGTTGATTGAAAATTTTCAAAGTCTATCTTCCTAATTTGAAGTCGAATTTTAACATTTCTTATATATTTGAGTGAGTTTGCATCTAACATTGTCAGATATCGTCGATAAACATTCATTGAAGCCCATTGAGGTCGATTGTCACTTTGTGTTGATTGAAAATTTTCAAAGTCAATCTTCCTAATTTGAAGTCGAATTTCAACATTTCCTATATATTTGAGTGATTTTGCATCTAACTTTGTCAGATATCGTCGATTAACATCCATTGAAGCCCATTGAGGTCGATTGTCACTTTGTGTTGATTGAAAATTTTCAAAGTCTATCTTCCTAATTTGGAGTTGAATTTCAACATTTCTCATATATTTGAGTAAGTTTGCATCTAACTTTGTCAGATATCGTCGATAAACATTCATTGAAGCCCATTGAGGTCGATTGTCACTTTGTATTGATTGAAAATTTTCAAAGTCTATCTTCCTAATTTGAAGTCGAATTTCAACATTTCTCATATATTTGAGTGAGTTTGCATCTAACTTTGTCAGATATCGTCGATTAACATCTATTGAAGCCCATTGAGGTCGATTGTCACTTTGTGTTGATTGAAAATTTTCAAAGTCAATCTTCCTAATTTGAAGTCGAATTTCAACATTTCTTATATATTTGAGTGAGTTTGCATCTAACTTTGTCAGATATCGTCGATTAACATCTATTGAAGCCCATTGAGGTCGATTGTCACTTTGTGTTGATTGAAAATTTTCAAAGTCAATCTTCCTAATTTGAAGTCGAATTTCAACATTTCTAATATATTTGAGTAAGTTTGCATCTAACATTGTCAGATATCGTCGATTAACATCCATTGAAGCCCATTGAGGTCGATTGTCACTTTGTGTTGATTGAAAATTTTCAAAGTCTATCTTCCCAATTTGAAGTCGAATTTCAACATTTCTCATATATTTGAGTGAGTTTGCATCCAACTTTGTCAGATATCGTCGATAAACATCCATTGAAGCCCATTGAGGTCGATTGTCACTTTGTGTTGATTGAAAATTTTCAAAGTCAATCTTCCTAATTTGAAGTCGAATTTCAACATTTCTTATATATTTGAGTGAGTTTGCATCTAACTTTGTCAGATATCGTCGATTAACATCTATTGAAGCCCATTGAGGTCGATTGTCACTTTGTGTTGATTGAAAATTTTCAAAGTCAATCTTCCTAATTTGAAGTCGAATTTCAACATTTCCTATATATTTGAGTGAGTTTGCATCTAACTTTGTCAGATATCGTCGATAAACATTCATTGAAGCCCATTGAGGTCGATTGTCACTTTGTGTTGATTGAAAATTTTCAAAGTCTATCTTCCTAATTTGAAGTCGAATTTCAACATTTCTCATATATTTGAGCAAGTTTGCATCTAACATTGTCAGATATCGTCGATAAACATTCATTGAAGCCCATTGAGGTCGATTGTCACTTTGTGTTGATTGAAAATTTTCAAAGTCTATCTTCCTAATTTGAAGTCGAATTTCAACATTTCTTATATATTTTAGCAAGTTTGCATCTAACATTGTCAGATATCGTCGATTAACATCCATTGAAGCCCATTGAGGTCGATTGTCACTTTGTGTTGATTGAAAATTTTCAAAGTCTATCTTCCTAATTTGAAGTCGAATTTTAACATTTCTTATATATTTGAGTGAGTTTGCATCTTACATTGTCAGATATCGTCGATAAACATTCATTGAAGCCCATTGAGGTCGATTGTCACTTTGTGTTGATTGAAAATTTTCAAAGTCAATCTTCCTAATTTGAAGTCGAATTTCAACATTTCCTATATATTTGAGTGAGTTTGCATCTAACATTGTCAGATATCGTCGATTAACATCCATTGAAGCCCATTGAGGTCGATTGTCACTTTGTGTTGATTGAAAATTTTCAAAGTCTATCTTCCTAATTTGAAGTCGAATTTCAAAATTTCTCATATATTTGAGGAGTTTGCATCCAACTTTGTCAGATATCGTCGATAAACATCCATTGAAGCCCATTGAGGTCGATTGTCACTTTGTGTTGATTGAAAATTTCCAAAGTCTATCTTCCTAATTTGAAGTCGAATTTCAACATTTCTTATATATTTGAGTAAGTTTGCATCCAACTTTGTCTGATATCGTCGATTAACATCTATTGAAGCCCATTGAGGTCGATTGTCACTTTGTGTTGATTGAAAATTTTCAAAGTCTATCTTCCTAATTTGAAGTCGAATTTCAACATTTCCTATATATTTGAGTGAGTTTGCATCTAACATTGTCAGATATCGTCGATTAACATCCATTGAAGCCCATTGAGGTCGATTGTCACTTTGTGTTGATTGAAAATTTTCAAAGTCTATCTTCCTAATTTGGAGTCGAATTTCAACATTTCTCATATATTTGAGTGAGTTTGCATCTAACTTTGTCAGATATCGTCGATTAACATCCATTGAAGCCCATTGAGGTCGATTGTCACTTTGTGTTGATTGAAAATTTTCAAAGTCTATCTTCCTAATTTGGAGTCGAATTTCAACATTTCTCATATATTCGAGTTAGTTTGCATCTAACTTTGTCAGATATCGTCGATTAACATCTATTGAAGCCCATTGAGGTCGATTGTCACTTTGTGTTGATTGAAAATTTTCAAAGTCAATCTTCCTAATTTGAAGTCGAATTTCAACATTTCTTATATATTTGAGTAAGTTTGCATCTAACTTTGTCAGATATCGTCGATTAACATCCATTGAAGGCCATTGAGGTCGATTGTCACTTTGTGTTGATTGAAAATTTTCAAAGTCAATCTTCCTAATTTGAAGTCGAATTTCAACATTTCTTATATATTTGAGTAAGTTTGCATCTAACATTGTCAGGTATCGTCGATTAACATCCATTGAAGCCCATTGAGGTCGATTGTCACTTTGTGTTGATTGAAAATTTTCAAAGTCAATCTTCCTAATTTGAAGTCGAATTTCAACATTTCTTATATATTTGAGTGAGTTTGCATCTAACTTTGTCAGATATCGTCGATTAACATCCATTGAAGCCCATTGAGGTCGATTGTCACTTTGTGTTGATTGAAAATTTTCAAAGTCTATCTTCCTAATTTGGAGTCGAATTTCAACATTTCTCATATATTCGAGTTAGTTTGCATCTAACTTTGTCAGATATCGTCGATAAACATTCATTGAAGCCCATTGAGGTCGATTGTCACTTTGTGTTGACTGAAAATTTTCAAAGTCAATCTTCCTAATTTGAAGTCGAATTTCAACATTTCTTATATATTTGAGTAAGTTTGCATCTAACATTGTCAGGTATCGTCGATTAAAATCCATTGAAGCCCATTGAGGTCGATTGTCACTTTGTGTTGATTGAAAATTTTCAAAGTCTATCTTCCTAATTTGAAGTCGAATTTTAACATTTCTTATATATTTGAGTGAGTTTGCATCTTACATTGTCAGAAATCGTCGATAAACATTCATTGAAGCCCATTGAGGTCGATTGTCACTTTGTGTTGATTGAAAATTTTCAAAGTCAATCTTCCTAATTTGAAGTCGAATTTCAACATTTCCTATATATTTGAGTGAGTTTGCATCTAACATTGTCAGATATCGTCGATTAACATCCATTGAAGCCCACTGAGGTCGATTGTCACTTTGTGTTGATTGAAAATTTTCAAAGTCTATCTTCCTAATTTGAAGTCGAATTTGAACATTTCTCATATATTTGAGGAGTTTGCATCCAACTTTGTCAGATATCGTCGATAAACATCCATTGAAGCCCATTGAGGTCGATTGTCACTTTGTGTTGATTGAAAATTTTTAAAGTCAATCTTCCTAATTTGAAGTCGAATTTCAACATTTCTTATATATTTGAGTAAGTTTGCATCTAACATTGTCAGATATCGTCGATTAACATCCATTGAAGCCCATTGAGGTCGATTGTCACTTTGTGTTGATTGAAAATTTTCAAAGTCTATCTTCCTAATTTGAAGTCGAATTTTAAAATTTCTTATATATTTGAGTGAGTTTGCATCTAACTTTGTCAGATATCGTCGATAAACATTCATTGAAGCCCATTGAGGTCGATTGTCACTTTGTGTTGATTGAAAATTTCCAAAGTCTATCTTCCTAATTTGAAGTCGAATTTCAACATTTCTCATATATTTGAGTGAGTTTGCATCCAACTTTGTCAGATATCGTCGATAAACATCCATTGAAGCCCATTGAGGTCGATTGTCACTTTGTGTTGATTGAAAATTTTCAAAGTCAATCTTCCTAATTTGAAGTCGAATTTCAACATTTCCTATATATTTGAGTGAGTTTGCATCTAACTTTGTCAGATATCGTCGATTAACATCCATTGAAGCCCATTGAGGTCGATTGTCACTTTGTGTTGATTGAAAATTTTCAAAGTCTATCTTCCTAATTTGGAGTCGAATTTCAACATTTCTCATATATTCGAGTTAGTTTGCATCTAACTTTGTCAGATATCGTCGATTAACATCTATTGAAGCCCATTGAGGTCGATTGTCACTTTGTGTTGATTGAAAATTTTCAAAGTCAATCTTCCTAATTTGAAGTCGAATTTCAACATTTCTTATATATTTGAGTAAGTTTGCATCTAACTTTGTCAGATATCGTCGATTAACATCCATTGAAGCCCATTGAGGTCGATTGTCACTTTGTGTTGATTGAAAATTTTCAAAGTCTATCTTCCTAATTTGGAGTCGAATTTCAACATTTCTCATATATTTGAGTGAGTTTGCATCCAACTTTGTCTGATATCGTCGATTAACATTTATTGAAGCCCATTGAGGTCGATTGTCACTTTGTGTTGATTGAAAATTTTCAAAGTCAATCTTCCTAATTTGAAGTCGAATTTCAACATTTCTTATATATTTGAGTAAGTTTGCATCTAACATTGTCAGATATCGTCGATTAACATCCATTGAAGCCCATTGAGGTCGATTGTCACTTTGTGTTGATTGAAAATTTTCAAAGTCTATCTTCCTAATTTGAAGTCGAATTTCAACATTTCTCATATATTTGAGGAGTTTGCATCCAACTTTGTCAGATATCGTCGATAAACATCCATTGAAGCCCATTGAGGTCGATTGTCACTTTGTGTTGATTGAAAATTTTTAAAGTCAATCTTCCTAATTTGAAGTCGAATTTCAACATTTCTTATATATTTGAGTAAGTTTGCATCCAACTTTGTCAGATATCGTCGATAAACATCCATTGAAGCCCATTGAGGTCGATTGTCACTTTGTGTTGATTGAAAATTTTCAAAGTCTATCTTCCTAATTTGAAGTCGAATTTCAACATTTCTCATATATTCGAGTGAGTTTGCATCCAACTTTGTCAGATATCGTCGATAAACATTCATTGAAGCCCATTGAGGTCGATTGTCACTTTGTGTTGATTGAAAATTTTCAAAGTCTATCTTCCTAATTTGAAGTCGAATTTTAACATTTCTTATATATTTGAGTGAGTTTGCATCTAACATTGTCAGATATCGTCGATAAACATTCATTGAAGCCCATTGAGGTCGATTGTCACTTTGTGTTGATTGAAAATTTTCAAAGTCAATCTTCCTAATTTGAAGTCGAATTTCAACATTTCTTATATATTTGAGTGAGTTTGCATCTAACATTGTCAGATATCGTCGATTAACATCCATTGAAGCCCATTGAGGTCGATTGTCACTTTGTGTTGATTGAAAATTTTTAAAGTCAATCTTCCTAATTTGAAGTCGAATTTCAACATTTCTTATATATTTGAGTAAGTTTGCATCCAACTTTGTCAGATATCGTCGATAAACATCCATTGAAGCCCATTGAGGTCGATTGTCACTTTGTGTTGATTGAAAATTTTCAAAGTCTATCTTCCTAATTTGAAGTCGAATTTCAACATTTCTCATATATTCGAGTGAGTTTGCATCCAACTTTGTCAGATATCGTCGATAAACATTCATTGAAGCCCATTGAGGTCGATTGTCACTTTGTGTTGATTGAAAATTTTCAAAGTCTATCTTCCTAATTTGAAGTCGAATTTTAACATTTCTTATATATTTGAGTGAGTTTGCATCTAACATTGTCAGATATCGTCGATAAACATTCATTGAAGCCCATTGAGGTCGATTGTCACTTTGTGTTGATTGAAAATTTTCAAAGTCAATCTTCCTAATTTGAAGTCGAATTTCAACATTTCTTATATATTTGAGTGAGTTTGCATCTAACATTGTCAGATATCGTCGATTAACATCCATTGAAGCCCATTGAGGTCGATTGTCACTTTGTGTTGATTGAAAATTTTCAAAGTCTATCTTCCTAATTTGGAGTTGAATTTCAACATTTCTCATATATTTGAGTAAGTTTGCATCTAACTTTGTCAGATATCGTCGATAAACATTCATTGAAGCCCATTGAGGTCGATTGTCACTTTGTGTTGATTGAAAATTTTCAAAGTCTATCTTCCTAATTTGAAGTCGAATTTCAACATTTCTTATATATTTGAGTGAGTTTGCATCTAACTTTGTCAGATATCGTCGATAAACATTTATTGAAGCCCATTGAGGTCGATTGTCACTTTGTGTTGATTGAAAATTTTCAAAGTCTATCTTCCTAATTTGAAGTCGAATTTTAACATTTCTTATATATTTGAGTGAGTTTGCATCTAACATTGTCAGATATCGTCGATAAACATTCATTGAAGCCCATTGAGGTCGATTGTCACTTTGTGTTGATTGAAAATTTTCAAAGTCAATCTTCCTAATTTGAAGTCGAATTTCAACATTTCCTATATATTTGAGTGAGTTTGCATCTAACTTTGTCAGATATCGTCGATTAACATCCATTGAAGCCCATTGAGGTCGATTGTCACTTTGTGTTGATTGAAAATTTTCAAAGTCTATCTTCCTAATTTGGAGTTGAATTTCAACATTTCTCATATATTTGAGTAAGTTTGCATCTAACTTTGTCAGATATCGTCGATAAACATTCATTGAAGCCCATTGAGGTCGATTGTCACTTTGTGTTGATTGAAAATTTTCAAAGTCTATCTTCCTAATTTGAAGTCGAATTTCAACATTTCTCATATATTTGAGTGAGTTTGCATCTAACTTTGTCAGATATCGTCGATTAACATCTATTGAAGCCCATTGAGGTCGATTGTCACTTTGTGTTGATTGAAAATTTTCAAAGTCAATCTTCCTAATTTGAAGTCGAATTTCAACATTTCTTATATATTTGAGTGAGTTTGCATCTAACTTTGTCAGATATCGTCGATTAACATCTATTGAAGCCCATTGAGGTCGATTGTCACTTTGTGTTGATTGAAAATTTTCAAAGTCAATCTTCCTAATTTGAAGTCGAATTTCAACATTTCTTATATATTTGAGTAAGTTTGCATCTAACATTGTCAGATATCGTCGATTAACATCCATTGAAGCCCATTGAGGTCGATTGTCACTTTGTGTTGATTGAAAATTTTCAAAGTCTATCTTCCCAATTTGAAGTCGAATTTCAACATTTCTCATATATTTGAGTGAGTTTGCATCCAACTTTGTCAGATATCGTCGATAAACATCCATTGAAGCCCATTGAGGTCGATTGTCACTTTGTGTTGATTGAAAATTTTTAAAGTCAATCTTCCTAATTTGAAGTCGAATTTCAACATTTCTTATATATTTGAGTAAGTTTGCATCCAACTTTGTCAGATATCGTCGATAAACATCCATTGAAGCCCATTGAGGTCGATTGTCACTTTGTGTTGATTGAAAATTTTCAAAGTCTATCTTCCTAATTTGAAGTCGAATTTCAACATTTCTCATATATTCGAGTTAGTTTGCATCTAACTTTGTCGGATATCGTCGATTAACATCCATTGAAGCCCATTGAGGTCGATTGTCACTTTGTGTTGATTGAAAATTTTCAAAGTCTATCTTCCTAATTTGAAGTCGAATTTTAACATTTCTTATATATTTGAGTGAGTTTGCATCTAACTTTGTCAGATATCGTCGATAAACATTTATTGAAGCCCATTGAGGTCGATTGTCACTTTGTGTTGATTGAAAATTTTCAAAGTCTATCTTCCTAATTTGAAGTCGAATTTTAACATTTCTTATATATTTGAGTGAGTTTGCATCTAACATTGTCAGATATCGTCGATAAACATTCATTGAAGCCCATTGAGGTCGATTGTCACTTTGTAGTGATTGAAAATTTTCAAAGTCAATCTTCCTAATTTGAAGTCGAATTTCAACATTTCCTATATATTTGAGTGAGTTTGCATCTAACTTTGTCAGATATCGTCGATTAACATCCATTGAAGCCCATTGAGGTCGATTGTCACTTTGTGTTGATTGAAAATTTTCAAAGTCTATCTTCCTAATTTGAAGTCGAATTTCAACATTTCTCATATATTTGAGTGAGTTTGCATCCAACTTTGTCAGATATCGTCGATAAACATCCATTGAAGCCCATTGAGGTCGATTGTCACTTTGTGTTGATTGAAAATTTTCAAAGTCAATCTTCCTAATTTGAAGTCGAATTTCAACATTTCCTATATATTTGAGTGAGTTTGCATCTAACTTTGTCAGATATCGTCGATTAACATCCATTGAAGCCCATTGAGGTCGATTGTCACTTTGTGTTGATTGAAAATTTTCAAAGTCTATCTTCCTAATTTGGAGTCGAATTTCAACATTTCTCATATATTCGAGTTAGTTTGCATCTAACTTTGTCAGATATCGTCGATTAACATCTATTGAAGCCCATTGAGGTCGATTGTCACTTTGTGTTGATTGAAAATTTTCAAAGTCAATCTTCCTAATTTGAAGTCGAATTTCAACATTTCTTATATATTTGAGTAAGTTTGCATCTAACTTTGTCAGATATCGTCGATTAACATCCATTGAAGCCCATTGAGGTCGATTGTCACTTTGTGTTGATTGAAAATTTTCAAAGTCTATCTTCCTAATTTGGAGTCGAATTTCAACATTTCTCATATATTTGAGTGAGTTTGCATCCAACTTTGTCTGATATCGTCGATTAACATTTATTGAAGCCCATTGAGGTCGATTGTCACTTTGTGTTGATTGAAAATTTTCAAAGTCAATCTTCCTAATTTGAAGTCGAATTTCAACATTCCTTATATATTTGAGTAAGTTTGCATCTAACATTGTCAGATATCGTCGATTAACATCCATTGAAGCCCATTGAGGTCGATTGTCACTTTGTGTTGATTGAAAATTTTCAAAGTCTATCTTCCTAATTTGAAGTCGAATTTCAACATTTCTCATATATTTGAGGAGTTTGCATCCAACTTTGTCAGATATCGTCGATAAACATCCATTGAAGCCCATTGAGGTCGATTGTCACTTTGTGTTGATTGAAAATTTTTAAAGTCAATCTTCCTAATTTGAAGTCGAATTTCAACATTTCTTATATATTTGAGTAAGTTTGCATCCAACTTTGTCAGATATCGTCGATAAACATCCATTGAAGCCCATTGAGGTCGATTGTCACTTTGTGTTGATTGAAAATTTTCAAAGTCTATCTTCCTAATTTGAAGTCGAATTTCAACATTTCTCATATATTCGAGTGAGTTTGCATCCAACTTTGTCAGATATCGTCGATAAACATTCATTGAAGCCCATTGAGGTCGATTGTCACTTTGTGTTGATTGAAAATTTTCAAAGTCAATCTTCCTAATTTGAAGTCGAATTTCAACATTTCTTATATATTTGAGTGAGTTTGCATCTAACATTGTCAGATATCGTCGATTAACATCCATTGAAGCCCATTGAGGTCGATTGTCACTTTGTGTTGATTGAAAATTTTTAAAGTCAATCTTCCTAATTTGAAGTCGAATTTCAACATTTCTTATATATTTGAGTAAGTTTGCATCCAACTTTGTCAGATATCGTCGATAAACATCCATTGAAGCCCATTGAGGTCGATTGTCACTTTGTGTTGATTGAAAATTTTCAAAGTCTATCTTCCTAATTTGAAGTCGAATTTCAACATTTCTCATATATTCGAGTGAGTTTGCATCCAACTTTGTCAGATATCGTCGATAAACATTCATTGAAGCCCATTGAGGTCGATTGTCACTTTGTGTTGATTGAAAATTTTCAAAGTCTATCTTCCTAATTTGAAGTCGAATTTTAACATTTCTTATATATTTGAGTGAGTTTGCATCTAACATTGTCAGATATCGTCGATAAACATTCATTGAAGCCCATTGAGGTCGATTGTCACTTTGTGTTGATTGAAAATTTTCAAAGTCAATCTTCCTAATTTGAAGTCGAATTTCAACATTTCTTATATATTTGAGTGAGTTTGCATCTAACATTGTCAGATATCGTCGATTAACATCCATTGAAGCCCATTGAGGTCGATTGTCACTTTGTGTTGATTGAAAATTTTCAAAGTCTATCTTCCTAATTTGGAGTTGAATTTCAACATTTCTCATATATTTGAGTAAGTTTGCATCTAACTTTGTCAGATATCGTCGATAAACATTCATTGAAGCCCATTGAGGTCGATTGTCACTTTGTGTTGATTGAAAATTTTCAAAGTCTATCTTCCTAATTTGAAGTCGAATTTCAACATTTCTTATATATTTGAGTGAGTTTGCATCTAACTTTGTCAGATATCGTCGATAAACATTTATTGAAGCCCATTGAGGTCGATTGTCACTTTGTGTTGATTGAAAATTTTCAAAGTCTATCTTCCTAATTTGAAGTCGAATTTTAACATTTCTTATATATTTGAGTGAGTTTGCATCTAACATTGTCAGATATCGTCGATAAACATTCATTGAAGCCCATTGAGGTCGATTGTCACTTTGTGTTGATTGAAAATTTTCAAAGTCAATCTTCCTAATTTGAAGTCGAATTTCAACATTTCCTATATATTTGAGTGAGTTTGCATCTAACTTTGTCAGATATCGTCGATTAACATCCATTGAAGCCCATTGAGGTCGATTGTCACTTTGTGTTGATTGAAAATTTTCAAAGTCTATCTTCCTAATTTGGAGTTGAATTTCAACATTTCTCATATATTTGAGTAAGTTTGCATCTAACTTTGTCAGATATCGTCGATAAACATTCATTGAAGCCCATTGAGGTCGATTGTCACTTTGTGTTGATTGAAAATTTTCAAAGTCTATCTTCCTAATTTGAAGTCGAATTTCAACATTTCTCATATATTTGAGTGAGTTTGCATCTAACTTTGTCAGATATCGTCGATTAACATCTATTGAAGCCCATTGAGGTCGATTGTCACTGTGTTGATTGAAAATTTTCAAAGTCAATCTTCCTAATTTGAAGTCGAATTTCAACATTTCTTATATATTTGAGTGAGTTTGCATCTAACTTTGTCAGATATCGTCGATTAACATCTATTGAAGCCCATTGAGGTCGATTGTCACTTTGTGTTGATTGAAAATTTTCAAAGTCAATCTTCCTAATTTGAAGTCGAATTTCAACATTTCTTATATATTTGAGTAAGTTTGCATCTAACATTGTCAGATATCGTCGATTAACATCCATTGAAGCCCATTGAGGTCGATTGTCACTTTGTGTTGATTGAAAATTTTCAAAGTCTATCTTCCCAATTTGAAGTCGAATTTCAACATTTCTCATATATTTGAGTGAGTTTGCATCCAACTTTGTCAGATATCGTCGATAAACATCCATTGAAGCCCATTGAGGTCGATTGTCACTTTGTGTTGATTGAAAATTTTCAAAGTCTATCTTCCTAATTTGAAGTCGAATTTCAACATTTCTCATATATTTGAGTGAGTTTGCATCCAACTTTGTCAGATATCGTCGATAAACATCCATTGAAGCCCATTGAGGTCGATTGTCACTTTGTGTTGATTGAAAATTTTCAAAGTCTATCTTCCTAATTTGAAGTCGAATTTTAACATTTCTTATATATTTGAGTGAGTTTGCATCTAACTTTGTCAGATATCGTCGATAAACATTTATTGAAGCCCATTGAGGTCGATTGTCACTTTGTGTTGATTGAAAATTTTCAAAGTCAATCTTCCTAATTTGAAGTCGAATTTCAACATTTCTTATATATTTGAGTAAGTTTGCATCCAACTTTGTCAGATATCGTCGATAAACATCCATTGAAGCCCATTGAGGTCGATTGTCACTTTGTGTTGATTGAAAATTTTCAAAGTCTATCTTCCTAATTTGAAGTCGAATTTTAACATTTCTTATATATTTGAGTGAGTTTGCATCTAACATTGTCAGATATCGTCGATAAACATTCATTGAAGCCCATTGAGGTCGATTGTCACTTTGTAGTGATTGAAAATTTTCAAAGTCAATCTTCCTAATTTGAAGTCGAATTTCAACATTTCCTATATATTTGAGTGAGTTTGCATCTAACTTTGTCAGATATCGTCGATTAACATCCATTGAAGCCCATTGAGGTCGATTGTCACTTTGTGTTGATTGAAAATTTTCAAAGTCTATCTTCCTAATTTGAAGTCGAATTTCAACATTTCTCATATATTTGAGTGAGTTTGCATCCAACTTTGTCAGATATCGTCGATAAACATCCATTGAAGCCCATTGAGGTCGATTGTCACTTTGTGTTGATTGAAAATTTTCAAAGTCAATCTTCCTAATTTGAAGTCGAATTTCAACATTTCCTATATATTTGAGTGAGTTTGCATCTAACTTTGTCAGATATCGTCGATTAACATCCATTGAAGCCCATTGAGGTCGATTGTCACTTTGTGTTGATTGAAAATTTTCAAAGTCTATCTTCCTAATTTGGAGTCGAATTTCAACATTTCTCATATATTCGAGTTAGTTTGCATCTAACTTTGTCAGATATCGTCGATTAACATCTATTGAAGCCCATTGAGGTCGATTGTCACTTTGTGTTGATTGAAAATTTTCAAAGTCAATCTTCCTAATTTGAAGTCGAATTTCAACATTTCTTATATATTTGAGTAAGTTTGCATCTAACTTTGTCAGATATCGTCGATTAACATCCATTGAAGCCCATTGAGGTCGATTGTCACTTTGTGTTGATTGAAAATTTTCAAAGTCTATCTTCCTAATTTGGAGTCGAATTTCAACATTTCTCATATATTTGAGTGAGTTTGCATCCAACTTTGTCTGATATCGTCGATTAACATTTATTGAAGCCCATTGAGGTCGATTGTCACTTTGTGTTGATTGAAAATTTTCAAAGTCAATCTTCCTAATTTGAAGTCGAATTTCAACATTCCTTATATATTTGAGTAAGTTTGCATCTAACATTGTCAGATATCGTCGATTAACATCCATTGAAGCCCATTGAGGTCGATTGTCACTTTGTGTTGATTGAAAATTTTCAAAGTCTATCTTCCTAATTTGAAGTCGAATTTCAACATTTCTCATATATTTGAGGAGTTTGCATCCAACTTTGTCAGATATCGTCGATAAACATCCATTGAAGCCCATTGAGGTCGATTGTCACTTTGTGTTGATTGAAAATTTTTAAAGTCAATCTTCCTAATTTGAAGTCGAATTTCAACATTTCTTATATATTTGAGTAAGTTTGCATCCAACTTTGTCAGATATCGTCGATAAACATCCATTGAAGCCCATTGAGGTCGATTGTCACTTTGTGTTGATTGAAAATTTTCAAAGTCTATCTTCCTAATTTGAAGTCGAATTTCAACATTTCTCATATATTCGAGTGAGTTTGCATCCAACTTTGTCAGATATCGTCGATAAACATTCATTGAAGCCCATTGAGGTCGATTGTCACTTTGTGTTGATTGAAAATTTTCAAAGTCAATCTTCCTAATTTGAAGTCGAATTTCAACATTTCTTATATATTTGAGTGAGTTTGCATCTAACATTGTCAGATATCGTCGATTAACATCCATTGAAGCCCATTGAGGTCGATTGTCACTTTGTGTTGATTGAAAATTTTTAAAGTCAATCTTCCTAATTTGAAGTCGAATTTCAACATTTCTTATATATTTGAGTAAGTTTGCATCCAACTTTGTCAGATATCGTCGATAAACATCCATTGAAGCCCATTGAGGTCGATTGTCACTTTGTGTTGATTGAAAATTTTCAAAGTCTATCTTCCTAATTTGAAGTCGAATTTCAACATTTCTCATATATTCGAGTGAGTTTGCATCCAACTTTGTCAGATATCGTCGATAAACATTCATTGAAGCCCATTGAGGTCGATTGTCACTTTGTGTTGATTGAAAATTTTCAAAGTCTATCTTCCTAATTTGAAGTCGAATTTTAACATTTCTTATATATTTGAGTGAGTTTGCATCTAACATTGTCAGATATCGTCGATAAACATTCATTGAAGCCCATTGAGGTCGATTGTCACTTTGTGTTGATTGAAAATTTTCAAAGTCAATCTTCCTAATTTGAAGTCGAATTTCAACATTTCTTATATATTTGAGTGAGTTTGCATCTAACATTGTCAGATATCGTCGATTAACATCCATTGAAGCCCATTGAGGTCGATTGTCACTTTGTGTTGATTGAAAATTTTCAAAGTCTATCTTCCTAATTTGGAGTTGAATTTCAACATTTCTCATATATTTGAGTAAGTTTGCATCTAACTTTGTCAGATATCGTCGATAAACATTCATTGAAGCCCATTGAGGTCGATTGTCACTTTGTGTTGATTGAAAATTTTCAAAGTCTATCTTCCTAATTTGAAGTCGAATTTCAACATTTCTTATATATTTGAGTGAGTTTGCATCTAACTTTGTCAGATATCGTCGATAAACATTTATTGAAGCCCATTGAGGTCGATTGTCACTTTGTGTTGATTGAAAATTTTCAAAGTCTATCTTCCTAATTTGAAGTCGAATTTTAACATTTCTTATATATTTGAGTGAGTTTGCATCTAACATTGTCAGATATCGTCGATAAACATTCATTGAAGCCCATTGAGGTCGATTGTCACTTTGTGTTGATTGAAAATTTTCAAAGTCAATCTTCCTAATTTGAAGTCGAATTTCAACATTTCCTATATATTTGAGTGAGTTTGCATCTAACTTTGTCAGATATCGTCGATTAACATCCATTGAAGCCCATTGAGGTCGATTGTCACTTTGTGTTGATTGAAAATTTTCAAAGTCTATCTTCCTAATTTGGAGTTGAATTTCAACATTTCTCATATATTTGAGTAAGTTTGCATCTAACTTTGTCAGATATCGTCGATAAACATTCATTGAAGCCCATTGAGGTCGATTGTCACTTTGTGTTGATTGAAAATTTTCAAAGTCTATCTTCCTAATTTGAAGTCGAATTTCAACATTTCTCATATATTTGAGTGAGTTTGCATCTAACTTTGTCAGATATCGTCGATTAACATCTATTGAAGCCCATTGAGGTCGATTGTCACTGTGTTGATTGAAAATTTTCAAAGTCAATCTTCCTAATTTGAAGTCGAATTTCAACATTTCTTATATATTTGAGTGAGTTTGCATCTAACTTTGTCAGATATCGTCGATTAACATCTATTGAAGCCCATTGAGGTCGATTGTCACTTTGTGTTGATTGAAAATTTTCAAAGTCAATCTTCCTAATTTGAAGTCGAATTTCAACATTTCTTATATATTTGAGTAAGTTTGCATCTAACATTGTCAGATATCGTCGATTAACATCCATTGAAGCCCATTGAGGTCGATTGTCACTTTGTGTTGATTGAAAATTTTCAAAGTCTATCTTCCCAATTTGAAGTCGAATTTCAACATTTCTCATATATTTGAGTGAGTTTGCATCCAACTTTGTCAGATATCGTCGATAAACATCCATTGAAGCCCATTGAGGTCGATTGTCACTTTGTGTTGATTGAAAATTTTCAAAGTCAATCTTCCTAATTTGAAGTCGAATTTCAACATTTCTTATATATTTGAGTGAGTTTGCATCTAACTTTGTCAGATATCGTCGATTAACATCTATTGAAGCCCATTGAGGTCGATTGTCACTTTGTGTTGATTGAAAATTTTCAAAGTCAATCTTCCTAATTTGAAGTCGAATTTCAACATTTCCTATATATTTGAGTGAGTTTGCATCTAACTTTGTCAGATATCGTCGATAAACATTCATTGAAGCCCATTGAGGTCGATTGTCACTTTGTGTTGATTGAAAATTTTCAAAGTCTATCTTCCAAATTTGAAGTCGAATTTCAACATTTCTCATATATTTGAGTGAGTTTGCATCCAACTTTGTCAGATATCGTCGATAAACATTCATTGAAGCCCATTGAGGTCGATTGTCACTTTGTGTTGATTGAAAATTTTCAAAGTCTATCTTCCTAATTTGAAGTCGAATTTCAACATTTCTTATATATTTGAGCAAGTTTGCATCTAACATTGTCAGATATCGTCGATTAACATCCATTGAAGCCCATTGAGGTCGATTGTCACTTTGTGTTGATTGAAAATTTTCAAAGTCTATCTTCCTAATTTGAAGTCGAATTTTAACATTTCTTATATATTTGAGTGAGTTTGCATCTTACATTGTCAGATATCATCGATAAACATTCATTGAAGCCCATTGAGGTCGATTGTCACTTTGTGTTGATTGAAAATTTTCAAAGTCAATCTTCCTAATTTGAAGTCGAATTTCAACATTTCCTATATATTTGAGTGAGTTTGCATCTAACATTGTCAGATATCGTCGATTAACATCCATTGAAGCCCATTGAGGTCGATTGTCACTTTGTGTTGATTGAAAATTTTCAAAGTCTATCTTCCTAATTTGAAGTCGAATTTCAACATTTCTCATATATTTGAGGAGTTTGCATCCAACTTTGTCAGATATCGTCGATAAACATCCATTGAAGCCCATTGAGGTCGATTGTCACTTTGTGTTGATTGAAAATTTTTAAAGTCAATCTTCCTAATTTGAAGTCAAATTTCAACATTTCTTATATATTTGAGTAAGTTTGCATCCAACTTTGTCAGATATCGTCGATAAACATCCATTGAAGCCCATTGAGGTCGATTGTCACTTTGTGTTGATTGAAAATTTTCAAAGTCTATCTTCCTAATTTGAAGTCGAATTTCAACATTTCCTATATATTTGAGTGAGTTTGCATCTAACTTTGTCAGATATCGTCGATTAACATCCATTGAAGCCCATTGAGGTCGATTGTCACTTTGTGTTGATTGAAAATTTTCAAAGTCTATCTTCCTAATTTGGAGTCGAATTTCAACATTTCTCATATATTTGAGTGAGTTTGCATCTAACTTTGTCAGATATCGTCGATTAACATCCATTGAAGCCCATTGAGGTCGATTGTCACTTTGTGTTGATTGAAAATTTTCAAAGTCTATCTTCCTAATTTGGAGTCGAATTTCAACATTTCTCATATATTCGAGTTAGTTCGCATCTAACTTTGTCAGATATCGTCGATTAACATCTATTGAAGCCCATTGAGGTCGATTGTCACTTTGTGTTGATTGAAAATTTTCAAAGTCAATCTTCCTAATTTGAAGTCGAATTTCAACATTTCTTATATATTTGAGTAAGTTTGCATCTAACATTGTCAGATATCGTCGATTAACCTCCATTGAAGGCCATTGAGGTCGATTGTCACTTTGTGTTGATTGAAAATTTTCAAAGTCTATCTTCCTAATTTGGAGTCGAATTTCAACATTTCTCATATATTTGAGTGAGTTTGCATCCAACTTTGTCAGATATCGTCGATAAACATTCATTGAAGCCCATTGAGGTCGATTGTCACTTTGTGTTGATTGAAAATTTTCAAAGTCTATCTTCCTAATTTGAAGTCGAATTTTAACATTTCTTATATATTTGAGTGAGTTTGCATCTAACATTGTCAGATATCGTCGATAAACATCCATTGAAGCCCATTGAGGTCGATTGTCACTTTGTGTTGATTGAAAATTTTCAAAGTCTATCTTCCTAATTTGAAGTCGAATTTCAACATTTCTCATATATTCGAGTGAGTTTGCATCCAACTTTGTCAGATATCGTCGATAAACATTCATTGAAGCCCATTGAGGTCGATTGTCACTTTGTGTTGATTGAAAATTTTCAAAGTCTATCTTCCTAATTTGAAGTCGAATTTTAACATTTCTTATATATTTGAGTGAGTTTGCATCTAACATTGTCAGATATCGTCGATAAACATTCATTGAAGCCCATTGAGGTCGATTGTCACTTTGTGTTGATTGAAAATTTTCAAAGTCAATCTTCCTAATTTGAAGTCGAATTTCAACATTTCTTATATATTTGAGTAAGTTTGCATCCAACTTTGTCAGATATCGTCGATAAACATCCATTGAAGCCCATTGAGGTCGATTGTCACTTTGTGTTGATTGAAAATTTTCAAAGTCTATCTTCCTAATTTGAAGTCGAATTTCAACATTTCTCATATATTCGAGTGAGTTTGCATCCAACTTTGTCAGATATCGTCGATAAACATTCATTGAAGCCCATTGAGGTCGATTGTCACTTTGTGTTGATTGAAAATTTTCAAAGTCTATCTTCCTAATTTGAAGTCGAATTTTAACATTTCTTATATATTTGAGTGAGTTTGCATCTAACATTGTCAGATATCGTCGATAAACATTCATTGAAGCCCATTGAGGTCGATTGTCACTTTGTGTTGATTGAAAATTTTCAAAGTCAATCTTCCTAATTTGAAGTCGAATTTCAACATTTCTTATATATTTGAGTGAGTTTGCATCTAACATTGTCAGATATCGTCGATTAACATCCATTGAAGCCCATTGAGGTCGATTGTCACTTTGTGTTGATTGAAAATTTTCAAAGTCTATCTTCCTAATTTGGAGTTGAATTTCAACATTTCTCATATATTTGAGTAAGTTTGCATCTAACTTTGTCAGATATCGTCGATAAACATTCATTGAAGCCCATTGAGGTCGATTGTCACTTTGTGTTGATTGAAAATTTTCAAAGTCTATCTTCCTAATTTGAAGTCGAATTTCAACATTTCTTATATATTTGAGTGAGTTTGCATCTAACTTTGTCAGATATCGTCGATAAACATTTATTGAAGCCCATTGAGGTCGATTGTCACTTTGTGTTGATTGAAAATTTTCAAAGTCTATCTTCCTAATTTGAAGTCGAATTTTAACATTTCTTATATATTTGAGTGAGTTTGCATCTAACATTGTCAGATATCGTCGATAAACATTCATTGAAGCCCATTGAGGTCGATTGTCACTTTGTGTTGATTGAAAATTTTCAAAGTCAATCTTCCTAATTTGAAGTCGAATTTCAACATTTCCTATATATTTGAGTGAGTTTGCATCTAACTTTGTCAGATATCGTCGATTAACATCCATTGAAGCCCATTGAGGTCGATTGTCACTTTGTGTTGATTGAAAATTTTCAAAGTCTATCTTCCTAATTTGGAGTTGAATTTCAACATTTCTCATATATTTGAGTAAGTTTGCATCTAACTTTGTCAGATATCGTCGATAAACATTCATTGAAGCCCATTGAGGTCGATTGTCACTTTGTGTTGATTGAAAATTTTCAAAGTCTATCTTCCTAATTTGAAGTCGAATTTCAACATTTCTCATATATTTGAGTGAGTTTGCATCTAACTTTGTCAGATATCGTCGATTAACATCTATTGAAGCCCATTGAGGTCGATTGTCACTGTGTTGATTGAAAATTTTCAAAGTCAATCTTCCTAATTTGAAGTCGAATTTCAACATTTCTTATATATTTGAGTGAGTTTGCATCTAACTTTGTCAGATATCGTCGATTAACATCTATTGAAGCCCATTGAGGTCGATTGTCACTTTGTGTTGATTGAAAATTTTCAAAGTCAATCTTCCTAATTTGAAGTCGAATTTCAACATTTCTTATATATTTGAGTAAGTTTGCATCTAACATTGTCAGATATCGTCGATTAACATCCATTGAAGCCCATTGAGGTCGATTGTCACTTTGTGTTGATTGAAAATTTTCAAAGTCTATCTTCCCAATTTGAAGTCGAATTTCAACATTTCTCATATATTTGAGTGAGTTTGCATCCAACTTTGTCAGATATCGTCGATAAACATCCATTGAAGCCCATTGAGGTCGATTGTCACTTTGTGTTGATTGAAAATTTTCAAAGTCAATCTTCCTAATTTGAAGTCGAATTTCAACATTTCTTATATATTTGAGTGAGTTTGCATCTAACTTTGTCAGATATCGTCGATTAACATCTATTGAAGCCCATTGAGGTCGATTGTCACTTTGTGTTGATTGAAAATTTTCAAAGTCAATCTTCCTAATTTGAAGTCGAATTTCAACATTTCCTATATATTTGAGTGAGTTTGCATCTAACTTTGTCAGATATCGTCGATAAACATTCATTGAAGCCCATTGAGGTCGATTGTCACTTTGTGTTGATTGAAAATTTTCAAAGTCTATCTTCCAAATTTGAAGTCGAATTTCAACATTTCTCATATATTTGAGTGAGTTTGCATCCAACTTTGTCAGATATCGTCGATAAACATTCATTGAAGCCCATTGAGGTCGATTGTCACTTTGTGTTGATTGAAAATTTTCAAAGTCTATCTTCCTAATTTGAAGTCGAATTTCAACATTTCTTATATATTTGAGCAAGTTTGCATCTAACATTGTCAGATATCGTCGATTAACATCCATTGAAGCCCATTGAGGTCGATTGTCACTTTGTGTTGATTGAAAATTTTCAAAGTCTATCTTCCTAATTTGAAGTCGAATTTTAACATTTCTTATATATTTGAGTGAGTTTGCATCTTACATTGTCAGATATCATCGATAAACATTCATTGAAGCCCATTGAGGTCGATTGTCACTTTGTGTTGATTGAAAATTTTCAAAGTCAATCTTCCTAATTTGAAGTCGAATTTCAACATTTCCTATATATTTGAGTGAGTTTGCATCTAACATTGTCAGATATCGTCGATTAACATCCATTGAAGCCCATTGAGGTCGATTGTCACTTTGTGTTGATTGAAAATTTTCAAAGTCTATCTTCCTAATTTGAAGTCGAATTTCAACATTTCTCATATATTTGAGGAGTTTGCATCCAACTTTGTCAGATATCGTCGATAAACATCCATTGAAGCCCATTGAGGTCGATTGTCACTTTGTGTTGATTGAAAATTTTTAAAGTCAATCTTCCTAATTTGAAGTCAAATTTCAACATTTCTTATATATTTGAGTAAGTTTGCATCCAACTTTGTCAGATATCGTCGATAAACATCCATTGAAGCCCATTGAGGTCGATTGTCACTTTGTGTTGATTGAAAATTTTCAAAGTCTATCTTCCTAATTTGAAGTCGAATTTCAACATTTCCTATATATTTGAGTGAGTTTGCATCTAACTTTGTCAGATATCGTCGATTAACATCCATTGAAGCCCATTGAGGTCGATTGTCACTTTGTGTTGATTGAAAATTTTCAAAGTCTATCTTCCTAATTTGGAGTCGAATTTCAACATTTCTCATATATTTGAGTGAGTTTGCATCTAACTTTGTCAGATATCGTCGATTAACATCCATTGAAGCCCATTGAGGTCGATTGTCACTTTGTGTTGATTGAAAATTTTCAAAGTCTATCTTCCTAATTTGGAGTCGAATTTCAACATTTCTCATATATTCGAGTTAGTTCGCATCTAACTTTGTCAGATATCGTCGATTAACATCTATTGAAGCCCATTGAGGTCGATTGTCACTTTGTGTTGATTGAAAATTTTCAAAGTCAATCTTCCTAATTTGAAGTCGAATTTCAACATTTCTTATATATTTGAGTAAGTTTGCATCTAACATTGTCAGATATCGTCGATTAACCTCCATTGAAGGCCATTGAGGTCGATTGTCACTTTGTGTTGATTGAAAATTTTCAAAGTCTATCTTCCTAATTTGGAGTCGAATTTCAACATTTCTCATATATTTGAGTGAGTTTGCATCCAACTTTGTCTGATATCGTCGATTAACATCTATTGAAGCCCATTGAGGTCGATTGTCACTTTGTGTTGATTGAAAATTTTCAAAGTCTATCTTCCTAATTTGAAGTCGAATTTTAACATTTCTTATATATTTGAGTGAATTTGCATCTAACTTTGTCAGATATCGTCGATAAACATTCATTGAAGCCCATTGAGGTCGATTGTCACTTTGTGTTGATTGAAAATTTTCAGTCAATTTTCCTAATTTGAAGTCGAATTTCAACATTTCTTATATATTTGAGTGAGTTTGCATCTAAATTTGTCAGATATCGTCGATTGACATTCATTGAAGCCCATTGAGGTCGATTGTCACTTTGTGTTGATTGAAAATTTTCAAAGTCTATCTTCCTAATTTGAAGTCGAATTTCAACATTTCGCATATATTTGAGTGAGTTTGCATCCAACTTTGTCTGATATCGTCGATTAACATCTATTGAAGCCCATTGAGGTCGATTGTCACTTTGTGTTGATTGAAAATTTTCAAAGTCTATCTTCCTAATTTGAAGTCGAATTTTAACATTTTTTATATATTTGAGTGAATTTGCATCTAACTTTGTCAGATATCGTCGATAAACATTCATTGAAGCCCATTGAGGTCGATTGTCACTTTGTGTTGATTGAAAATTTTCAGTCAATCTTCCTAATTTGAAGTCGAAATTCAACATTTCTTATATATTTGAGTAAGTTTGCATCTAACTTTGTCAGATATCGTCGATAAACATTCATTGAAGCCCATTGAGGTCGATTGTCACTTTGTGTTGATTGAAAATTTTCAAAGTCAATCTTCCTAATTTGAAGTCGAATTTCAACATTTCTTATATATTTGAGTAAGTTTGCATCTAACATTGTCAGGTATCGTCGATTAACATCCATTGAAGCCCATTGAGGTCGATTGTCACTTTGTGTTGATTGAAAATTTTCAAAGTCAATCTTCCTAATTTGAAGTCGAATTTCAACATTTCTTATATATTTGAGTGAGTTTGCATCTAACTTTGTCAGATATCGTCGATTAACATCCATTGAAGCCCATTGAGGTCGATTGTCACTTTGTGTTGATTGAAAATTTTCAAAGTCTATCTTCCTAATTTGTAGTCGAATTTCAACATTTCTCATATATTCGAGTTAGTTTGCATCTAACTTTGTCAGATATCGTCGATAAACATTCATTGAAGCCCATTGAGGTCGATTGTCACTTTGTGTTGATTGAAAATTTTCAAAGTCAATCTTCCTAATTTGAAGTCGAATTTCAACATTCCTTATATATTTGAGTAAGTTTGCATCTAACATTGTCAGGTATCGTCGATTAACATCCATTGAAGCCCATTGAGGTCGATTGTCACTTTGTGTTGATTGAAAATTTTCAAAGTCTATCTTCCTAATTTGAAGTCGAATTTTAACATTTCTTATATATTTGAGTGAGTTTGCATCTTACATTGTCAGATATCGTCGATAAACATTCATTGAAGCCCATTGAGGTCGATTGTCACTTTGTGTTGATTGAAAATTTTCAAAGTCAATCTTCCTAATTTGAAGTCGAATTTCAACATTTCCTATATATTTGAGTGAGTTTGCATCTAACATTGTCAGATATCGTCGATAAACATCCATTGAAGCCCACTGAGGTCGATTGTCACTTTGTGTTGATTGAAAATTTTCAAAGTCTATCTTCCTAATTTGAAGTCGAATTTCAACATTTCTCATATATTTGAGGAGTTTGCATCCAACTTTGTCAGATATCGTCGATAAACATCCATTGAAGCCCATTGAGGTCGATTGTCACTTTGTGTTGATTGAAAATTTTTAAAGTCAATCTTCCTAATTTGAAGTCGAATTTCAACATTTCTTATATATTTGAGTAAGTTTGCATCTAACATTGTCAGATATCGTCGATTAACATCTATTGAAGCCCATTGAGGTCGATTGTCACTTTGTGTTGATTGAAAATTTTCAAAGTCAATCTTCCTAATTTGAAGTCGAATTTCAACATTTCTTATATATTTGAGTAAGTTTGCATCTAACATTGTCAGGTATCGTCGATAAACATCCATTGAAGCCCATTGAGGTCGATTGTCACTTTGTGTTGATTGAAAATTTTCAAAGTCTATCTTCCTAATTTGGAGTCGAATTTCAACATTTCTCATATATTTGAGGAGTTTGCATCCAACTTTGTCAGATATCGTCGATAAACATCCATTGAAGCCCATTGAGGTCGATTGTCACTTTGTGTTGATTGAAAATTTTCAAAGTCTATCTTCCTAATTTGGAGTCGAATTTCAACATTTCTCATATATTCGAGTTAGTTCGCATCTAACTTTGTCAGATATCGTCGATTAACATCTATTGAAGCCCATTGAGGTCGATTGTCACTTTGTGTTGATTGAAAATTTTCAAAGTCAATCTTCCTAATTTGAAGTCGAATTTCAACATTTCTTATATATTTGAGTAAGTTTGCATCTAACTTTGTCAGATATCGTCGATTAACATCCATTGAAGCCCATTGAGGTCGATTGTCACTTTGTGTTGATTGAAAATTTTCAAAGTCTATCTTCCTAATTTGAAGTCGAATTTCAACATTTCTCATATATTTGAGGAGTTTGCATCCAACTTTGTCAGATATCGTCGATAAACATCCATTGAAGCCCATTGAGGTCGATTGTCACTTTGTGTTGATTGAAAATTTTTAAAGTCAATCTTCCTAATTTGAAGTCAAATTTCAACATTTCTTATATATTTGAGTAAGTTTGCATCCAACTTTGTCAGATATCGTCGATAAACATCCATTGAAGCCCATTGAGGTCGATTGTCACTTTGTGTTGATTGAAAATTTTCAAAGTCTATCTTCCTAATTTGAAGTCGAATTTCAACATTTCCTATATATTTGAGTGAGTTTGCATCTAACTTTGTCAGATATCGTCGATTAACATCCATTGAAGCCCATTGAGGTCGATTGTCACTTTGTGTTGATTGAAAATTTTCAAAGTCTATCTTCCTAATTTGGAGTCGAATTTCAACATTTCTCATATATTTGAGTGAGTTTGCATCTAACTTTGTCAGATATCGTCGATTAACATCCATTGAAGCCCATTGAGGTCGATTGTCACTTTGTGTTGATTGAAAATTTTCAAAGTCTATCTTCCTAATTTGGAGTCGAATTTCAACATTTCTCATATATTCGAGTTAGTTCGCATCTAACTTTGTCAGATATCGTCGATTAACATCTATTGAAGCCCATTGAGGTCGATTGTCACTTTGTGTTGATTGAAAATTTTCAAAGTCAATCTTCCTAATTTGAAGTCGAATTTCAAAATTTCTTATATATTTGAGTAAGTTTGCATCTAACTTTGTCAGATATCGTCGATTAACATCCATTGAAGGCCATTGAGGTCGATTGTCACTTTGTGTTGATTGAAAATTTTCAAAGTCTATCTTCCTAATTTGGAGTCGAATTTCAACATTTCTCATATATTTGAGTGAGTTTGCATCCAACGTTGTCTGATATCGTCGATTAACATCTATTGAAGCCCATTGAGGTCGATTGTCACTTTGTGTTGATTGAAAATTTTCAAAGTCTATCTTCCTAATTTGAAGTCGAATTTTAACATTTCTTATATATTTGAGTGAATTTGCATCTAACTTTGTCAGATATCGTCGATAAACATTCATTGAAGCCCATTGAGGTCGATTGTCACTTTGTGTTGATTGAAAATTTTCAGTCAATTTTCCTAATTTGAAGTCGAATTTCAACATTTCTTATATATTTGAGTGAGTTTGCATCTAAATTTGTCAGATATCGTCGATTGACATTCATTGAAGCCCATTGAGGTCGATTGTCACTTTGTGTTGATTGAAAATTTTCAAAGTCTATCTTCCTAATTTGAAGTCGAATTTCAACATTTCGCATATATTTGAGTGAGTTTGCATCCAACTTTGTCTGATATCGTCGATTAACATCTATTGAAGCCCATTGAGGTCGATTGTCACTTTGTGTTGATTGAAAATTTTCAAAGTCTATCTTCCTAATTTGAAGTCGAATTTTAACATTTTTTATATATTTGAGTGAATTTGCATCTAACTTTGTCAGATATCGTCGATAAACATTCATTGAAGCCCATTGAGGTCGATTGTCACTTTGTGTTGATTGAAAATTTTCAGTCAATCTTCCTAATTTGAAGTCGAAATTCAACATTTCTTATATATTTGAGTAAGTTTGCATCTAACTTTGTCAGATATCGTCGATAAACATTCATTGAAGCCCATTGAGGTCGATTGTCACTTTGTGTTGATTGAAAATTTTCAAAGTCAATCTTCCTAATTTGAAGTCGAATTTCAACATTTCTTATATATTTGAGTAAGTTTGCATCTAACATTGTCAGGTATCGTCGATTAACATCCATTGAAGCCCATTGAGGTCGATTGTCACTTTGTGTTGATTGAAAATTTTCAAAGTCAATCTTCCTAATTTGAAGTCGAATTTCAACATTTCTTATATATTTGAGTGAGTTTGCATCTAACTTTGTCAGATATCGTCGATTAACATCCATTGAAGCCCATTGAGGTCGATTGTCACTTTGTGTTGATTGAAAATTTTCAAAGTCTATCTTCCTAATTTGGAGTCGAATTTCAACATTTCTCATATATTCGAGTTAGTTTGCATCTAACTTTGTCAGATATCGTCGATAAACATTCATTGAAGCCCATTGAGGTCGATTGTCACTTTGTGTTGATTGAAAATTTTCAAAGTCAATCTTCCTAATTTGAAGTCGAATTTCAACATTCCTTATATATTTGAGTAAGTTTGCATCTAACATTGTCAGATATCGTCGATTAACATCTATTGAAGCCCATTGAGGTCGATTGTCACTTTGTGTTGATTGAAAATTTTCAAAGTCAATCTTCCTAATTTGAAGTCGAATTTCAACATTTCTTATATATTTGAGTAAGTTTGCATCTAACATTGTCAGGTATCGTCGATAAACATCCATTGAAGCCCATTGAGGTCGATTGTCACTTTGTGTTGATTGAAAATTTTCAAAGTCTATCTTCCTAATTTGGAGTCGAATTTCAACATTTCTCATATATTTGAGGAGTTTGCATCCAACTTTGTCAGATATCGTAGATAAACATCCATTGAAGCCCATTGAGGTCGATTGTCACTTTGTGTTGATTGAAAATTTTCAAAGTCTATCTTCCTAATTTGGAGTCGAATTTCAACATTTCTCATATATTCGAGTTAGTTCGCATCTAACTTTGTCAGATATCGTCGATTAACATCTATTGAAGCCCATTGAGGTCGATTGTCACTTTGTGTTGATTGAAAATTTTCAAAGTCAATCTTCCTAATTTGAAGTCGAATTTCAACATTTCTTATATATTTGAGTAAGTTTGCATCTAACTTTGTCAGATATCGTCGATTAACATCCATTGAAGCCCATTGAGGTCGATTGTCACTTTGTGTTGATTGAAAATTTTCAAAGTCTATCTTCCTAATTTGAAGTCGAATTTCAACATTTCTCATATATTTGAGGAGTTTGCATCCAACTTTGTCAGATATCGTCGATAAACATCCATTGAAGCCCATTGAGGTCGATTGTCACTTTGTGTTGATTGAAAATTTTTAAAGTCAATCTTCCTAATTTGAAGTCAAATTTCAACATTTCTTATATATTTGAGTAAGTTTGCATCCAACTTTGTCAGATATCGTCGATAAACATCCATTGAAGCCCATTGAGGTCGATTGTCACTTTGTGTTGATTGAAAATTTTCAAAGTCTATCTTCCTAATTTGAAGTCGAATTTCAACATTTCCTATATATTTGAGTGAGTTTGCATCTAACTTTGTCAGATATCGTCGATTAACATCCATTGAAGCCCATTGAGGTCGATTGTCACTTTGTGTTGATTGAAAATTTTCAAAGTCTATCTTCCTAATTTGGAGTCGAATTTCAACATTTCTCATATATTTGAGTGAGTTTGCATCTAACTTTGTCAGATATCGTCGATTAACATCCATTGAAGCCCATTGAGGTCGATTGTCACTTTGTGTTGATTGAAAATTTTCAAAGTCTATCTTCCTAATTTGGAGTCGAATTTCAACATTTCTCATATATTCGAGTTAGTTCGCATCTAACTTTGTCAGATATCGTCGATTAACATCTATTGAAGCCCATTGAGGTCGATTGTCACTTTGTGTTGATTGAAAATTTTCAAAGTCAATCTTCCTAATTTGAAGTCGAATTTCAACATTTCTTATATATTTGAGTAAGTTTGCATCTAACTTTGTCAGATATCGTCGATTAACATCCATTGAAGCCCATTGAGGTCGATTGTCACTTTGTGTTGATTGAAAATTTTCAAAGTCTATCTTCCTAATTTGAAGTCGAATTTCAACATTTCTCATATATTTGAGGAGTTTGCATCCAACTTTGTCAGATATCGTCGATAAACATCCATTGAAGCCCATTGAGGTCGATTGTCACTTTGTGTTGATTGAAAATTTTTAAAGTCAATCTTCCTAATTTGAAGTCAAATTTCAACATTTCTTATATATTTGAGTAAGTTTGCATCCAACTTTGTCAGATATCGTCGATAAACATCCATTGAAGCCCATTGAGGTCGATTGTCACTTTGTGTTGATTGAAAATTTTCAAAGTCTATCTTCCTAATTTGAAGTCGAATTTCAACATTTCCTATATATTTGAGTGAGTTTGCATCTAACTTTGTCAGATATCGTCGATTAACATCCATTGAAGCCCATTGAGGTCGATTGTCACTTTGTGTTGATTGAAAATTTTCAAAGTCTATCTTCCTAATTTGGAGTCGAATTTCAACATTTCTCATATATTCGAGTTAGTTTGCATCTAACTTTGTCAGATATCGTCGATAAACATTCATTGAAGCCCATTGAGGTCGATTGTCACTTTGTGCTGATTGAAAATTTTCAAAGTCAATCTTCCTAATTTGAAGTCGAATTTCAACATTCCTTATATATTTGAGTAAGTTTGCATCTAACATTGTCAGATATCGTCGATTAACATCTATTGAAGCCCATTGAGGTCGATTGTCACTTTGTGTTGATTGAAAATTTTCAAAGTCAATCTTCCTAATTTGAAGTCGAATTTCAACATTTCTTATATATTTGAGTAAGTTTGCATCTAACATTGTCAGGTATCGTCGATAAACATCCATTGAAGCCCATTGAGGTCGATTGTCACTTTGTGTTGATTGAAAATTTTCAAAGTCTATCTTCCTAATTTGGAGTCGAATTTCAACATTTCTCATATATTTGAGGAGTTTGCATCCAACTTTGTCAGATATCGTCGATAAACATCCATTGAAGCCCATTGAGGTCGATTGTCACTTTGTGTTGATTGAAAATTTTCAAAGTCTATCTTCCTAATTTGGAGTCGAATTTCAACATTTCTCATATATTCGAGTTAGTTCGCATCTAACTTTGTCAGATATCGTCGATTAACATCTATTGAAGCCCATTGAGGTCGATTGTCACTTTGTGTTGATTGAAAATTTTCAAAGTCAATCTTCCTAATTTGAAGTCGAATTTCAACATTTCTTATATATTTAAGTAAGTTTGCATCTAACTTTGTCAGATATCGTCGATTAACATCCATTGAAGCCCATTGAGGTCGATTGTCACTTTGTGTTGATTGAAAATTTTCAAAGTCTATCTTCCTAATTTGAAGTCGAATTTCAACATTTCTCATATATTTGAGGAGTTTGCATCCAACTTTGTCAGATATCGTCGATAAACATCCATTGAAGCCCATTGAGGTCGATTGTCACTTTGTGTTGATTGAAAATTTTTAAAGTCAATCTTCCTAATTTGAAGTCAAATTTCAACATTTCTTATATATTTGAGTAAGTTTGCATCCAACTTTGTCAGATATCGTCGATAAACATCCATTGAAGCCCATTGAGGTCGATTGTCACTTTGTGTTGATTGAAAATTTTCAAAGTCTATCTTCCTAATTTGAAGTCGAATTTCAACATTTCCTATATATTTGAGTGAGTTTGCATCTAACTTTGTCAGATATCGTCGATTAACATCCATTGAAGCCCATTGAGGTCGATTGTCACTTTGTGTTGATTGAAAATTTTCAAAGTCTATCTTCCTAATTTGGAGTCGAATTTCAACATTTCTCATATATTTGAGTGAGTTTGCATCTAACTTTGTCAGATATCGTCGATTAACATCCATTGAAGCCCATTGAGGTCGATTGTCACTTTGTGTTGATTGAAAATTTTCAAAGTCTATCTTCCTAATTTGGAGTCGAATTTCAACATTTCTCATATATTCGAGTTAGTTCGCATCTAACTTTGTCAGATATCGTCGATTAACATCTATTGAAGCCCATTGAGGTCGATTGTCACTTTGTGTTGATTGAAAATTTTCAAAGTCAATCTTCCTAATTTGAAGTCGAATTTCAACATTTCTTATATATTTGAGTAAGTTTGCATCTAACTTTGTCAGATATCGTCGATTAACATCCATTGAAGGCCATTGAGGTCGATTGTCACTTTGTGTTGATTGAAAATTTTCAAAGTCTATCTTCCTAATTTGGAGTCGAATTTCAACATTTCTCATATATTTGAGTGAGTTTGCATCCAACGTTGTCTGATATCGTCGATTAACATCTATTGAAGCCCATTGAGGTCGATTGTCACTTTGTGTTGATTGAAAATTTTCAAAGTCTATCTTCCTAATTTGAAGTCGAATTTTAACATTTCTTATATATTTGAGTGAATTTGCATCTAACTTTGTCAGATATCGTCGATAAACATTCATTGAAGCCCATTGAGGTCGATTGTCACTTTGTGTTGATTGAAAATTTTCAGTCAATTTTCCTAATTTGAAGTCGAATTTCAACATTTCTTATATATTTGAGTGAGTTTGCATCTAAATTTGTCAGATATCGTCGATTGATATTCATTGAAGCCCATTGAGGTCGATTGTCACTTTGTGTTGATTGAAAATTTTCAAAGTCTATCTTCCTAATTTGAAGTCGAATTTCAACATTTCGCATATATTTGAGTGAGTTTGCATCCAACTTTGTCTGATATCGTCGATTAACATCTATTGAAGCCCATTGAGGTCGATTGTCACTTTGTGTTGATTGAAAATTTTCAAAGTCTATCTTCCTAATTTGAAGTCGAATTTTAACATTTTTTATATATTTGAGTGAATTTGCATCTAACTTTGTCAGATATCGTCGATAAACATTCATTGAAGCCCATTGAGGTCGATTGTCACTTTGTGTTGATTGAAAATTTTCAGTCAATCTTCCTAATTTGAAGTCGAAATTCAACATTTCTTATATATTTGAGTAAGTTTGCATCTAACTTTGTCAGATATCGTCGATAAACATTCATTGAAGCCCATTGAGGTCGATTGTCACTTTGTGTTGATTGAAAATTTTCAAAGTCAATCTTCCTAATTTGAAGTCGAATTTCAACATTTCTTATATATTTGAGTAAGTTTGCATCTAACATTGTCAGGTATCGTCGATTAACATCCATTGAAGCCCATTGAGGTCGATTGTCACTTTGTGTTGATTGAAAATTTTCAAAGTCAATCTTCCTAATTTGAAGTCGAATTTCAACATTTCTTATATATTTGAGTGAGTTTGCATCTAACTTTGTCAGATATCGTCGATTAACATCCATTGAAGCCCATTGAGGTCGATTGTCACTTTGTGTTGATTGAAAATTTTCAAAGTCTATCTTCCTAATTTGGAGTCGAATTTCAACATTTCTCATATATTCGAGTTAGTTTGCATCTAACTTTGTCAGATATCGTCGATAAACATTCATTGAAGCCCATTGAGGTCGATTGTCACTTTGTGTTGATTGAAAATTTTCAAAGTCAATCTTCCTAATTTGAAGTCGAATTTCAACATTCCTTATATATTTGAGTAAGTTTGCATCTAACATTGTCAGGTATCGTCGATTAACATCCATTGAAGCCCATTGAGGTCGATTGTCACTTTGTGTTGATTGAAAATTTTCAAAGTCTATCTTCCTAATTTGAAGTCGAATTTTAACATTTCTTATATATTTGAGTGAGTTTGCATCTTACATTGTCAGATATCGTCGATAAACATTCATTGAAGCCCATTGAGGTCGATTGTCACTTTGTGTTGATTGAAAATTTTCAAAGTCAATCTTCCTAATTTGAAGTCGAATTTCAACATTTCCTATATATTTGAGTGAGTTTGCATCTAACATTGTCAGATATCGTCGATAAACATCCATTGAAGCCCACTGAGGTCGATTGTCACTTTGTGTTGATTGAAAATTTTCAAAGTCTATCTTCCTAATTTGAAGTCGAATTTCAACATTTCTCATATATTTGAGGAGTTTGCATCCAACTTTGTCAGATATCGTCGATAAACATCCATTGAAGCCCATTGAGGTCGATTGTCACTTTGTGTTGATTGAAAATTTTTAAAGTCAATCTTCCTAATTTGAAGTCGAATTTCAACATTTCTTATATATTTGAGTAAGTTTGCATCTAACATTGTCAGATATCGTCGATTAACATCCATTGAAGCCCATTGAGGTCGATTGTCACTTTGTGTTGATTGAAAATTTTCAAAGTCTATCTTCCTAATTTGAAGTCGAATTTTAAAATTTCTTATATATTTGAGTGAGTTTGCATCTAACTTTGTCAGATATCGTCGATAAACATTCATTGAAGCCCATTGAGGTCGATTGTCACTTTGTGTTGATTGAAAATTTTCAAAGTCTATCTTCCTAATTTGAAGTCGAATTTCAACATTTCTCATATATTTGAGTGAGTTTGCATCCAACTTTGTCAGATATCGTCGATAAACATCCATTGAAGCCCATTGAGGTCGATTGTCACTTTGTGTTGATTGAAAATTTTCAAAGTCAATCTTCCTAATTTGAAGTCGAATTTCAACATTTCCTATATATTTGAGTGAGTTTGCATCTAACTTTGTCAGATATCGTCGATTAACATCCATTGAAGCCCATTGAGGTCGATTGTCACTTTGTGTTGATTGAAAATTTTCAAAGTCTATCTTCCTAATTTGGAGTCGAATTTCAACATTTCTCATATATTCGAGTTAGTTTGCATCTAACTTTGTCAGATATCGTCGATTAACATCTATTGAAGCCCATTGAGGTCGATTGTCACTTTGTGTTGATTGAAAATTTTCAAAGTCAATCTTCCTAATTTGAAGTCGAATTTCAACATTTCTTATAAATTTGAGTAAGTTTGCATCTAACTTTGTCAGATATCGTCGATTAACATCCATTGAAGCCCATTGAGGTCGATTGTCACTTTGTGTTGATTGAAAATTTTCAAAGTCTATCTTCCTAATTTGGAGTCGAATTTCAACATTTCTCATATATTTGAGTGAGTTTGCATCCAACTTTGTCTGATATCGTCGATTAACATTTATTGAAGCCCATTGAGGTCGATTGTCACTTTGTGTTGATTGAAAATTTTCAAAGTCAATCTTCCTAATTTGAAGTCGAATTTCAACATTTCTTATATATTTGAGTAAGTTTGCATCTAACATTGTGAGATATCGTCGATTAACATCCATTGAAGCCCATTGAGGTCGATTGTCACTTTGTGTTGATTGAAAATTTTTAAAGTCAATCTTCCTAATTTGAAGTCGAATTTCAACATTTCTTATATATTTGAGTAAGTTTGCATCCAACTTTGTCAGATATCGTCGATAAACATCCATTGAAGCCCATTGAGGTCGATTGTCACTTTGTGTTGATTGAAAATTTTTAAAGTCAATCTTCCTAATTTGAAGTCGAATTTCAACATTTCTTATATATTTGAGTAAGTTTGCATCCAACTTTGTCAGATATCGTCGATAAACATCCATTGAAGCCCATTGAGGTCGATTGTCACTTTGTGTTGATTGAAAATTTTCAAAGTCTATCTTCCTAATTTGAAGTCGAATTTCAACATTTCTCATATATTCGAGTTAGTTTGCATCTAACTTTGTCAGATATCGTCGATTAACATCCATTGAAGCCCATTGAGGTCGATTGTCACTTTGTGTTGATTGAAAATTTTCAAAGTCTATCTTCCTAATTTGAAGTCGAATTTTAACATTTCTTATATATTTGAGTGAGTTTGCATCTAACTTTGTCAGATATCGTCGATAAACATTTATTGAAGCCCATTGAGGTCGATTGTCACTTTGTGTTGATTGAAAATTTTCAAAGTCTATCTTCCTAATTTGAAGTCGAATTTTAACATTTCTTATATATTTGAGTGAGTTTGCATCTAACATTGTCAGATATCGTCGATAAACATTCATTGAAGCCCATTGAGGTCGATTGTCACTTTGTAGTGATTGAAAATTTTCAAAGTCAATCTTCCTAATTTGAAGTCGAATTTCAACATTTCCTATATATTTGAGTGAGTTTGCATCTAACTTTGTCAGATATCGTCGATTAACATCCATTGAAGCCCATTGAGGTCGATTGTCACTTTGTGTTGATTGAAAATTTTCAAAGTCTATCTTCCTAATTTGAAGTCGAATTTCAACATTTCTCATATATTTGAGTGAGTTTGCATCCAACTTTGTCAGATATCGTCGATAAACATCCATTGAAGCCCATTGAGGTCGATTGTCACTTTGTGTTGATTAAAAATTTTCAAAGTCAATCTTCCTAATTTGAAGTCGAATTTCAACATTTCCTATATATTTGAGTGAGTTTGCATCTAACTTTGTCAGATATCGTCGATTAACATCCATTGAAGCCCATTGAGGTCGATTGTCACTTTGTGTTGATTGAAAATTTTCAAAGTCTATCTTCCTAATTTGGAGTCGAATTTCAACATTTCTCATATATTCGAGTTAGTTTGCATCTAACTTTGTCAGATATCGTCGATTAACATCTATTGAAGCCCATTGAGGTCGATTGTCACTTTGTGTTGATTGAAAATTTTCAAAGTCAATCTTCCTAATTTGAAGTCGAATTTCAACATTTCTTATATATTTGAGTAAGTTTGCATCTAACTTTGTCAGATATCGTCGATTAACATCCATTGAAGCCCATTGAGGTCGATTGTCACTTTGTGTTGATTGAAAATTTTCAAAGTCTATCTTCCTAATTTGGAGTCGAATTTCAACATTTCTCATATATTTGAGTGAGTTTGCATCCAACTTTGTCTGATATCGTCGATTAACATTTATTGAAGCCCATTGAGGTCGATTGTCACTTTGTGTTGATTGAAAATTTTCAAAGTCAATCTTCCTAATTTGAAGTCGAATTTCAACATTTCTTATATATTTGAGTAAGTTTGCATCTAACATTGTCAGATATCGTCGATTAACATCCATCGAAGCCCATTGAGGTCGATTGTCACTTTGTGTTGATTGAAAATTTTCAAAGTCTATCTTCCTAATTTGAAGTCGAATTTTAACATTTCTTATATATTTGAGTGAGTTTGCATCTAACTTTGTCAGATATCGTCGATAAACATTTATTGAAGCCCATTGAGGTCGATTGTCACTTTGTGTTGATTGAAAATTTTCAAAGTCTATCTTCCTAATTTGAAGTCGAATTTTAACATTTCTTATATATTTGAGTGAGTTTGCATCTAACATTGTCAGATATCGTCGATAAACATTCATTGAAGCCCATTGAGGTCGATTGTCACTTTGTAGTGATTGAAAATTTTCAAAGTCAATCTTCCTAATTTGAAGTCGAATTTCAACATTTCCTATATATTTGAGTGAGTTTGCATCTAACTTTGTCAGATATCGTCGATTAACATCCATTGAAGCCCATTGAGGTCGATTGTCACTTTGTGTTGATTGAAAATTTTCAAAGTCTATCTTCCTAATTTGAATTCGAATTTCAACATTTCTCATATATTTGAGTGAGTTTGCATCCAACTTTGTCAGATATCGTCGATAAACATCCATTGAAGCCCATTGAGGTCGATTGTCACTTTGTGTTGATTGAAAATTTTCAAAGTCAATCTTCCTAATTTGAAGTCGAATTTGAACATTTCTCATATATTTGAGGAGTTTGCATCCAACTTTGTCAGATATCGTCGATAAACATCCATTGAAGCCCATTGAGGTCGATTGTCACTTTGTGTTGATTGAAAATTTTTAAAGTCAATCTTCCTAATTTGAAGTCGAATTTCAACATTTCTTATATATTTGAGTAAGTTTGCATCTAACATTGTCAGATATCGTCGATAAACATCCATTGAAGCCCATTGAGGTCGATTGTCACTTTGTGTTGATTAAAAATTTTCAAAGTCAATCTTCCTAATTTGAAGTCGAATTTCAACATTTCCTATATATTTGAGTGAGTTTGCATCTAACTTTGTCAGATATCGTCGATTAACATCCATTGAAGCCCATTGAGGTCGATTGTCACTTTGTGTTGATTGAAAATTTTCAAAGTCTATCTTCCTAATTTGGAGTCGAATTTCAACATTTCTCATATATTCGAGTTAGTTTGCATCTAACTTTGTCAGATATCGTCGATTAACATCTATTGAAGCCCATTGAGGTCGATTGTCACTTTGTGTTGATTGAAAATTTTCAAAGTCAATCTTCCTAATTTGAAGTCGAATTTCAACATTTCTTATATATTTGAGTAAGTTTGCATCTAACTTTGTCAGATATCGTCGATTAACATCCATTGAAGCCCATTGAGGTCGATTGTCACTTTGTGTTGATTGAAAATTTTCAAAGTCTATCTTCCTAATTTGGAGTCGAATTTCAACATTTCTCATATATTTGAGTGAGTTTGCATCCAACTTTGTCTGATATCGTCGATTAACATTTATTGAAGCCCATTGAGGTCGATTGTCACTTTGTGTTGATTGAAAATTTTCAAAGTCAATCTTCCTAATTTGAAGTCGAATTTCAACATTTCTTATAAATTTGAGTAAGTTTGCATCTAACTTTGTCAGATATCGTCGATTAACATCCATTGAAGCCCATTGAGGTCGATTGTCACTTTGTGTTGATTGAAAATTTTCAAAGTCTATCTTCCTAATTTGGAGTCGAATTTCAACATTTCTCATATATTTGAGTGAGTTTGCATCCAACTTTGTCTGATATCGTCGATTAACATTTATTGAAGCCCATTGAGGTCGATTGTCACTTTGTGTTGATTGAAAATTTTCAAAGTCAATCTTCCTAATTTGAAGCCGAATTTCAACATTTCTTATATATTTGAGTGAGTTTGCATCTAACTTTGTCAGATATCGTCGATAAACATTTATTGAAGCCCATTGAGGTCGATTGTCACTTTGTGTTGATTGAAAATTTTCAAAGTCTATCTTCCTAATTTGAAGTCGAATTTTAACATTTCTTATATATTTGAGTGAGTTTGCATCTAACATTGTCAGATATCGTCGATAAACATTCATTGAAGCCCATTGAGGTCGATTGTCACTTTGTAGTGATTGAAAATTTTCAAAGTCAATCTTCCTAATTTGAAGTCGAATTTCAACATTTCCTATATATTTGAGTGAGTTTGCATCTAACTTTGTCAGATATCGTCGATTAACATCCATTGAAGCCCATTGAGGTCGATTGTCACTTTGTGTTGATTGAAAATTTTCAAAGTCTATCTTTCTAATTTGAAGTCGAATTTCAACATTTCTCATATATTTGAGTGAGTTTGCATCCAACTTTGTCAGATATCGTCGATAAACATCCATTGAAGCCCATTGAGGTCGATTGTCACTTTGTGTTGATTAAAAATTTTCAAAGTCAATCTTCCTAATTTGAAGTCGAATTTCAACATTTCCTATATATTTGAGTGAGTTTGCATCTAACTTTGTCAGATATCGTCGATTAACATCCATTGAAGCCCATTGAGGTCGATTGTCACTTTGTGTTGATTGAAAATTTTCAAAGTCTATCTTCCTAATTTGGAGTCGAATTTCAACATTTCTCATATATTCGAGTTAGTTTGCATCTAACTTTGTCAGATATCGTCGATTAACATCTATTGAAGCCCATTGAGGTCGATTGTCACTTTGTGTTGATTGAAAATTTTCAAAGTCAATCTTCCTAATTTGAAGTCGAATTTCAACATTTCTTATATATTTGAGTAAGTTTGCATCTAACTTTGTCAGATATCGTCGATTAACATCCATTGAAGCCCATTGAGGTCGATTGTCACTTTGTGTTGATTGAAAATTTTCAAAGTCTATCTTCCTAATTTGGAGTCGAATTTCAACATTTCTCATATATTTGAGTGAGTTTGCATCCAACTTTGTCTGATATCGTCGATTAACATTTATTGAAGCCCATTGAGGTCGATTGTCACTTTGTGTTGATTGAAAATTTTCAAAGTCAATCTTCCTAATTTGAAGTCGAATTTCAACATTTCTTATATATTTGAGTAAGTTTGCATCTAACATTGTCAGATATCGTCGATTAACATCCATTGAAGCCCATTGAGGTCGATTGTCACTTTGTGTTGATTGAAAATTTTCAAAGTCTATCTTCCTAATTTGAAGTCGAATTTTAACATTTCTTATATATTTGAGTGAGTTTGCATCTAACTTTGTCAGATATCGTCGATAAACATTTATTGAAGCCCATTGAGGTCGATTGTCACTTTGTGTTGATTGAAAATTTTCAAAGTCTATCTTCCTAATTTGAAGTCGAATTTTAACATTTCTTATATATTTGAGTGAGTTTGCATCTAACATTGTCAGATATCGTCGATAAACATTCATTGAAGCCCATTGAGGTCGATTGTCACTTTGTAGTGATTGAAAATTTTCAAAGTCAATCTTCCTAATTTGAAGTCGAATTTCAACATTTCCTATATATTTGAGTGAGTTTGCATCTAACTTTGTCAGATATCGTCGATTAACATCCATTGAAGCCCATTGAGGTCGATTGTCACTTTGTGTTGATTGAAAATTTTCAAAGTCTATCTTCCTAATTTGAAGTCGAATTTCAACATTTCTCATATATTTGAGTGAGTTTGCATCCAACTTTGTCAGATATCGTCGATAAACATCCATTGAAGCCCATTGAGGTCGATTGTCACTTTGTGTTGATTGAAAATTTTCAAAGTCAATCTTGCTAATTTGAAGTCGAATTTGAACATTTCTCATATATTTGAGGAGTTTGCATCCAACTTTGTCAGATATCGTCGATAAACATCCATTGAAGCCCATTGAGGTCGATTGTCACTTTGTGTTGATTGAAAATTTTTAAAGTCAATCTTCCTAATTTGAAGTCGAATTTCAACATTTCTTATATATTTGAGTAAGTTTGCATCTAACATTGTCAGATATCGTCGATTAACATCCATTGAAGCCCATTGAGGTCGATTGTCACTTTGTGTTGATTGAAAATTTTCAAAGTCTATCTTCCTAATTTGAAGTCGAATTTTAAAATTTCTTATATATTTGAGTGAGTTTGCATCTAACTTTGTCAGATATCGTCGATAAACATTCATTGAAGCCCATTGAGGTCGATTGTCACTTTGTGTTGATTGAAAATTTTCAAAGTCTATCTTCCTAATTTGAAGTCGAATTTCAACATTTCTCATATATTTGAGTGAGTTTGCATCCAACTTTGTCAGATATCGTCGATAAACATCCATTGAAGCCCATTGAGGTCGATTGTCACTTTGTGTTGATTGAAAATTTTCAAAGTCAATCTTCCTAATTTGAAGTCGAATTTCAACATTTCCTATATATTTGAGTGAGTTTGCATCTAACTTTGTCAGATATCGTCGATTAACATCCATTGAAGCCCATTGAGGTCGATTGTCACTTTGTGTTGATTGAAAATTTTCAAAGTCTATCTTCCTAATTTGGAGTCGAATTTCAACATTTCTCATATATTCGAGTTAGTTTGCATCTAACTTTGTCAGATATCGTCGATTAACATCTATTGAAGCCCATTGAGGTCGATTGTCACTTTGTGTTGATTGAAAATTTTCAAAGTCAATCTTCCTAATTTGAAGTCGAATTTCAACATTTCTTATAAATTTGAGTAAGTTTGCATCTAACTTTGTCAGATATCGTCGATTAACATCCATTGAAGCCCATTGAGGTCGATTGTCACTTTGTGTTGATTGAAAATTTTCAAAGTCTATCTTCCTAATTTGGAGTCGAATTTCAACATTTCTCATATATTTGAGTGAGTTTGCATCCAACTTTGTCTGATATCGTCGATTAACATTTATTGAAGCCCATTGAGGTCGATTGTCACTTTGTGTTGATTGAAAATTTTCAAAGTCAATCTTCCTAATTTGAAGTCGAATTTCAACATTTCTTATATATTTGAGTAAGTTTGCATCTAACATTGTCAGATATCGTCGATTAACATCCATTGAAGCCCATTGAGGTCGATTGTCACTTTGTGTTGATTGAAAATTTTTAAAGTCAATCTTCCTAATTTGAAGTCGAATTTCAACATTTCTTATATATTTGAGTAAGTTTGCATCCAACTTTGTCAGATATCGTCGATAAACATCCATTGAAGCCCATTGAGGTCGATTGTCACTTTGTGTTGATTGAAAATTTTTAAAGTCAATCTTCCTAATTTGAAGTCGAATTTCAACATTTCTTATATATTTGAGTAAGTTTGCATCCAACTTTGTCAGATATCGTCGATAAACATCCATTGAAGCCCATTGAGGTCGATTGTCACTTTGTGTTGATTGAAAATTTTCAAAGTCTATCTTTTTAATTTGAAGTCGAATTTCAACATTTCTCATATATTCGAGTTAGTTTGCATCTAACTTTGTCAGATATCGTCGATTAACATCCATTGAAGCCCATTGAGGTCGATTGTCACTTTGTGTTGATTGAAAATTTTCAAAGTCTATCTTCCTAATTTGAAGTCGAATTTTAACATTTCTTATATATTTGAGTGAGTTTGCATCTAACTTTGTCAGATATCGTCGATAAACATTTATTGAAGCCCATTGAGGTCGATTGTCACTTTGTGTTGATTGAAAATTTTCAAAGTCTATCTTCCTAATTTGAAGTCGAATTTTAACATTTCTTATATATTTGAGTGAGTTTGCATCTAACATTGTCAGATATCGTCGATAAACATTCATTGAAGCCCATTGAGGTCGATTGTCACTTTGTAGTGATTGAAAATTTTCAAAGTCAATCTTCCTAATTTGAAGTCGAATTTCAACATTTCCTATATATTTGAGTGAGTTTGCATCTAACTTTGTCAGATATCGTCGATTAACATCCATTGAAGCCCATTGAGGTCGATTGTCACTTTGTGTTGATTGAAAATTTTCAAAGTCTATCTTCCTAATTTGAAGTCGAATTTCAACATTTCTCATATATTTGAGTGAGTTTGCATCCAACTTTGTCAGATATCGTCGATAAACATCCATTGAAGCCCATTGAGGTCGATTGTCACTTTGTGTTGATTAAAAATTTTCAAAGTCAATCTTCCTAATTTGAAGTCGAATTTCAACATTTCCTATATATTTGAGTGAGTTTGCATCTAACTTTGTCAGATATCGTCGATTAACATCCATTGAAGCCCATTGAGGTCGATTGTCACTTTGTGTTGATTGAAAATTTTCAAAGTCTATCTTCCTAATTTGGAGTCGAATTTCAACATTTCTCATATATTCGAGTTAGTTTGCATCTAACTTTGTCAGATATCGTCGATTAACATCTATTGAAGCCCATTGAGGTCGATTGTCACTTTGTGTTGATTGAAAATTTTCAAAGTCAATCTTCCTAATTTGAAGTCGAATTTCAACATTTCTTATATATTTGAGTAAGTTTGCATCTAACTTTGTCAGATATCGTCGATTAACATCCATTGAAGCCCATTGAGGTCGATTGTCACTTTGTGTTGATTGAAAATTTTCAAAGTCTATCTTCCTAATTTGGAGTCGAATTTCAACATTTCTCATATATTTGAGTGAGTTTGCATCCAACTTTGTCTGATATCGTCGATTAACATTTATTGAAGCCCATTGAGGTCGATTGTCACTTTGTGTTGATTGAAAATTTTCAGTCAATCTTCCTAATTTGAAGTCGAATTTCAACATTTCTTATATATTTGAGTAAGTTTGCATCTAACATTGTCAGATATCGTCGATTAACATCCATTGAAGCCCATTGAGGTCGATTGTCACTTTGTGTTGATTGAAAATTTTCAAAGTCTATCTTCCTAATTTGAAGTCGAATTTTAACATTTCTTATATATTTGAGTGAGTTTGCATCTAACTTTGTCAGATATCGTCGATAAACATTTATTGAAGCCCATTGAGGTCGATTGTCACTTTGTGTTGATTGAAAATTTTCAAAGTCTATCTTCCTAATTTGAAGTCGAATTTTAACATTTCTTATATATTTGAGTGAGTTTGCATCTAACATTGTCAGATATCGTCGATAAACATTCATTGAAGCCCATTGAGGTCGATTGTCACTTTGTAGTGATTGAAAATTTTCAAAGTCAATCTTCCTAATTTGAAGTCGAATTTCAACATTTCCTATATATTTGAGTGAGTTTGCATCTAACTTTGTCAGATATCGTCGATTAACATCCATTGAAGCCCATTGAGGTCGATTGTCACTTTGTGTTGATTGAAAATTTTCAAAGTCTATCTTCCTAATTTGAAGTCGAATTTCAACATTTCTCATATATTTGAGTGAGTTTGCATCCAACTTTGTCAGATATCGTCGATAAACATCCATTGAAGCCCATTGAGGTCGATTGTCACTTTGTGTTGATTGAAAATTTTCAAAGTCAATCTTCCTAATTTGAAGTCGAATTTCAACATTTCCTATATATTTGAGTGAGTTTGCATCTAACTTTGTCAGATATCGTCGATTAACATCCATTGAAGCCCATTGAGGTCGATTGTCACTTTGTGTTGATTGAAAATTTTCAAAGTCTATCTTCCTAATTTGGAGTCGAATTTCAACATTTCTCATATATTCGAGTTAGTTTGCATCTAACTTTGTCAGATATCGTCGATTAACATCTATTGAAGCCCATTGAGGTCGATTGTCACTTTGTGTTGATTGAAAATTTTCAAAGTCAATCTTCCTAATTTGAAGTCGAATTTCAACATTTCTTATATATTTGAGTAAGTTTGCATCTAACTTTGTCAGATATCGTCGATTAACATCCATTGAAGCCCATTGAGGTCGATTGTCACTTTGTGTTGATTGAAAATTTTCAAAGTCTATCTTCCTAATTTGGAGTCGAATTTCAACATTTCTCATATATTTGAGTGAGTTTGCATCCAACTTTGTCTGATATCGTCGATTAACATTTATTGAAGCCCATTGAGGTCGATTGTCACTTTGTGTTGATTGAAAATTTTCAAAGTCAATCTTCCTAATTTGAAGTCGAATTTCAACATTTCTTATATATTTGAGTAAGTTTGCATCTAACATTGTCAGATATCGTCGATAAACATTCATTGAAGTCCATTGAGGTCGATTGTCACTTTGTGTTGATTGAAAATTTTCAAAGTCTATCTTCCTAATTTGGAGTCGAATTTCAACATTTCTCATATATTTGAGTGAGTTTGCATCCAACTTTGTCTGATATCGTCGATTAACATTTATTGAAGCCCATTGAGGTCGATTGTCACTTTGTGTTGATTGAAAATTTTCAAAGTCAATCTTCCTAATTTGAAGTCGAATTTCAACATTTCTTATATATTTGAGTAAGTTTGCATCTAACATTGTCAGATATCGTCGATAAACATTCATTGAAGCCCATTGAGGTCGATTGTCACTTTGTAGTGATTGAAAATTTTCAAAGTCAATCTTCCTAATTTGAAGTCGAATTTCAACATTTCCTATATATTTGAGTGAGTTTGCATCTAACTTTGTCAGATATCGTCGATTAACATCCATTGAAGCCCATTGAGGTCGATTGTCACTTTGTGTTGATTGAAAATTTTCAAAGTCTATCTTCCTAATTTGAAGTCGAATTTCAACATTTCTCATATATTTGAGTGAGTTTGCATCCAACTTTGTCAGATATCGTCGATAAACATCCATTGAAGCCCATTGAGGTCGATTGTCACTTTGTGTTGATTGAAAATTTTCAAAGTCAATCTTCCTAATTTGAAGTCGAATTTCAACATTTCCTATATATTTGAGTGAGTTTGCATCTAACTTTGTCAGATATCGTCGATTAACATCCATTGAAGCCCATTGAGGTCGATTGTCACTTTGTGTTGATTGAAAATTTTCAAAGTCTATCTTCCTAATTTGGAGTCGAATTCCAACATTTCTCATATATTCGAGTTAGTTTGCATCTAACTTTGTCAGATATCGTCGATTAACATCTATTGAAGCCCATTGAGGTCGATTGTCACTTTGTGTTGATTGAAAATTTTCAAAGTCAATCTTCCTAATTTGAAGTCGAATTTCAACATTTCTTATATATTTGAGTAAGTTTGCATCTAACTTTGTCAGATATCGTCGATTAACATCCATTGAAGCCCATTGAGGTCGATTGTCACTTTGTGTTGATTGAAAATTTTCAAAGTCTATCTTCCTAATTTGGAGTCGAATTTCAACATTTCTCATATATTTGAGTGAGTTTGCATCCAACTTTGTCTGATATCGTCGATTAACATTTATTGAAGCCCATTGAGGTCGATTGTCACTTTGTGTTGATTGAAAATTTTCAGTCAATCTTCCTAATTTGAAGTCGAAATTCAACATTTCTTATATATTTGAGTAAGTTTGCATCTAACTTTGTCAGATATCGTCGATAATCATTCATTGAAGCCCATTGAGGTCGATTGTCACTTTGTGTTGATTGAAAATTTTCAAAGTCAATCTTCCTAATTTGAAGTCGAATTTCAACATTTCTTATATATTTGAGTAAGTTTGCATCTAACATTGTCAGGTATCGTCGATTAACATCCATTGAAGCCCATTGAGGTCGATTGTCACTTTGTGTTGATTGAAAATTTTCAAAGTCAATCTTCCTAATTTGAAGTCGAATTTCAACATTTCTTATATATTTGAGTGAGTTTGCATCTAACTTTGTCAGATATCGTCGATTAACATCCATTGAAGCCCATTGAGGTCGATTGTCACTTTGTGTTGATTGAAAATTTTCAAAGTCTATCTTCCTAATTTGGAGTCGAATTTCAACATTTCTCATATATTCGAGTTAGTTTGCATCTAACTTTGTCAGATATCGTCGATAAACATTCATTGAAGCCCATTGAGGTCGATTGTCACTTTGTGTTGATTGAAAATTTTCAAAGTCAATCTTCCTAATTTGAAGTCGAATTTCAACATTCCTTATATATTTGAGTAAGTTTGCATCTAACATTGTCAGGTATCGTCGATTAACATCCATTGAAGCCCATTGAGGTCGATTGTCACTTTGTGTTGATTGAAAATTTTCAAAGTCTATCTTCCTAATTTGAAGTCGAATTTTAACATTTCTTATATATTTGAGTGAGTTTGCATCTTACATTGTCAGATATCGTCGATAAACATTCATTGAAGCCCATTGAGGTCGATTGTCACTTTGTGTTGATTGAAAATTTTCAAAGTCAATCTTCCTAATTTGAAGTCGAATTTCAACATTTCCTATATATTTGAGTGAGTTTGCATCTAACATTGTCAGATATCGTCGATAAACATCCATTGAAGCCCACTGAGGTCGATTGTCACTTTGTGTTGATTGAAAATTTTCAAAGTCTATCTTCCTAATTTGAAGTCGAATTTGAACATTTCTCATATATTTGAGGAGTTTGCATCCAACTTTGTCAGATATCGTCGATAAACATCCATTGAAGCCCATTGAGGTCGATTGTCACTTTGTGTTGATTGAAAATTTTTAAAGTCAATCTTCCTAATTTGAAGTCGAATTTCAATATTTCTTATATATTTGAGTAAGTTTGCATCTAACATTGTCAGATATCGTCGATTAACATCCATTGAAGCCCATTGAGGTCGATTGTCACTTTGTGTTGATTGAAAATTTTCAAAGTCTATCTTCCTAATTTGGAGTCGAATTTTAAAATTTCTTATATATTTGAGTGAGTTTGCATCTAACTTTGTCAGATATCGTCGATAAACATTCATTGAAGCCCATTGAGGTCGATTGTCACTTTGTGTTGATTGAAAATTTTCAAAGTCTATCTTCCTAATTTGAAGTCGAATTTCAACATTTCTCATATATTTGAGTGAGTTTGCATCCAACTTTTTCAGATATCGTCGATAAACATCCATTGAAGCCCATTGAGGTCGATTGTCACTTTGTGTTGATTGAAAATTTTCAAAGTCAATCTTCCTAATTTGAAGTCGAATTTCAACATTTCCTATATATTTGAGTGAGTTTGCATCTAACTTTGTCAGATATCGTCGATTAACATCCATTGAAGCCCATTGAGGTCGATTGTCACTTTGTGTTGATTGAAAATTTTCAAAGTCTATCTTCCTAATTTGGAGTCGAATTTCAACATTTCTCATATATTCGAGTTAGTTTGCATCTAACTTTGTCAGATATCGTCGATTAACATCTATTGAAGCCCATTGAGGTCGATTGTCACTTTGTGTTGATTGAAAATTTTCAAAGTCAATCTTCCTAATTTGAAGTCGAATTTCAACATTTCTTATATATTTGAGTAAGTTTGCATCTAACTTTGTCAGATATCGTCGATTAACATCCATTGAAGCCCATTGAGGTCGATTGTCACTTTGTGTTGATTGAAAATTTTCAAAGTCTATCTTCCTAATTTGGAGTCGAATTTCAACATTTCTCATATATTCGAGTTAGTTTGCATCTAACTTTGTCAGATATCGTCGATTAACATCTATTGAAGCCCATTGAGGTCGATTGTCACTTTGTAGTGATTGAAAATTTTCAAAGTCAATCTTCCTAATTTGAAGTCGAATTTCAACATTTCCTATATATTTGAGTGAGTTTGCATCTAACTTTGTCAGATATCGTCGATTAACATCCATTGAAGCCCATTGAGGTCGATTGTCACTTTGTGTTGATTGAAAATTTTCAAAGTCAATCTTCCTAATTTGAAGTCGAATTTCAACATTTCTTATATATTTGAGTAAGTTTGCATCCAACTTTGTCAGATATCGTCGATAAACATCCATTGAAGCCCTTTGAGGTCGATTGTCACTTTGTGTTGATTGAAAATTTTTAAAGTCAATCTTCCTAATTTGAAGTCGAATTTCAACATTTCTTATATATTTGAGTAAGTTTGCATCCAACTTTGTCAGATATCGTCGATAAACATCCATTGAAGCCCATTGAGGTCGATTGTCACTTTGTGTTGATTGAAAATTTTCAAAGTCTATCTTCCTAATTTGAAGTCGAATTTCAACATTTCTCATATATTCGAGTTAGTTTGCATCTAACTTTGTCAGATATCGTCGATTAACATCCATTGAAGCCCATTGAGGTCGATTGTCACTTTGTGTTGATTGAAAATTTTCAAAGTCTATCTTCCTAATTTGAAGTCGAATTTTAACATTTCTTATATATTTGAGTGAGTTTGCATCTAACTTTGTCAGATATCGTCGATAAACATTTATTGAAGCCCATTGAGGTCGATTGTCACTTTGTGTTGATTGAAAATTTTCAAAGTCTATCTTCCTAATTTGAAGTCGAATTTTAACATTTCTTATATATTTGAGTGAGTTTGCATCTAACATTGTCAGATATCGTCGATAAACATTCATTGAAGCCCATTGAGGTCGATTGTCACTTTGTAGTGATTGAAAATTTTCAAAGTCAATCTTCCTAATTTGAAGTCGAATTTCAACATTTCCTATATATTTGAGTGAGTTTGCATCTAACTTTGTCAGATATCGTCGATTAACATCCATTGAAGCCCATTGAGGTCGATTGTCACTTTGTGTTGATTGAAAATTTTCAAAGTCTATCTTCCTAATTTGAAGTCGAATTTCAACATTTCTCATATATTTGAGTGAGTTTGCATCCAACTTTGTCAGATATCGTCGATAAACATCCATTGAAGCCCATTGAGGTCGATTGTCACTTTGTGTTGATTGAAAATTTTCAAAGTCAATCTTCCTAATTTGAAGGCGAATTTCAACATTTCCTATATATTTGAGTGAGTTTGCATCTAACTTTGTCAGATATCGTCGATTAACATCCATTGAAGCCCATTGAGGTCGATTGTCACTTTGTGTTGATTGAAAATTTTCAAAGTCTATCTTCCTAATTTGGAGTCGAATTTCAACATTTCTCATATATTCGAGTTAGTTTGCATCTAACTTTGTCAGATATCGTCGATTAACATCTATTGAAGCCCATTGAGGTCGATTGTCACTTTGTGTTGATTGAAAATTTTCGAAGTCAATCTTCCTAATTTGAAGTCGAATTTCAACATTTCTTATATATTTGAGTAAGTTTGCATCTAACTTTGTCAGATATCGTCGATTAACATCCATTGAAGCCCATTGAGGTCGATTGTCACTTTGTGTTGATTGAAAATTTTCAAAGTCTATCTTCCTAATTTGGAGTCGAATTTCAACATTTCTCATATATTTGAGTGAGTTTGCATCCAACTTTGTCTGATATCGTCGATTAACATTTATTGAAGCCCATTGAGGTCGATTGTCACTTTGTGTTGATTGAAAATTTTCAAAGTCAATCTTCCTAATTTGAAGTCGAATTTCAACATTTCTTATATATTTGAGTAAGTTTGCATCTAACATTGTCAGATATCGTCGATTAACATCCATTGAAGACCATTGAGGTCGATTGTCACTTTGTGTTGATTGAAAATTTTCAAAGTCTATCTTCCTAATTTGAAGTCGAATTTTAACATTTCTTATATATTTGAGTGAGTTTGCATCTAACTTTGTCAGATATCGTCGATAAACATTTATTGAAGCCCAATGAGGTCGATTGTCACTTTGTGTTGATTGAAAATTTTCAAAGTCTATCTTCCTAATTTGAAGTCGAATTTTAACATTTCTTATATATTTGAGTGAGTTTGCATCTAACATTGTCAGATATCGTCGATAAACATTCATTGAAGCCCATTGAGGTCGATTGTCACTTTGTAGTGATTGAAAATTTTCAAAGTCAATCTTCCTAATTTGAAGTCGAATTTCAACATTTCCTATATATTTGAGTGAGTTTGCATCTAACTTTGTCAGATATCGTCGATTAACATCCATTGAAGCCCATTGAGGTCGATTGTCACTTTGTGTTGATTGAAAATTTTCAAAGTCTATCTTCCTAATTTGAAGTCGAATTTCAACATTTCTCATATATTTGAGTGAGTTTGCATCCAACTTTGTCAGATATCGTCGATAAACATCCATTGAAGCCCATTGAGGTCGATTGTCACTTTGTGTTGATTGAAAATTTTCAAAGTCAATCTTCCTAATTTGAAGTCGAATTTCAACATTTCCTATATATTTGAGTGAGTTTGCATCTAACTTTGTCAGATATCGTCGATTAACATCCATTGAAGCCCATTGAGGTCGATTGTCACTTTGTGTTGATTGAAAATTTTCAAAGTCTATCTTCCTAATTTGGAGTCGAATTTCAACATTTCTCATATATTCGAGTTAGTTTGCATCTAACTTTGTCAGATATCGTCGATTAACATCTATTGAAGCCCATTGAGGTCGATTGTCACTTTGTGTTGATTGAAAATTTCCAAAGTCAATCTTCCTAATTTGAAGTCGAATTTCAACATTTCTTATATATTTGAGTAAGTTTGCATCTAACTTTGTCAGATATCGTCGATTAACATCCATTGAAGCCCATTGAGGTCGATTGTCACTTTGTGTTGATTGAAAATTTTCAAAGTCTATCTTCCTAATTTGGAGTCGAATTTCAACATTTCTCATATATTTGAGTGAGTTTGCATCCAACTTTGTCTGATATCGTCGATTAACATTTATTGAAGCCCATTGAGGTCGATTGTCACTTTGTGTTGATTGAAAATTTTCAAAGTCAATCTTCCTAATTTGAAGTCGAATTTCAACATTTCTTATATATTTGAGTAAGTTTGCATCTAACATTGTCAGATATCGTCGATTAACATCCATTGAAGCCCATTGAGGTCGATTGTCACTTTGTGTTGATTGAAAATTTTCAAAGTCTATCTTCCTAATTTGAAGTCGAATTTCAACATTTCTCATATATTTGAGGAGTTTGCATCCAACTTTGTCAGATATCGTCGATAAACATCCATTGAAGCCCATTGAGGTCGATTGTCACTTTGTGTTGATTGAAAATTTTTAAAGTCAATCTTCCTAATTTGAAGTCGAATTTCAACATTTCTTATATATTTGAGTAAGTTTGCATCCAACTTTGTCAGATATCGTCGATAAACATCCATTGAAGCCCATTGAGGTCGATTGTCACTTTGTGTTGATTGAAAATTTTCAAAGTCTATCTTCCTAATTTGAAGTCGAATTTCAACATTTCTCATATATTCGAGTTAGTTTGCATCTAACTTTGTCAGATATCGTCGATTAACATCCATTGAAGCCCATTGAGGTCGATTGTCACTTTGTGTTGATTGAAAATTTTCAAAGTCTATCTTCCTAATTTGAAGTCGAATTTTAACATTTCTTATATATTTGAGTGAGTTTGCATCTAACATTGTCAGATATCGTCGATAAACATTCATTGAAGCCCATTCAGGTCGATTGTCACTTTGTCTTGATTGAAAATTTTCAAAGTCTATCTTCCTAATTTGAAGTCGAATTTTAACATTTCTTATATATTTGAGTGAGTTTGCATCTAACTTTGTCAGATATCGTCGATAAACATTTATTGAAGCCCATTGAGGTCGATTGTCACTTTGTGTTGATTGAAAATTTTCAAAGTCTATCTTCCTAATTTGAAGTCGAATTTTAACATTTCTTATATATTTGAGTGAGTTTGCATCTAACATTGTCAGATATCGTCGATAAACATTCATTGAAGCCCATTGAGGTCGATTGTCACTTTGTGTTGATTGAAAATTTTCAAAGTCAATCTTCCTAATTTGAAGTCGAATTTCAACATTTCCTATATATTTGAGTGAGTTTGCATCTAACTTTGTCAGATATCGTCGATTAACATCCATTGAAGCCCATTGAGGTCGATTGTCACTTTGTGTTGATTGAAAATTTTCAAAGTCTATCTTCCTAATTTGGAGTTGAATTTCAACATTTCTCATATATTTGAGTAAGTTTGCATCTAACTTTGTCAGATATCGTCGATAAACATTCATTGAAGCCCATTGAGGTCGATTGTCACTTTGTGTTGATTGAAAATTTTCAAAGTCTATCTTCCTAATTTGAAGTCGAATTTCAACATTTCTCATATATTTGAGTGAGTTTGCATCTAACTTTGTCAGATATCGTCGATTAACATCTATTGAAGCCCATTGAGGTCGATTGTCACTTTGTGTTGATTGAAAATTTTCAAAGTCAATCTTCCTAATTTGAAGTCGAATTTCAACATTTCTTATATATTTGAGTGAGTTTGCATCTAACTTTGTCAGATATCGTCGATTAACATCTATTGAAGCCCATTGAGGTCGATTGTCACTTTGTGTTGATTGAAAATTTTCAAAGTCAATCTTCCTAATTTGAAGTCGAATTTCAACATTCCTTATATATTTGAGTAAGTTTGCATCTAACATTGTCAGATATCGTCGATTAACATCCATTGAAGCCCATTGAGGTCGATTGTCACTTTGTGTTGATTGAGAATTTTCAAAGTCTATCTTCCTAATTTGAAGTCGAATTTCAACATTTCTCATATATTTGAGTGAGTTTGCATCCAACTTTGTCAGATATCGTCGATAAACATCCATTGAAGCCCATTGAGGTCGATTGTCACTTTGTGTTGATTGAAAATTTTCAAAGTCAATCTTCCTAATTTGAAGTCGAATTTCAACATTTCTTATATATTTGAGTGAGTTTGCATCTAACTTTGTCAGATATCGTCGATTAACATCTATTGAAGCCCATTGAGGTCGATTGTCACTTTGTGTTGATTGAAAATTTTCAAAGTCAATCTTCCTAATTTGAAGTCGAATTTCAACATTTCCTATATATTTGAGTGAGTTTGCATCTAACTTTGTCAGATATCGTCGATTAACATCCATTGAAGCCCATTGAGGTCGATTGTCACTTTGTGTTGATTGAAAATTTTCAAAGTCTATCTTCCTAATTTGGAGTCGAATTTCAACATTTCTCATATATTCGAGTTAGTTTGCATCTAACTTTGTCAGATATCGTCGATTAACATCTATTGAAGCCCATTGAGGTCGATTGTCACTTTGTGTTGATTGAAAATTTTCAAAGTCTATCTTCCTAATTTGGAGTTGAATTTCAACATTTCTCATATATTTGAGTAAGTTTGCATCTAACTTTGTCAGATATCGTCGATAAACATTCATTGAAGCCCATTGAGGTCGATTGTCACTTTGTGTTGATTGAAAATTTTCAAAGTCTATCTTCCTAATTTGAAGTCGAATTTCAACATTTCTCATATATTTGAGTGAGTTTGCATCTAACTTTGTCAGATATCGTCGATTAACATCTATTGAAGCCCATTGAGGTCGATTGTCACTTTGTGTTGATTGAAAATTTTCAAAGTCAATCTTCCTAATTTGAAGTCGAATTTCAACATTTCTTATATATTTGAGTGAGTTTGCATCTAACTTTGTCAGATATCGTCGATTAACATCTATTGAAGCCCATTGAGGTCGATTGTCACTTTGTGTTGATTGAAAATTTTCAAAGTCAATCTTCCTAATTTGAAGTCGAATTTCAACATTCCTTATATATTTGAGTAAGTTTGCATCTAACATTGTCAGATATCGTCGATTAACATCCATTGAAGCCCATTGAGGTCGATTGTCACTTTGTGTTGATTGAGAATTTTCAAAGTCTATCTTCCTAATTTGAAGTCGAATTTCAACATTTCTCATATATTTGAGTGAGTTTGCATCCAACTTTGTCAGATATCGTCGATAAACATCCATTGAAGCCCATTGAGGTCGATTGTCACTTTGTGTTGATTGAAAATTTTCAAAGTCAATCTTCCTAATTTGAAGTCGAATTTCAACATTTCTTATATATTTGAGTGAGTTTGCATCTAACTTTGTCAGATATCGTCGATTAACATCTATTGAAGCCCATTGAGGTCGATTGTCACTTTGTGTTGATTGAAAATTTTCAAAGTCAATCTTCCTAATTTGAAGTCGAATTTCAACATTTCCTATATATTTGAGTGAGTTTGCATCTAACTTTGTCAGATATCGTCGATTAACATCCATTGAAGCCCATTGAGGTCGATTGTCACTTTGTGTTGATTGAAAATTTTCAAAGTCTATCTTCCTAATTTGGAGTCGAATTTCAACATTTCTCATATATTCGAGTTAGTTTGCATCTAACTTTGTCAGATATCGTCGATTAACATCTATTGAAGCCCATTGAGGTCGATTGTCACTTTGTGTTGATTGAAAATTTTCAAAGTCAATCTTCCTAATTTGAAGTCGAATTTCAACATTTCTTATATATTTGAGTAAGTTTGCATCTAACTTTGTCAGATATCGTCGATTAACATCCATTGAAGCCCATTGAGGTCGATTGTCACTTTGTGTTGATTGAAAATTTTCAAAGTCTATCTTCCTAATTTGGAGTCGAATTTCAACATTTCTCATATATTTGAGTGAGTTTGCATCCAACTTTGTCTGATATCGTCGATTAACATTTATTGAAGCCCATTGAGGTCGATTGTCACTTTGTGTTGATTGAAAATTTTCAAAGTCAATCTTCCTAATTTGAAGTCGAATTTCAACATTTCTTATATATTTGAGTAAGTTTGCATCTAACATTGTCAGATATCGTCGATTAACATCCATTGAAGCCCATTGAGGTCGATTGTCACTTTGTGTTGATTGAAAATTTTCAAAGTCTATCTTCCTAATTTGAAGTCGAATTTCAACATTTCTCATATATTTGAGGAGTTTGCATCCAACTTTGTCAGATATCGTCGATAAACATCCATTGAAGCCCATTGAGGTCGATTGTCACTTTGTGTTGATTGAAAATTTTTAAAGTCAATCTTCCTAATTTGAAGTCGAATTTCAACATTTCTTATATATTTGAGTAAGTTTGCATCCAACTTTGTCAGATATCGTCGATAAACATCCATTGAAGCACATTGAGGTCGATTGTCACTTTGTGTTGATTGAAAATTTTCAAAGTCTATCTTCCTAATTTGAAGTCGAATTTCAACATTTCTCATATATTCGAGTTAGTTTGCATCTAACTTTGTCAGATATCGTCGATTAACATCCATTGAAGCCCATTGAGGTCGATTGTCACTTTGTGTTGATTGAAAATTTTCAAAGTCTATCTTCCTAATTTGAAGTCGAATTTTAACATTTCTTATATATTTGAGTGAGTTTGCATCTAACTTTGTCAGATATCGTCGATAAACATTTATTGAAGCCCATTGAGGTCGATTGTCACTTTGTGTTGATTGAAAATTTTCAAAGTCAATCTTCCTAATTTGAAGTCGAATTTCAACATTTCTTATATATTTGAGTAAGTTTGCATCTAACTTTGTCAGATATCGTCGATTAACATCCATTGAAGCCCATTGAGGTCGATTGTCACTTTGTGTTGATTGAAAATTTTCAAAGTCTATCTTCCTAATTTGGAGTCGAATTTCAACATTTCTCATATATTTGAGTGAGTTTGCATCCAACTTTGTCTGATATCGTCGATTAACATTTATTGAAGCCCATTGAGGTCGATTGTCACTTTGTGTTGATTGAAAATTTTCAAAGTCAATCTTCCTAATTTGAAGTCGAATTTCAACATTTCTTATATATTTGAGTAAGTTTGCATCTAACATTGTCAGATATCGTCGATTAACATCCATTGAAGCCCATTGAGGTCGATTGTCACTTTGTGTTGATTGAAAATTTTCAAAGTCTATCTTCCTAATTTGAAGTCGAATTTCAACATTTCTCATATATTTGAGGAGTTTGCATCCAACTTTGTCAGATATCGTCGATAAACATCCATTGAAGCCCATTGAGGTCGATTGTCACTTTGTGTTGATTGAAAATTTTTAAAGTCAATCTTCCTAATTTGAAGTCGAATTTCAACATTTCTTATATATTTGAGTAAGTTTGCATCCAACTTTGTCAGATATCGTCGATAAACATCCATTGAAGCACATTGAGGTCGATTGTCACTTTGTGTTGATTGAAAATTTTCAAAGTCTATCTTCCTAATTTGAAGTCGAATTTCAACATTTCTCATATATTCGAGTTAGTTTGCATCTAACTTTGTCAGATATCGTCGATTAACATCCATTGAAGCCCATTGAGGTCGATTGTCACTTTGTGTTGATTGAAAATTTTCAAAGTCTATCTTCCTAATTTGAAGTCGAATTTTAACATTTCTTATATATTTGAGTGAGTTTGCATCTAACTTTGTCAGATATCGTCGATAAACATTTATTGAAGCCCATTGAGGTCGATTGTCACTTTGTGTTGATTGAAAATTTTCAAAGTCTATCTTCCTAATTTGAAGTCGAATTTCAACATTTCTTATATATTTAAGTGAGTTTGCATCTAACATTGTCAGATATCGTCGATAAACATTCATTGAAGCCCATTGAGGTCGATTGTCACTTTGTGTTGATTGAAAATTTTCAAAGTCAATCTTCCTAATTTGAAGTCGAATTTCAACATTTCCTATATATTTGAGTGAGTTTGCATCTAACTTTGTCAGATATCGTCGATTAACATCCATTGAAGCCCATTGAGGTCGATTGTCACTTTGTGTTGATTGAAAATTTTCAAAGTCTATCTTCCTAATTTGGAGTTGAATTTCAACATTTCTCATATATTTGAGTAAGTTTGCATCTAACTTTGTCAGATATCGTCGATAAACATTCATTGAAGCCCATTGAGGTCGATTGTCACTTTGTGTTGATTGAAAATTTTCAAAGTCTATCTTCCTAATTTGAAGTCGAATTTCAACATTTCTCATATATTTGAGTGAGTTTGCATCTAACTTTGTCAGATATCGTCGATTAACATCTATTGAAGCCCATTGAGGTCGATTGTCACTTTGTGTTGATTGAAAATTTTCAAAGTCAATCTTCCTAATTTGAAGTCGAATTTCAACATTTCTTATATATTTGAGTGAGTTTGCATCTAACTTTGTCAGATATCGTCGATTAACATCTATTGAAGCCCATTGAGGTCGATTGTCACTTTGTGTTGATTGAAAATTTTCAAAGTCAATCTTCCTAATTTGAAGTCGAATTTCAACATTCCTTATATATTTGAGTAAGTTTGCATCTAACATTGTCAGATATCGTCGATTAACATCCATTGAAGCCCATTGAGGTCGATTGTCACTTTGTGTTGATTGAGAATTTTCAAAGTCTATCTTCCTAATTTGAAGTCGAATTTCAACATTTCTCATATATTTGAGTGAGTTTGCATCCAACTTTGTCAGATATCGTCGATAAACATCCATTGAAGCCCATTGAGGTCGATTGTCACTTTGTGTTGATTGAAAATTTTCAAAGTCAATCTTCCTAATTTGAAGTCGAATTTCAACATTTCTTATATATTTGAGTGAGTTTGCATCTAACTTTGTCAGATATCGTCGATTAACATCTATTGAAGCCCATTGAGGTCGATTGTCACTTTGTGTTGATTGAAAATTTTCAAAGTCAATCTTCCTAATTTGAAGTCGAATTTCAACATTTCCTATATATTTGAGTGAGTTTGCATCTAACTTTGTCAGATATCGTCGATTAACATCCATTGAAGCCCATTGAGGTCGATTGTCACTTTGTGTTGATTGAAAATTTTCAAAGTCTATCTTCCTAATTTGGAGTTGAATTTCAACATTTCTCATATATTTGAGTAAGTTTGCATCTAACTTTGTCAGATATCGTCGATAAACATTCATTGAAGCCCATTGAGGTCGATTGTCACTTTGTGTTGATTGAAAATTTTCAAAGTCTATCTTCCTAATTTGAAGTCGAATTTCAACATTTCTCATATATTTGAGTGAGTTTGCATCTAACTTTGTCAGATATCGTCGATTAACATCTATTGAAGCCCATTGAGGTCGATTGTCACTTTGTGTTGATTGAAAATTTTCAAAGTCAATCTTCCTAATTTGAAGTCGAATTTCAACATTTCTTATATATTTGAGTGAGTTTGCATCTAACTTTGTCAGATATCGTCGATTAACATCTATTGAAGCCCATTGAGGTCGATTGTCACTTTGTGTTGATTGAAAATTTTCAAAGTCAATCTTCCTAATTTGAAGTCGAATTTCAACATTTCTTATATATTTGAGTAAGTTTGCATCTAACATTGTCAGATATCGTCGATTAACATCCATTGAAGCCCATTGAGGTCGATTGTCACTTTGTGTTGATTGAAAATTTTCAAAGTCTATCTTCCTAATTTGAAGTCGAATTTCAACATTTCTCATATATTTGAGTGAGTTTGCATCCAACTTTGTCAGATATCGTCGATAAACATCCATTGAAGCCCATTGAGGTCGATTGTCACTTTGTGTTGATTGAAAATTTTCAAAGTCAATCTTCCTAATTTGAAGTCGAATTTCAACATTTCTTATATATTTGAGTGAGTTTGCATCTAACTTTGTCAGATATCGTCGATTAACATCTATTGAAGCCCATTGAGGTCGATTGTCACTTTGTGTTGATTGAAAATTTTCAAAGTCAATCTTCCTAATTTGAAGTCGAATTTCAACATTTCTTATATATTTGAGTAAGTTTGCATCTAACATTGTCAGATATCGTCGATTAACATCCATTGAAGCCCATTGAGGTCGATTGTCACTTTGTGTTGATTGAAAATTTTCAAAGTCTATCTTCCTAATTTGGAGTCGAATTTCAACATTTCTCATATATTCGAGTTAGTTTGCATCTAACTTTGTCAGATATCGTCGATAAACATTCATTGAAGCCCATTGAGGTCGATTGTCACTTTGTGTTGATTGAAAATTTTCAAAGTCAATCTTCCTAATTTGAAGTCGAATTTCAACATTTCTTATATATTTGAGTAAGTTTGCATCTAACATTGTCAGGTATCGTCGATTAACATCATCCATTGAAGCCCATTGAGGTCGATTGTCACTTTGTGTTGATTGAAAATTTTCAAAGTCTATCTTCTAATTTGAAGTCGAATTTTAACATTTCTTATATATTTGAGTGAGTTTGCATCTTACATTGTCAGATATCGTCGATAAACATTCATTGAAGCCCATTGAGGTCGATTGTCACTTTGTGTTGATTGAAAATTTTCAAAGTCAATCTTCCTAATTTGAAGTCGAATTTCAACATTTCCTATATATTTGAGTGAGTTTGCATCTAACTTTGTCAGATATCGTCGATTAACATCCATTGAAGCCCATTGAGGTCGATTGTCACTTTGTGTTGATTGAAAATTTTCAAAGTCTATCTTCCTAATTTGGAGTCGAATTTCAACATTTCTCATATATTCGAGTTAGTTTGCATCTAACTTTGTCAGATATCGTCGATTAACATCCATTGAAGCCCATTGAGGTCGATTGTCACTTTGTGTTGATTGAAAATTTTCAAAGTCAATCTTCCTAATTTGAAGTCGAATTTCAACATTTCTTATATATTTGAGTGAGTTTGCATCTAACTTTGTCAGATATCGTCGATTAACATCTATTGAAGCCCATTGAGGTCGATTGTCACTTTGTGTTGATTGAAAATTTTCAAAGTCAATCTTCCTAATTTGAAGTCGAATTTCAACATTTCTTATATATTTGAGTAAGTTTGCATCTAACATTGTCAGATATCGTCGATTAACATCCATTGAAGCCCATTGAGGTCGATTGTCACTTTGTGTTGATTGAAAATTTTCAAAGTCTATCTTCCTAATTTGGAGTCGAATTTCAACATTTCTCATATATTCGAGTTAGTTTGCATCTAACTTTGTCAGATATCGTCGATAAACATTCATTGAAGCCCATTGAGGTCGATTGTCACTTTGTGTTGATTGAAAATTTTCAAAGTCAATCTTCCTAATTTGAAGTCGAATTTCAACATTTCTTATATATTTGAGTAAGTTTGCATCTAACATTGTCAGGTATCGTCGATTAACATCATCCATTGAAGCCCATTGAGGTCGATTGTCACTTTGTGTTGATTGAAAATTTTCAAAGTCTATCTTCTAATTTGAAGTCGAATTTTAACATTTCTTATATATTTGAGTGAGTTTGCATCTTACATTGTCAGATATCGTCGATAAACATTCATTGAAGCCCATTGAGGTCGATTGTCACTTTGTGTTGATTGAAAATTTTCAAAGTCAATCTTCCTAATTTGAAGTCGAATTTCAACATTTCCTATATATTTGAGTGAGTTTGCATCTAACTTTGTCAGATATCGTCGATTAACATCCATTGAAGCCCATTGAGGTCGATTGTCACTTTGTGTTGATTGAAAATTTTCAAAGTCTATCTTCCTAATTTGGAGTCGAATTTCAACATTTCTCATATATTCGAGTTAGTTTGCATCTAACTTTGTCAGATATCGTCGATTAACATCCATTGAAGCCCATTGAGGTCGATTGTCACTTTGTGTTGATTGAAAATTTTCAAAGTCTATCTTCCTAATTTGAAGTCGAATTTCAACATTTCTTATATATTTGAGTGAGTTTGCATCTAACTTTGTCAGATATCGTCGATAAACATCCATTGAAGCCCATTGAGGTCGATTGTCACTTTGTGTTGATTGAAAATTTTCAAAGTCTATCTTCCTAATTTGAAGTCGGATTTCAACATTTCTCATATATTTGAGTGAGTTTGCATCCAACTTTGTCAGATATCGTCGATAAACATCCATTGAAGCCCATTGAGGTCGATTGTCACTTTGTGTTGATTGAAAATTTTCAAAGTCAATCTTCCTAATTTGAAGTCGAATTTCAACATTTCCTATATATTTGAGTGAGTTTGCATCTAACTTTGTCAGATATCGTCGATTAACATCCATTGAAGCCCATTGAGGTCGATTGTCACTTTGTGTTGATTGAAAATTTTCAAAGTCTATCTTCCTAATTTGGAGTCGAATTTCAACATTTCTCATATATTCGAGTTAGTTTGCATCTAACTTTGTCAGATATCGTCGATTAACATCTATTGAAGCCCATTGAGGTCGATTGTCACTTTGTGTTGATTGAAAATTTTCAAAGTCAATCTTCCTAATTTGAAGTCGAATTTCAACATTTCTTATATATTTGAGTAAGTTTGCATCTAACTTTGTCAGATATCGTCGATTAACATCCATTGAAGCCCATTGAGGTCGATTGTCACTTTGTGTTGATTGAAAATTTTCAAAGTCTATCTTCCTAATTTGAAGTCGAATTTCAACATTTCCTATATATTTGAGTGAGTTTGCATCTTACATTGTCAGATATCGTCGATGAACATTCATTGAAGCCCATTGAGGTCGATTGTCACTTTGTGTTGATTGAAAATTTTCAAAGTCAATCTTCCTAATTTGAAGTCGAATTTCAACATTTCCTATATATTTGAGTGAGTTTGCATCTAACTTTGTCAGATATAGTCGATTAACATCCATTGAAGCCCATTGAGGTCGATTGTCACTTTGTGTTGATTGAAAATTTTCAAAGTCTATCTTCCTAATTTGGAGTCGAATTTCAACATTTCTCATATATTCGAGTTAGTTTGCATCTAACTTTGTCAGATATCGTCGATTAACATCCATTGAAGCCCATTGAGGTCGATTGTCACTTTGTGTTGATTGAAAATTTTCAAAGTCTATCTTCCTAATTTGAAGTCGAATTTTAACATTTCTTATATATTTGAGTGAGTTTGCATCTAACTTTGTCAGATATCGTCGATAAACATTCATTGAAGCCCATTGAGGTCGATTGTCACTTTGTGTTGATTGAAAATTTTCAAAGTCTATCTTCCTAATTTGAAGTCGGATTTCAACATTTCTCATATATTTGAGTGAGTTTGCATCCAACTTTGTCAGATATCGTCGATAAACATCCATTGAAGCCCATTGAGGTCGATTGTCACTTTGTGTTGATTGAAAATTTTCAAAGTCAATCTTCCTAATTTGAAGTCGAATTTCAACATTTCCTATATATTTGAGTGAGTTTGCATCTAACTTTGTCAGATATCGTCGATTAACATCCATTGAAGCCCATTGAGGTCGATTGTCACTTTGTGTTGATTGAAAATTTTCAAAGTCTATCTTCCTAATTTGGAGTCGAATTTCAACATTTCTCATATATTTGAGTGAGTTTTCATCCAACTTTGTCTGATATCGTCGATTAACATCTATTGAAGCCCATTGAGGTCGATTGTCACTTTGTGTTGATTGAAAATTTTCAAAGTCTATCTTCCTAATTTGAAGTCGAATTTTAACATTTCTTATATATTTGAGTGAATTTGCATCTAACTTTGTCAGATATCGTCGATAAACATTCATTGAAGCCCATTGAGGTCGATTGTCACTTTGTGTTGATTGAAAATTTTCAAAGTCTATCTTCCTAATTTGGAGTCGAATTTCAACATTTCTCATATATTCGAGTTAGTTTGCATCTAACTTTGTCAGATATCGTCGATAAACATTCATTGAAGCCCATTGAGGTCGATTGTCACTTTGTGTTGATTGAAAATTTTCAAAGTCAATCTTCCTAATTTGAAGTCGAATTTCAACATTTCTTATATATTTGAGTAAGTTTGCATCTAACATTGTCAGGTATCGTCGATTAACATCCATTGAAGCCCATTGAGGTCGATTGTCACTTTGTGTTGATTGAAAATTTTCAAAGTCTATCTCCCTAATTTGAAGTCGAATTTTAACATTTCTTATATATTTGAGTGAGTTTGCATCTTACATTGTCAGATATCGTCGATAAACATTCATTGAAGCCCATTGAGGTCGATTGTCACTTTGTGTTGATTGAAAATTTTCAAAGTCAATCTTCCTAATTTGAAGTCGAATTTCAACATTTCCTATATATTTGAGTGAGTTTGCATCTAACTTTGTCAGATATCGTCGATTAACATCCATTGAAGCCCATTGAGGTCGATTGTCACTTTGTGTTGATTGAAAATTTTCAAAGTCTATCTTCCTAATTTGGAGTCGAATTTCAACATTTCTCATATATTCGAGTTAGTTTGCATCTAACTTTGTCAGATATCGTCGATTAACATCCATTGAAGCCCATTGAGGTCGATTGTCACTTTGTGTTGATTGAAAATTTTCAAAGTCTATCTTCCTAATTTGAAGTCGAATTTCAATATTTCTTATATATTTGAGTAAGTTTGCATCTAACTTTGTCAGATATCGTCGATTAACATCCATTGAAGCCCATTGAGGTCGATTGTCACTTTGTGTTGATTGAAAATTTTCAAAGTCTATCTTCCTAATTTGGAGTCGAATTTAAACATTTCTCATATATTTGAGTGAGTTTGCATCCAACTTAGTCTGATATCGTCGATTAACATCTATTGAAGCCCATTGAGGTCGATTGTCACTTTGTGTTGATTGAAAATTTTCAAAGTCTATCTTCCTAATTTGAAGTCGAATTTTAACATTTCTTATATATTTGAGTGAGTTTGCATCTTACATTGTCAGATATCGTCGATAAACATTCATTGAAGCCCATTGAGGTCGATTGTCACTTTGTGTTGATTGAAAATTTTCAAAGTCAATCTTCCTAATTTGAAGTCGAATTTCAACATTTCCTATATATTTGAGTGAGTTTGCATCTAACTTTGTCAGATATCGTCGATTAACATCCATTGAAGCCCATTGAGGTCGATTGTCACTTTGTGTTGATTGAAAATTTTCAAAGTCTATCTTCCTAATTTGGAGTCGAATTTCAACATTTCTCATATATTCGAGTTAGTTTGCATCTAACTTTGTCAGATATCGTCGATTAACATCCATTGAAGCCCATTGAGGTCGATTGTCACTTTGTGTTGATTGAAAATTTTCAAAGTCTATCTTCCTAATTTGAAGTCGAATTTTAACATTTCTTATATATTTGAGTGAGTTTGCATCTAACTTTGTCAGATATCGTCGATAAACATTCATTGAAGCCCATTGAGGTCGATTGTCACTTTGTGTTGATTGAAAATTTTCAAAGTCTATCTTCCTAATTTGAAGTCGGATTTCAACATTTCTCATATATTTGAGTGAGTTTGCATCCAACTTTGTCAGATATCGTCGATAAACATCCATTGAAGCCCATTGAGGTCGATTGTCACTTTGTGTTGATTGAAAATTTTCAAAGTCAATCTTCCTAATTTGAAGTCGAATTTCAACATTTCCTATATATTTGAGTGAGTTTGCATCTAACTTTGTCAGATATCGTCGATTAACATCCATTGAAGCCCATTGAGGTCGATTGTCACTTTGTGTTGATTGAAAATTTTCAAAGTCTATCTTCCTAATTTGGAGTCGAATTTCAACATTTCTCATATATTCGAGTTAGTTTGCATCTAACTTTGTCAGATATCGTCGATTAACATCTATTGAAGCCCATTGAGGTCGATTGTCACTTTGTGTTGATTGAAAATTTTCAAAGTCAATCTTCCTAATTTGAAGTCGAATTTCAACATTTCTTATATATTTGAGTAAGTTTGCATCTAACTTTGTCAGATATCGTCGATTAACATCCATTGAAGCCCATTGAGGTCGATTGACACTTTGTGTTGATTGAAAATTTTCAAAGTCTATCTTCCTAATTTGGAGTCGAATTTCAACATTTCTCATATATTTGAGTGAGTTTGCATCCAACTTTGTCTGATATCGTCGATTAACATCTATTGAAGCCCATTGAGGTCGATTGTCACTTTGTGTTGATTGAAAATTTTCAAAGTCTATCTTCCTAATTTGAAGTCGAATTTTAACATTTCTTATATATTTGAGTGAATTTGCATCTAACTTTGTCAGATATCGTCGATAAACATTCATTGAAGCCCATTGAGGTCGATTGTCACTTTGTGTTGATTGAAAATTTTCAAAGTCTATCTTCCTAATTTGGAGTCGAATTTCAACATTTCTCATATATTCGAGTTAGTTTGCATCTAACTTTGTCAGATATCGTCGATAAACATTCATTGAAGCCCATTGAGGTCGATTGTCACTTTGTGTTGATTGAAAATTTTCAAAGTCAATCTTCCTAATTTGAAGTCGAATTTCAACATTTCTTATATATTTGAGTAAGTTTGCATCTAACATTGTCAGGTATCGTCGATTAACATCCATTGAAGCCCATTGAGGTCGATTGTCACTTTGTGTTGATTGAAAATTTTCAAAGTCTATCTCCCTAATTTGAAGTCGAATTTTAACATTTCTTATATATTTGAGTGAGTTTGCATCTTACATTGTCAGATATCGTCGATAAACATTCATTGAAGCCCATTGAGGTCGATTGTCACTTTGTGTTGATTGAAAATTTTCAAAGTCAATCTTCCTAATTTGAAGTCGAATTTCAACATTTCCTATATATTTGAGTGAGTTTGCATCTAACTTTGTCAGATATCGTCGATTAACATCCATTGAAGCCCATTGAGGTCGATTGTCACTTTGTGTTGATTGAAAATTTTCAAAGTCTATCTTCCTAATTTGGAGTCGAATTTCAACATTTCTCATATATTCGAGTTAGTTTGCATCTAACTTTGTCAGATATCGTCGATTAACATCCATTGAAGCCCATTGAGGTCGATTGTCACTTTGTGTTGATTGAAAATTTTCAAAGTCAATCTTCCTAATTTGAAGTCGAATTTTAACATTTCTTATATATTTGAGTGAGTTTGCATCTAACTTTGTCAGATATCGTCGATAAACATTCATTGAAGCCCATTGAGGTCGATTGTCACTTTGTGTTGATTGAAAATTTTCAAAGTCTATCTTCCTAATTTGAAGTCGGATTTCAACATTTCTCATATATTTGAGTGAGTTTGCATCCAACTTTGTCAGATATCGTCGATAAACATCCATTGAAGCCCATTGAGGTCGATTGTCACTTTGTGTTGATTGAAAATTTTCAAAGTCAATCTTCCTAATTTGAAGTCGAATTTCAACATTTCCTATATATTTGAGTGAGTTTGCATCTAACTTTGTCAGATATCGTCGATTAACATCCATTGAAGCCCATTGAGGTCGATTGTCACTTTGTGTTGATTGAAAATTTTCAAAGTCTATCTTCCTAATTTGGAGTCGAATTTCAACATTTCTCATATATTCGAGTTCGTTTGCATCTAACTTTGTCAGATATCGTCGATTAACATCTATTGAAGCCCATTGAGGTCGATTGTCACTTTGTGTTGATTGAAAATTTTCAAAGTCAATCTTCCTAATTTGAAGTCGAATTTCAACATTTCTTATATATTTGAGTAAGTTTGCATCTAACTTTGTCAGATATCGTCGATTAACATCCATTGAAGCCCATTGAGGTCGATTGTCACTTTGTGTTGATTGAAAATTTTCAAAGTCTATCTTCCTAATTTGGAGTCGAATTTCAACATTTCTCATATATTTGAGTGAGTTTGCATCCAAATTTGTCTGATATTGTCGATTAACATCTATTGAAGCCCATTGAGGTCGATTGTCACTTTGTGTTGATTGAAAATTTTCAAAGTCTATCTTCCTAATTTGAAGTCGAATTTTAACATTTCTTATATATTTGAGTGAATTTGCATCTAACTTTGTCAGATATCGTCGATAAACATTCATTGAAGCCCATTGAGGTCGATTGTCACTTTGTGTTGATTGAAAATTTTCAAAGTCTATCTTCCTAATTTGAAGTCGAATTTCAACATTTCGCATATATTTGAGTGAGTTTGCATCCAACTTTGTCTGATATCGTCGATTAACATCTATTGAAGCCCATTGAGGTCGATTGTCACTTTGTGTTGATTGAAAATTTTCAAAGTCTATCTCCCTAATTTGAAGTCGAATTTTAACATTTCTTATATATTTGAGTGAGTTTGCATCTTACATTGTCAGATATCGTCGATAAACATTCATTGAAGCCCATTGAGGTCGATTGTCACTTTGTGTTGATTGAAAATTTTCAAAGTCTATCTTCCTAATTTGAAGTCGAATTTTAACATTTCTTATATATTTGAGTGAGTTTGCATCTAACTTTGTCAGATATCGTCGATAAACATTCATTGAAGCCCATTGAGGTCGATTGTCACTTTGTGTTGATTGAAAATTTTCAAAGTCTATCTTCCTAATTTGAAGTCGGATTTCAACATTTCTCATATATTTGAGTGAGTTTGCATCCAACTTTGTCAGATATCGTCGATAAACATCCATTGAAGCCCATTGAGGTCGATTGTCACTTTGTGTTGATTGAAAATTTTCAAAGTCAATCTTCCTAATTTGAAGTCGAATTTCAACATTTCCTATATATTTGAGTGAGTTTGCATCTAACTTTGTCAGATATCGTCGATTAACATCCATTGAAGCCCATTGAGGTCGATTGTCACTTTGTGTTGATTGAAAATTTTCAAAGTCTATCTTCCTAATTTGGAGTCGAATTTCAACATTTCTCATATATTCGAGTTAGTTTGCATCTAACTTTGTCAGATATCGTCGATTAACATCTATTGAAGCCCATTGAGGTCGATTGTCACTTTGTGTTGATTGAAAATTTTCAAAGTCAATCTTCCTAATTTGAAGTCGAATTTCAACATTTCTTATATATTTGAGTAAGTTTGCATCTAACTTTGTCAGATATCGTCGATTAACATCCATTGAAGCCCATTGAGGTCGATTGTCACTTTGTGTTGATTGAAAATTTTCAAAGTCTATCTTCCTAATTTGGAGTCGAATTTCAACATTTCTCATATATTTGAGTGAGTTTGCATCCAACTTTGTCTGATATTGTCGATTAACATCTATTGAAGCCCATTGAGGTCGATTGTCACTTTGTGTTGATTGAAAATTTTCAAAGTCTATCTTCCTAATTTGAAGTCGAATTTTAACATTTCTTATATATTTGAGTGAATTTGCATCTAACTTTGTCAGATATCGTCGATAAACATTCATTGAAGCCCATTGAGGTCGATTGTCACTTTGTGTTGATTGAAAATTTTCAAAGTCTATCTTCCTAATTTGAAGTCGAATTTCAACATTTCGCATATATTTGAGTGAGTTTGCATCCAACTTTGTCTGATATCGTCGATTAACATCTATTGAAGCCCATTGAGGTCGATTGTCACTTTGTGTTGATTGAAAATTTTCAAAGTCTATCTTCCTAATTTGAAGTCGAATTTAAACATTTCTTATATATTTGAATGAATTTGCATCTAACTTTGTCAGATATCGTCGATAAACATTCATTGAAGCCCATTGAGGTCGATTGTCACTTTGTGTTGATTGAAAATTTTCAAAGTCTATCTTCCTAATTTGAAGTCAAATTTCAACATTTCTCATATATTTGAGTGAGTTTGCATCCAACTTTGTCAGATATCGTCGATAAAATTCCATTGAAGCCCATTGAGGTCGATTGTCACTTTGTGTTGATTGAAAATTTTCAAAGTCAATCTTCCTAATTTGAAGTCGAATTTCAACATTTCCTATATATTTGAGTGAGTTTGCATCTAACTTTGTCAGATATCGTCGATTAACATCCATTGAAGCCCATTGAGGTCGATTGTCACTTTGTGTTGATTGAAAATTTTCAAAGTCTATCTTCCTAATTTGGAGTCGAATTTCAACATTTCTCATATATTCGAGTTAGTTTGCATCTAACTTTGTCAGATATCGTCGATTAACATCCATTGAAGCCCATTGAGGTCGATTGTCACTTTGTGTTGATTGAAAATTTTCTAAGTCTATCTTCCTAATTTGGAGTCGAATTTCAACATTTCTCATATATTTGAGTGAGTTTGCATCCAACTTTGTCTGATATCGTCGATTAACATCTATTGAAGCCCATTGAGGTCGATTGTCACTTTGTGTTGATTGAAAATTTTCAAAGTCTATCTTCCTAATTTGAAGTCGAATTTCAACATTTCGCATATATTTGAGTGAGTTTGCATCCAACTTTGTCTGATATCGTCGATTAACATCTATTGAAGCCCATTGAGGTCGATTGTCACTTTGTGTTGATTGAAAATTTTCAAAGTCTATCTTCCTAATTTGAAGTCGAATTTTAACATTTCTTATATATTTGAGTGAATTTGCATCTAACTTTGTCAGATATCGTCGATAAACATTCATTGAAGCCCATTGAGGTCGATTGTCACTTTGTGTTGATTGAAAATTTTCAGTCAATCTTCCTAATTTGAAGTCGAATTTCAACATTTCTTATATATTTGAGTAAGTTTGCATCTAACTTTGTCAGATATCGTCGATAAACATTCATTGAAGCCCATTGAGGTCGATTGTCACTTTGTGTTGATTGAAAATTTTCAAAGTCAATCTTCCTAATTTGAAGTCGAATTTCAACATTTCTTATATATTTGAGTAAGTTTGCATCTAACATTGTCAGGTATCGTCGATTAACATCCATTGAAGCCCATTGAGGTCGATTGTCACTTTGTGTTGATTGAAAATTTTCAAAGTCAATCTTCCTAATTTGAAGTCGAATTTCAACATTTCTTATATATTTGAGTGAGTTTGCATCTAACTTTGTCAGATATCGTCGATTAACATCCATTGAAGCCCATTGAGGTCGATTGTCACTTTGTGTTGATTGAAAATTTTCAAAGTCTATCTTCCTAATTTGGAGTCGAATTTCAACATTTCTCATATATTCGAGTTAGTTTGCATCTAACTTTGTCAGATATCGTCGATAAACATTCATTGAAGCCCATTGAGGTCGATTGTCACTTTGTCTTGATTGAAAATTTTCAAAGTCAATCTTCCTAATTTGAAGTCGAATTTCAACATTTCTTATATATTTGAGTAAGTTTGCATCTCACATTGTCAGGTATCGTCGATTAACATCCATTGAAGCCCATTGAGGTCGATTGTCACTTTGTGTTGATTGAAAATTTTCAAAGTCAATCTTCCTAATTTGGAGTCGAATTTCAACATTTCTCATATATTCGAGTTAGTTTGCATCTAACTTTGTCAGATATCGTCGATTAACATCCAGTGAAGCCCATTGAGGTCGATTGTCACTTTGTGTTGATTGAAAATTTTCAAAGTCTATCTTCCTAATTTGAAGTCGAATTTTAACATTTCTTATATATTTGAGTGAATTTGCATCTAACTTTGTCAGATATCGTCGATAAACATTCATTGAAGCCCATTGAGGTCGATTGTCACTTTGTGTTGATTGAAAATTTTCAGTCAATCTTCCTAATTTGAAGTCGAATTTCAACATTTCTTATATATTTGAGTAAGTTTGCATCTAACTTTGTCAGATATCGTCGATAAACATTCATTGAAGCCCATTGAGGTCGATTGTCACTTTGTGTTGATTGAAAATTTTCAAAGTCTATCTTCCTAATTTGAAGTCGAATTTCAACATTTCTCATATATTTGAGTGAGTTTGCATCCAACTTTGTCAGATATCGTTGATAAACATCCATTGAAGCCCATTGAGGTCGATTGTCACTTTGTGTTGATTGAAAATTTTTAAAGTCAATCTTCCTAATTTGAAGTCGAATTTCAACATTTCTTATATATTTGAGTAAGTTTGCATCTAACATTGTCAGATATCGTCGATAAACATTCATTGAAGCCCATTGAGGTCGATTGTCACTTTGTGTTGATTGAAAATTTTCAAAGTCTATCTTCCTAATTTGAAGTCGAATTTTAACATTTCTTATATATTTGAGTGAGTTTGCATCTAACTTTGTCAGATATCGTCGATAAACATCTATTGAAGCCCATTGAGGTCGATTGTCACTTTGTGTTGATTGAAAATTTTCAAAGTCTATCTTCCTAATTTGAAGTCGAATTTTAACATTTCTTATATATTTGAGTGAATTTGCATCTAACTTTGTCAGATATCGTCGATAAACATTCATTGAAGCCCATTGAGGTCGATTGTCACTTTGTGTTGATTGAAAATTTTCAGTCAATCTTCCTAATTTGAAGTCGAATTTCAACATTTCTTATATATTTGAGTAAGTTTGCATCTAACTTTGTCAGATATCGTCGATAAACATTCATTGAAGCCCATTGAGGTCGATTGTCACTTTGTGTTGATTGAAAATTTTCAAAGTCAATCTTCCTAATTTGAAGTCGAATTTCAACATTTCCTATATATTTGAGTGAGTTTGCATCTAACTTTGTCAGATATCGTCGATTAACATCCATTGAAGCCCATTGAGGTCGATTGTCACTTTGTGTTGATTGAAAATTTTCAAAGTCTATCTTCCTAATTTGGAGTCGAATTTCAACATTTCTCATATATTCGAGTTAGTTTGCATCTAACTTTGTCAGATATCGTCGATTAACATCCATTGAAGCCCATTGAGGTCGATTGTCACTTTGTGTTGATTGAAAATTTTCAAAGTCTATCTTCCTAATTTGAAGTCGAATTTTAACATTTCTTATATATTTGAGTGAGTTTGCATCTAACTTTGTCAGATATCGTCGATAAACATTCATTGAAGCCCATTGAGGTCGATTGTCACTTTGTGTTTATTGAAAATTTTCAAAGTCTATCTTCCTAATTTGAAGTCGGATTTCAACATTTCTCATATATTTGAGTGAGTTTGCATCCAACTTTGTCAGATATCGTCGATAAACATCCATTGAAGCCCATTGAGGTCGATTGTCACTTTGTGTTGATTGAAAATTTTCAAAGTCAATCTTCCTAATTTGAAGTCGAATTTCAACATTTCCTATATATTTTAGTGAGTTTGCATCTAACTTTGTCAGATATCGTCGATTAACATCCATTGAAGCCCATTGAGGTCGATTGTCACTTTGTGTTGATTGAAAATTTTCAAAGTCTATCTTCCTAATTTGGAGTCGAATTTCAACATTTCTCATATATTCGAGTTAGTTTGCATCTAACTTTGTCAGATATCGTCGATTAACATCTATTGAAGCCCATTGAGGTCGATTGTCACTTTGTGTTGATTGAAAATTTTCAAAGTCAATCTTCCTAATTTGAAGTCGAATTTCAACATTTCTTATATATTTGAGTAAGTTTGCATCTAACTTTGTCAGATATCGTCGATTAACATCCATTGAAGCCCATTGAGGTCGATTGTCACTTTGTGTTGATTGAAAATTTTCAAAGTCTATCTTCCTAATTTGAAGTCGAATTTTAACATTTCTTATATATTTGAGTGAATTTGCATCTAACTTTGTCAGATATCGTCGATAAACATTCATTGAAGCCCATTGAGGTCGATTGTCACTTTGTGTTGATTGAAAATTTTCAGTCAATCTTCCTAATTTGAAGTCGAATTTCAACATTTCTTATATATTTGAGTAAGTTTGCATCTAACTTTGTCAGATATCGTCGATAAACATTCATTGAAGCCCATTGAGGTCGATTGTCACTTTGTGTTGATTGAAAATTTTCAAAGTCTATCTTCCTAATTTGAAGTCGAATTTCAACATTTCTCATATATTTGAGTGAGTTTGCATCCAACTTTGTCAGATATCGTCGATAAACATCCATTGAAGCCCATTGAGGTCGATTGTCACTTTGTGTTGATTGAAAATTTTTAAAGTCAATCTTCCTAATTTGAAGTCGAATTTCAACATTTCTTATATATTTGAGTAAGTTTGCATCTAACATTGTCAGATATCGTCGATAAACATTCATTGAAGCCCATTGAGGTCGATTGTCACTTTGTGTTGATTGAAAATTTTCAAAGTCTATCTTCCTAATTTGAAGTCGAATTTCAACATTTCTTATATATTTGAGTGAGTTTGCATCTAACTTTGTCAGATATCGTCGATTAACATCCATTGAAGCCCATTGAGGTCGATTGTCACTTTGTGTTGATTGAAAATTTTCAAAGTCTATCTTCCTAATTTGGAGTCGAATTTCAACATTTCTCATATATTTGAGTGAGTTTGCATCCAACTTTGTCTGATATCGTCGATTAACATCTATTGAAGCCCATTGAGGTCGATTGTCACTTTGTGTTGATTGAAAATTTTCAAAGTCTATCTTCCTAATTTGAAGTCGAATTTTAACATTTCTTATATATTTGAGTGAATTTGCATCTAACTTTGTCAGATATCGTCGATAAACATTCATTGGAGCCCATTGAGGTCGATTGTCACTTTGTGTTGATTGAAAATTTTCAAAGTCAATCTTCCTAATTTGAAGTCGAATTTCAACATTTCTTATATATTTGAGTGAGTTTGCATCTAACTTTGTCAGATATCGTCGATTAACATCCATTGAAGCCCATTGAGGTCGATTGTCACTTTGTGTTGATTGAAAATTTTCAAAGTCTATCTTCCTAATTTGGAGTCGAATTTCAACATTTCTCATATATTCGAGTTAGTTTGCATCTAACTTTGTCAGATATCGTCGATAAACATTCATTGAAGCCCATTCAGGTCGATTGTCACTTTGTCTTGATTGAAAATTTTCAAAGTCTATCTTCCTAATTTGAAGTCGAATTTTAACATTTCTTATATATTTGAGTGAATTTGCATCTAACTTTGTCAGATATCGTCGATAAACATTCATTGAAGCCCATTGAGGTCGATTGTCACTTTGTGTTGATTGAAAATTTTCAGTCAATCTTCCTAATTTGAAGTCGAATTTCAACATTTCTTATATATTTGAGTAAGTTTGCATCTAACTTTGTCAGATATCGTCGATAAACATTCATTGATGCCCATTGAGGTCGATTGTCACTTTGTGTTGATTGAAAATTTTCAAAGTCTATCTTCCTAATTTGAAGTCGAATTTCAACATTTCTCATATATTTGAGTGAGTTTGCATCCAACTTTGTCAGATATCGTCGATAAACATCCATTGAAGCCCATTGAGGTCGATTGTCACTTTGTGTTGATTGAAAATTTTTAAAGTCAATCTTCCTAATTTGAAGTCGAATTTCAACATTTCTTATATATTTGAGTAAGTTTGCATCTAACATTGTCAGATATCGTCGATAAACATTCATTGAAGCCCATTGAGGTCGATTGTCACTTTGTGTTGATTGAAAATTTTCAAAGTCTATCTTCCTAATTTGAAGTCGAATTTTAACATTTCTTATATATTTGAGTGAGTTTGCATCTAACTTTGTCAGATATCGTCGATAAACATCTATTGAAGCCCATTGAGGTCGATTGTCACTTTGTGTTGATTGAAAATTTTCAAAGTCTATCTTCCTAATTTGAAGTCGAATTTTAACATTTCTTATATATTTGAGTGAATTTGCATCTAACTTTGTCAGATATCGTCAATAAACATTCATTGAAGCCCATTGAGGTCGATTGTCACTTTGTGTTGATTGAAAATTTTCAGTCAATCTTCCTAATTTGAAGTCGAATTTCAACATTTCTTATATATTTGAGTAAGTTTGCATCTAACTTTGTCAGATATCGTCGATAAACATTCATTGAAGCCCATTGAGGTCGATTGTCACTTTGTGTTGATTGAAAATTTTCAGTCAATCTTCCTAATTTGAAGTCGAATTTCAACATTTCTTATATATTTGAGTAAGTTTGCATCTAACTTTGTCAGATATCGTCGATAAACATTCATTGAAGCCCATTGAGGTCGATTGTCACTTTGTGTTGATTGAAAATTTTCAAAGTCAATCTTCCTAATTTGAAGTCGAATTTCAACATTTCCTATATATTTGAGTGAGTTTGCATCTAACTTTGTCAGATATCGTCGATTAACATCCATTGAAGCCCATTGAGGTCGATTGTCACTTTGTGTTGATTGAAAATTTTCAAAGTCAATCTTCCTAATTTGAAGTCGAATTTCAACATTTCTTATATATTTGAGTGAGTTTGCATCTAACTTTGTCAGATATCGTCGATTAACATCCATTGAAGCCCATTGAGGTCGATTGTCACTTTGTGTTGATTGAAAATTTTCAAAGTCTATCTTCCTAATTTGGAGTCGAATTTCAACATTTCTCATATATTTGAGTGAGTTTGCATCCAACTTTGTCTGATATCGTCGATTAACATCTATTGAAGCCCATTGAGGTCGATTGTCACTTTGTGTTGATTGAAAATTTTCAAAGTCTATCTTCCTAATTTGAAGTCGAATTTTAACATTTCTTATATATTTGAGTGAGTTTGCATCTAACTTTGTCAGATATCGTCGATAAACATCTATTGAAGCCCATTGAGGTCGATTGTCACTTTGTGTTGATTGAAAATTTTCAAAGTCTATCTTCCTAATTTGAAGTCGAATTTTAACATTTCTTATATATTTGAGTGAATTTGCATCTAACTTTGTCAGATATCGTCGATAAACATTCATTGAAGCCCATTGAGGTCGATTGTCACTTTGTGTTGATTGAAAATTTTCAGTCAATCTTCCTAATTTGAAGTCGAATTTCAACATTTCTTATATATTTGAGTAAGTTTGCATCTAACTTTGTCAGATATCGTCGATAAACATTCATTGAAGCCCATTGAGGTCGATTGTCACTTTGTGTTGATTGAAAATTTTCAGTCAATCTTCCTAATTTGAAGTCGAATTTCAACATTTCTTATATATTTGAGTAAGTTTGCATCTAACTTTGTCAGATATCGTCGATAAACATTCATTGAAGCCCATTGAGGTCGATTGTCACTTTGTGTTGATTGAAAATTTTCAAAGTCAATCTTCCTAATTTGAAGTCGAATTTCAACATTTCCTATATATTTGAGTGAGTTTGCATCTAACTTTGTCAGATATCGTCGATTAACATCCATTGAAGCCCATTGAGGTCGATTGTCACTTTGTGTTGATTGAAAATTTTCAAAGTCAATCTTCCTAATTTGAAGTCGAATTTCAACATTTCTTATATATTTGAGTGAGTTTGCATCTAACTTTGTCAGATATCGTCGATTAACATCCATTGAAGCCCATTGAGGTTGATTGTCACTTTGTGTTGATTGAAAATTTTCAAAGTCTATCTTCCTAATTTGGAGTCGAATTTCAACATTTCTCATATATTTGAGTGAGTTTGCATCCAACTTTGTCAGATATCGTCGATTAACATCCATTGAAGCCCATTGAGGTCGATTGTCACTTTGTGTTGATTGAAAATTTTCAAAGTCTATCTTCCTAATTTGGAGTCGAATTTCAACATTTCTCATATATTCGAGTTAGTTTGCATCTAACTTTGTCAGATATCGTCGATTAACATCCATTGAAGCCCATTGAGGTCGATTGTCACTTTGTGTTGATTGAAAATTTTCAAAGTCTATCTTCCTAATTTGAAGTCGAATTTTAACATTTCTTATATATTTGAGTGAGTTTGCATCTAACTTTGTCAGATATCGTCGATAAACATTCATTGAAGCCCATTGAGGTCGATTGTCACTTTGTGTTTATTGAAAATTTTCAAAGTCTATCTTCCTAATTTGAAGTCGGATTTTAACATTTCTCATATATTTGAGTGAGTTTGCATCCAACTTTGTCAGATATCGTCGATAAACATCCATTGAAGCCCATTGAGGTCGATTGTCACTTTGTGTTGATTGAAAATTTTCAAAGTCAATCTTCCTAATTTGAAGTCGAATTTCAACATTTCCTATATATTTTAGTGAGTTTGCATCTAACTTTGTCAGATATCGTCGATTAACATCCATTGAAGCCCATTGAGGTCGATTGTCACTTTGTGTTGATTGAAAATTTTCAAAGTCTATCTTCCTAATTTGGAGTCGAATTTCAACATTTCTCATATATTCGAGTTAGTTTGCATCTAACTTTGTCAGATATCGTCGATTAACATCTATTGAAGCCCATTGAGGTCGATTGTCACTTTGTGTTGATTGAAAATTTTCAAAGTCAATCTTCCTAATTTGAAGTCGAATTTCAACATTTCTTATATATTTGAGTAAGTTTGCATCTAACTTTGTCAGATATCGTCGATTAACATCCATTGAAGCCCATTGAGGTCGATTGTCACTTTGTGTTGATTGGAAATTTTCAAAGTCTATCTTCCTAATTTGAAGTCGAATTTTAACATTTCTTATATATTTGAGTGAATTTGCATCTAACTTTGTCAGATATCGTCGATAAACATTCATTGAAGCCCATTGAGGTCGATTGTCACTTTGTGTTGATTGAAAATTTTCAGTCAATCTTCCTAATTTGAAGTCGAATTTCAACATTTCTTATATATTTGAGTAAGTTTGCATCTAACTTTGTCAGATATCGTCGATAAACATTCATTGAAGCCCATTGAGGTCGATTGTCACTTTGTGTTGATTGAAAATTTTCAAAGTCTATCTTCCTAATTTGAAGTCGAATTTCAACATTTCTCATATATTTGAGTGAGTTTGCATCCAACTTTGTCAGATATCGTCGATAAACATCCAATGAAGCCCATTGAGGTCGATTGTCACTTTGTGTTGATTGAAAATTTTTAAAGTCAATCTTCCTAATTTGAAGTCGAATTTCAACATTTCTTATATATTTGAGTAAGTTTGCATCTAACATTGTCAGATATCGTCGATAAACATTCATTGAAGCCCATTGAGGTCGATTGTCACTTTGTGTTGATTGAAAATTTTCAAAGTCAATCTTCCTAATTTGAAGTCGAATTTCAACATTTCCTATATATTTGAGTGAGTTTGCATCTAACTTTGTCAGATATCGTCGATTAACATCCATTGAAGCCCATTGAGGTCGATTGTCACTTTGTGTTGATTGAAAATTTTCAAAGTCAATCTTCCTAATTTGAAGTCGAATTTCAACATTTCTTATATATTTGAGTGAGTTTGCATCTAACTTTGTCAGATATCGTCGATTAACATCCATTGAAGCCCATTGAGGTCGATTGTCACTTTGTGTTGATTGAAAATTTTCAAAGTCTATCTTCCTAATTTGGAGTCGAATTTCAACATTTCTCATATATTCGAGTTAGTTTGCATCTAACTTTGTCAGATATCGTCGATAAACATTCATTGAAGCCCATTGAGGTCGATTGTCACTTTGTCTTGATTGAAAATTTTCAAAGTCTATCTTCCTAATTTGAAGTCGAATTTTAACATTTCTTATATATTTGAGTGAATTTGCATCTAACTTTGTCAGATATCGTCGATAAACATTCATTGAAGCCCATTGAGGTCGATTGTCACTTTGTGTTGATTGAAAATTTTCAGTCAATCTTCCTAATTTGAAGTCGAATTTCAACATTTCTTATATATTTGAGTAAGTTTGCATCTAACTTTGTCAGATATCGTCGATAAACATTCATTGATGCCCATTGAGGTCGATTGTCACTTTGTGTTGATTGAAAATTTTCAAAGTCTATCTTCCTAATTTGAAGTCGAATTTCAACATTTCTCATATATTTGAGTGAGTTTGCATCCAACTTTGTCAGATATCGTCGATAAACATCCATTGAAGCCCATTGAGGTCGATTGTCACTTTGTGTTGATTGAAAATTTTTAAAGTCAATCTTCCTAATTTGAAGTCGAATTTCAACATTTCTTATATATTTGAGTAAGTTTGCATCTAACATTGTCAGATATCGTCGATAAACATTCATTGAAGCCCATTGAGGTCGATTGTCACTTTGTGTTGATTGAAAATTTTCAAAGTCTATCTTCCTAATTTGAAGTCGAATTTTAACATTTCTTATATATTTGAGTGAATTTGCATCCAACTTTGTCTGATATCGTCGATAAACATTCATTGAAGCCCATTGAGGTCGATTGTCACTTTGTGTTGATTGAAAATTTTCAGTCAATCTTCCTAATTTGAAGTCGAATTTCAACATTTCTTATATATTTGAGTAAGTTTGCATCTAACTTTGTCAGATATCGTCGATAAACATTCATTGATGCCCATTGAGGTCGATTGTCACTTTGTGTTGATTGAAAATTTTCAAAGTCTATCTTCCTAATTTGAAGTCGAATTTCAACATTTCTCATATATTTGAGTGAGTTTGCATCCAACTTTGTCAGATATCGTCGATAAACATCCATTGAAGCCCATTGAGGTCGATTGTCACTTTGTGTTGATTGAAAATTTTTAAAGTCAATCTTCCTAATTTGAAGTCGAATTTCAACATTTCTTATATATTTGAGTAAGTTTGCATCTAACATTGTCAGATATCGTCGATAAACATTCATTGAAGCCCATTGAGGTCGATTGTCACTTTGTGTTGATTGAAAATTTTCAAAGTCTATCTTCCTAATTTGAAGTCGAATTTCAACATTTCGCATATATTTGAGTGAGTTTGCATCTAACTTTGTCAGATATCGTCGATAAACATTCATTGGAGCCCATTGAGGTCGATTGTCACTTTGTGTTGATTGAAAATTTTCAGTCAATCTTCCTAATTTGAAGTCGAATTTCAACATTTCTTATATATTTGAGTAAGTTTGCATCTAACTTTGTCAGATATCGTCGATAAACATTCATTGAAGCCCATTGAGGTCGATTGTCACTTTGTGTTGATTGAAAATTTTCAAAGTCAATCTTCCTAATTTGAAGTCGAATTTCAACATTTCCTATATATTTGAGTGAGTTTGCATCTAACTTTGTCAGATATCGTCGATTAACATCCATTGAAGCCCATTGAGGTCGATTGTCACTTTGTGTTGATTGAAAATTTTCAAAGTCAATCTTCCTAATTTGAAGTCGAATTTCAACATTTCTTATATATTTGAGTGAGTTTGCATCTAACTTTGTCAGATATCGTCGATTAACATCCATTGAAGCCCATTGAGGTCGATTGTCACTTTGTGTTGATTGAAAATTTTCAAAGTCTATCTTCCTAATTTGGAGTCGAATTTCAACATTTCTCATATATTCGAGTTAGTTTGCATCTAACTTTGTCAGATATCGTCGATAAACATTCATTGAAGCCCATTGAGGTCGATTGTCACTTTGTCTTGATTGAAAATTTTCAAAGTCTATCTTCCTAATTTGAAGTCGAATTTTAACATTTCTTATATATTTGAGTGAATTTGCATCTAACTTTGTCAGATATCGTCGATAAACATTCATTGAAGCCCATTGAGGTCGATTGTCACTTTGTGTTGATTGAAAATTTTCAGTCAATCTTCCTAATTTGAAGTCGAATTTCAACATTTCTTATATATTTGAGTAAGTTTGCATCTAACTTTGTCAGATATCGTCGATAAACATTCATTGATGCCCATTGAGGTCGATTGCCACTTTGTGTTGATTGAAAATTTTCAAAGTCTATCTTCCTAATTTGAAGTCGAATTTCAACATTTCTCATATATTTGAGTGAGTTTGCATCCAACTTTGTCAGATATCGTCGATAAACATCCATTGAAGCCCATTGAGGTCGATTGTCACTTTGTGTTGATTGAAAATTTTTAAAGTCAATCTTCCTAATTTGAAGTCGAATTTCAACATTTCTTATATATTTGAGTAAGTTTGCATCTAACATTGTCAGATATCGTCGATAAACATTCATTGAAGCCCATTGAGGTCGATTGTCACTTTGTGTTGATTGAAAATTTTCAAAGTCTATCTTCCTAATTTGAAGTCGAATTTTAACATTTCTTATATATTTGAGTGAGTTTGCATCTAACTTTGTCAGATATCGTCGATAAACATCTATTGAAGCCCATTGAGGTCGATTGTCACTTTGTGTTGATTGAAAATTTTCAAAGTCTATCTTCCTAATTTGAAGTCGAATTTTAACATTTCTTATATATTTGAGTGAATTTGCATCTAACTTTGTCAGATATCGTCGATAAACATTCATTGAAGCCCATTGAGGTCGATTGTCACTTTGTGTTGATTGAAAATTTTCAGTCAATCTTCCTAATTTGAAGTCGAATTTCAACATTTCTTATATATTTGAGTAAGTTTGCATCTAACTTTGTCAGATATCGTCGATAAACATTCATTGAAGCCCATTGAGGTCGATTGTCACTTTGTGTTGATTGAAAATTTTCAAAGTCAATCTTCCTAATTTGAAGTCGAATTTCAACATTTCCTATATATTTGAGTGAGTTTGCATCTAACTTTGTCAGATATCGTCGATTAACATCCATTGAAGCCCATTGAGGTCGATTGTCACTTTGTGTTGATTGAAAATTTTCAAAGTCTATCTTCCTAATTTGGAGTCGAATTTCAACATTTCTCATATATTCGAGTTAGTTTGCATCTAACTTTGTCAGATATCGTCGATTAACATCCATTGAAGCCCATTGAGGTCGATTGTCACTTTGTGTTGATTGAAAATTTTCAAAGTCTATCTTCCTAATTTGAAGTCGAATTTTAACATTTCTTATATATTTGAGTGAGTTTGCATCTAACTTTGTCAGATATCGTCGATAAACATTCATTGAAGCCCATTGAGGTCGATTGTCACTTTGTGTTTATTGAAAATTTTCAAAGTCTATCTTCCTAATTTGAAGTCGGATTTTAACATTTCTCATATATTTGAGTGAGTTTGCATCCAACTTTGTCAGATATCGTCGATAAACATCCATTGAAGCCCATTGAGGTCGATTGTCACTTTGTGTTGATTGAAAATTTTCAAAGTCAATCTTCCTAATTTGAAGTCGAATTTCAACATTTCCTATATATTTTAGTGAGTTTGCATCTAACTTTGTCAGATATCGTCGATTAACATCCATTGAAGCCCATTGAGGTCGATTGTCACTTTGTGTTGATTGAAAATTTTCAAAGTCTATCTTCCTAATTTGGAGTCGAATTTCAACATTTCTCATATATTCGAGTTAGTTTGCATCTAACTTTGTCAGATATCGTCGATTAACATCTATTGAAGCCCATTGAGGTCGATTGTCACTTTGTGTTGATTGAAAATTTTCAAAGTCAATCTTCCTAATTTGAAGTCGAATTTCAACATTTCTTATATATTTGAGTAAGTTTGCATCTAACTTTGTCAGATATCGTCGATTAACATCCATTGAAGCCCATTGAGGTCGATTGTCACTTTGTGTTGATTGGAAATTTTCAAAGTCTATCTTCCTAATTTGAAGTCGAATTTTAACATTTCTTATATATTTGAGTGAATTTGCATCTAACTTTGTCAGATATCGTCGATAAACATTCATTGAAGCCCATTGAGGTCGATTGTCACTTTGTGTTGATTGAAAATTTTCAGTCAATCTTCCTAATTTGAAGTCGAATTTCAACATTTCTTATATATTTGAGTAAGTTTGCATCTAACTTTGTCAGATATCGTCGATAAACATTCATTGAAGCCCATTGAGGTCGATTGTCACTTTGTGTTGATTGAAAATTTTCAAAGTCTATCTTCCTAATTTGAAGTCGAATTTCAACATTTCTCATATATTTGAGTGAGTTTGCATCCAACTTTGTCAGATATCGTCGATAAACATCCAATGAAGCCCATTGAGGTCGATTGTCACTTTGTGTTGATTGAAAATTTTTAAAGTCAATCTTCCTAATTTGAAGTCGAATTTCAACATTTCTTATATATTTGAGTAAGTTTGCATCTAACATTGTCAGATATCGTCGATAAACATTCATTGAAGCCCATTGAGGTCGATTGTCACTTTGTGTTGATTGAAAATTTTCAAAGTCTATCTTCCTAATTTGAAGTCGAATTTTAACATTTCTTATATATTTGAGTGAGTTTGCATCTAACTTTGTCAGATATCGTCGATAAACATCTATTGAAGCCCATTGAGGTCGATTGTCACTTTGTGTTGATTGAAAATTTTTAAAGTCTATCTTCCTAATTTGAAGTCGAATTTTAACATTTCTTATATATTTGAATGAATTTGCATCTAACTTTGTCAGATATCGTCGATAAACATTCATTGAAGCCCATTGAGGTCGATTGTCACTTTGTGTTGATTGAAAATTTTCAGTCAATCTTCCTAATTTGAAGTCGAATTTCAACATTTCTTATATATTTGAGTAAGTTTGCATCTAACTTTGTCAGATATCGTCGATAAACATTCATTGAAGCCCATTGAGGTCGATTGTCACTTTGTGTTGATTGAAAATTTTCAAAGTCTATCTTCCTAATTTGAAGTCGAATTTTAACATTTCTTATATATTTGAGTGAATTTGCATCTAACTTTGTCAGATATCGTCGATAAACATTCATTGAAGCCCATTGAGGTCGATTGTCACTTTGTGTTGATTGAAAATTTTCAAAGTCTATCTTCCTAATTTGAAGTCGAATTTCAACATTTCGCATATATTTGAGTGAGTTTGCATCCAACTTTGTCTGATATCGTCGATTAACATCTATTGAAGCCCATTGAGGTCGATTGTCACTTTGTGTTGATTGAAAATTTTCAAAGTCTATCTTCCTAATTTGAAGTCGAATTTTAACATTTCTTATATATTTGAGTGAATTTGCATCTAACTTTGTCAGATATCGTCGATAAACATTCATTGAAGCCCATTGAGGTCGATTGTCACTTTGTGTTGATTGAAAATTTTCAAAGTCTATCTTCCTAATTTGAAGTCGAATTTCAACATTTCTCATATATTTGAGTGAGTTTGCATCCAACTTTGTCAGATATCGTCGATAAACATCCATTGAAGCCCATTGAGGTCGATTGTCACTTTGTGTTGATTGAAAATTTTCAAAGTCAATCTTCCTAATTTGAAGTCGAATTTCAACATTTCCTATATATTTGAGTGAGTTTGCATCTAACTTTGTCAGATATCGTCGATTAACATCCATTGAAGCCCATTGAGGTCGATTGTCACTTTGTGTTGATTGAAAATTTTCAAAGTCTATCTTCCTAATTTGGAGTCGAATTTCAACATTTCTCATATATTCGAGTTAGTTTGCATCTAACTTTGTCAGATATCGTCGATTAACATCCATTGAAGCCCATTGAGGTCGATTGTCACTTTGTGTTGATTGAAAATTTTCAAAGTCTATCTTCCTAATTTGGAGTCGAATTTCAACATTTCTCATATATTTGAGTGAGTTTGCATCCAACTTTGTCTGATATCGTCGATTAACATCTATTGAAGCCCATTGAGGTCGATTGTCACTTTGTGTTGATTGAAAATTTTCAAAGTCTATCTTCCTAATTTGAAGTCGAATTTCAACATTTCGCATATATTTGAGTGAGTTTGCATCCAACTTTGTCTGATATCGTCGATTAACATCTATTGAAGCCCATTGAGGTCGATTGTCACTTTGTGTTGATTGAAAATTTTCAAAGTCTATCTTCCTAATTTGAAGTCGAATTTTAACATTTCTTATATATTTGAGTGAATTTGCATCTAACTTTGTCAGATATCGTCGATAAACATTCATTGAAGCCCATTGAGGTCGATTGTCACTTTGTGTTGATTGAAAATTTTCAGTCAATCTTCCTAATTTGAAGTCGAATTTCAACATTTCTTATATATTTGAGTGAGTTTGCATCTAACTTTGTCAGATATCGTCGATAAACATTCATTGAAGCCCATTGAGGTCGATTGTCACTTTGTGTTGATTGAAAATTTTCAAAGTCAATCTTCCTAATTTGAAGTCGAATTTCAACATTTCTTATATATTTGAGTAAGTTTGCATCTAACATTGTCAGGTATCGTCGATTAACATCCATTGAAGCCCATTGAGGTCGATTGTCACTTTGTGTTGATTGAAAATTTTCAAAGTCAATCTTCCTAATTTGAAGTCGAATTTCAACATTTCTTATATATTTGAGTGAGTTTGCATCTAACTTTGTCAGATATCGTCGATTAACATCCATTGAAGCCCATTGAGGTCGATTGTCACTTTGTGTTGATTGAAAATTTTCAAAGTCTATCTTCCTAATTTGGAGTCGAATTTCAACATTTCTCATATATTCGAGTTAGTTTGCATCTAACTTTGTCAGATATCGTCGATAAACATTCATTGAAGCCCATTGAGGTCGATTGTCACTTTGTGTTGATTGAAAATTTTCAAAGTCAATCTTCCTAATTTGAAGTCGAATTTCAACATTTCTTATATATTTGAGTAAGTTTGCATCTAACATTGTCAGGTATCGTCGATTAACATCCATTGAAGCCCATTGAGGTCGATTGTCACTTTGTGTTGATTGAAAATTTTCAAAGTCAATCTTCCTAATTTGGAGTCGAATTTCAACATTTCTCATATATTCGAGTTAGTTTGCATCTAACTTTGTCAGATATCGTCGATTAACATCCATTGAAGCCCATTGAGGTCGATTGTCACTTTGTGTTGATTGAAAATTTTCAAAGTCTATCTTCCTAATTTGAAGTCGAATTTTAACATTTCTTATATATTTGAGTGAATTTGCATCTAACTTTGTCAGATATCGTCGATAAACATTCATTGAAGCCCATTGAGGTCGATTGTCACTTTGTGTTGATTGAAAATTTTCAGTCAATCTTCCTAATTTGAAGTCGAATTTCAACATTTCTTATATATTTGAGTAAGTTTGCATCTAACATTGTCAGATATCGTCGATTAACATCCATTGAAGCCCATTGAGGTCGATTGTCACTTTGTGTTGATTGAAAATTTTCAAAGTCTATCTTCCTAATTTGGAGTCGAATTTCAACATTTCTCATATATTTGAGTGAGTTTGCATCCAACTTTGTCTGATATCGTCGATTAACATCTATTGAAGCCCATTGAGGTCGATTGTCACTTTGTGTTGATTGAAAATTTTCAAAGTCTATCTTCCTAATTTGAAGTCGAATTTTAACATTTCTTATATATTTGAGTGAATTTGCATCTAACTTTGTCAGATATCGTCGATAAACATTCATTGAAGCCCATTGAGGTCGATTGTCACTTTGTGTTGATTGAAAATTTTTAAAGTCTATCTTCCTAATTTGAAGTCGAATTTCAACATTTCGCATATATTTGAGTGAGTTTGCATCCAACTTTGTCTGATATCGTCGATTAACATCTATTGAAGCCCATTGAGGTCGATTGTCACTTTGTGTTGATTGAAAATTTTCAAAGTCTATCTTCCTAATTTGAAGTCGAATTTTAACATTTCTTATATATTTGAGTGAATTTGCATCTAACTTTGTCAGATATCGTCGATAAACATTCATTGAAGCCCATTGAGGTCGATTGTCACTTTGTGTTGATTGAAAATTTTCAAAGTCTATCTTCCTAATTTGAAGTCGAATTTCAACATTTCGCATATATTTGAGTGAGTTTGCATCCAACTTTGTCTGATATCGTCGATTAACATCTATTGAAGCCCATTGAGGTCGATTGTCACTTTGTGTTGATTGAAAATTTTCAAAGTCTATCTTCCTAATTTGAAGTCGAATTTTAACATTTCTTATATATTTGAGTGAATTTGCATCTAACTTTGTCAGATATCGTCGATAAACATTCATTGAAGCCCATTGAGGTCGATTGTCACTTTGTGTTGATTGAAAATTTTCAAAGTCTATCTTCCTAATTTGAAGTCGAATTTCAACATTTCTCATATATTTGAGTGAGTTTGCATCCAACTTTGTCAGATATCGTCGATAAACATCCATTGAAGCCCATTGAGGTCGATTGTCACTTTGTGTTGATTGAAAATTTTCAAAGTCAATCTTCCTAATTTGAAGTCGAATTTCAACATTTCCTATATATTTGAGTGAGTTTGCATCTAACTTTGTCAGATATCGTCGATTAACATCCATTGAAGCCCATTGAGGTCGATTGTCACTTTGTGTTGATTGAAAATTTTCAAAGTCTATCTTCCTAATTTGGAGTCGAATTTCAACATTTCTCATATATTCGAGTTAGTTTGCATCTAACTTTGTCAGATATCGTCGATTAACATCCATTGAAGCCCATTGAGGTCGATTGTCACTTTGTGTTGATTGAAAATTTTCAAAGTCTATCTTCCTAATTTGGAGTCGAATTTCAACATTTCTCATATATTTGAGTGAGTTTGCATCCAACTTTGTCTGATATCGTCGATAAACATTCATTGAAGCCCATTGAGGTCGATTGTCACTTTGTGTTGATTGAAAATTTTCAAAGTCAATCTTCCTAATTCGAAGTCGAATTTCAACATTTCTTATATATTTGAGTAAGTTTGCATCTAACATTGTCAGATATCGTCGATTAACATCCATTGAAGCCCATTGAGGTCGATTGTCACTTTGTGTTGATTGAAAATTTTCAAAGTCTATCTTCCTAATTTGAAGTCGAATTTTAACATTTCTTATATATTTGAGTGAGTTTGCAACTAACTTTGTCAGATATCGTCGATAAACATTTATTGAAGCCCATTGAGGTCGATTGTCACTTTGTGTTGATTGAAAATTTTCAAAGTCAATCTTCCTAATTTGAAGTCGAATTTCAACATTTCTTATATATTTGAGTAAGTTTGCATCTAACATTGTCAGATATCGTCGATTAACATCCATTGAAGCCCATTGAGGTCGATTGTCACTTTGTGTTGATTGAAAATTTTCAAAGTCTATCTTCCTAATTTGAAGTCGAATTTTAACATTTCTATTTATATTTGAATGAATTTGCATCTAACTTTGTCAGATATCGTCGATAAACATTCATTGAAGCCCATTGAGGTCGATTGTCACTTTGTGTTGATTGGAAATTTTCAAAGTCAATCTTCCTAATTTGAAGTCGAATTTCAACATTTCTTATATATTTGGGTGAGTTTGCATCTAACTTTGTCAGATATCGTCGATAAACATTTATTGAAGCCCATTGAGGTCGATTGTCACTTTGTGTTGATTGAAAATTTTCAAAGTCTATCTTCCTAATTTGAAGTCGAATTTCAACATTTCTCATATATTTGAGTGAGTTGCATCCAACTTTGTCAGATATCGTCGATAAACATCCATTGAAGCCCATTGAGGTCGATTGTCACTTTGTGTTGATTGAAAAGTTTCAAAGTCTATCTTCCTAATTTGGAGTCGAATTTCAACATTTCTCATATATTCGAGTTAGTTTGCATCTAACTTTGTCAGATATCGTCGATTAACATCTATTGAAGCCCATTGAGGTCGATTGTCACTTTGTGTTGATTGAAAATTTTCAAAGTCAATCTTCCTAATTTGAAGTCGAATTTCAACATTTCTTATATATTTGAGTAAGTTTGCATGTAACATTGTCAGATATCGTCGATTAACATCCATTGAAGCCCATTGAGGTCGATTGTCACTTTGTGTTGATTGAAAATTTTCAAAGTCTATCTTCCTAATTTGAAGTCGAATTTCAACATTTCTTATATATTTGAGTAAGTTTGCATCTAACATTGTCAGATATCGTCGATTAACATCCATTGAAGCCCATTGAGGTCAATTGTCACTTTGTGTTGATTGAAAATTTTCAAAGTCTATCTTCCTAATTTGAAGTCGAATTTAACATTTCTTATATATTTGAGTGAGTTTGCATCTAACTTTGTCAGATATCGTCGATAAACATTTATTGAAGCCCATTGAGGTCGATTGTCACTTTGTGTTGATTGAAAATTTTCAAAGTCTATCTTCCTAATTTGGAGTCGAATTTCAACATTTCTCATATATTCGAGTGAGTTTGCATCTAACATTGTCAGATATCGTCGATAAACATTCATTGAAGCCCATTGAGGTCGATTGTCACTTTGTGTTGATTGAAAATTTTCAAAGTCAATCTTCCTAATTTGAAGTCGAATTTCAACATTTCTTATATATTTGAGTGAGTTTGCATCTAACTTTGTCAGATATCGTCGATTAACATCTATTGAAGCCCATTGAGGTCGATTGTCACTTTGTGTTGATTGAAAATTTTCAAAGTCAATCTTCCTAATTTGAAGTCGAATTTCAACATTTCTTATATATTTGAGTAAGTTTGCATCTAACATTGTCAGATATCGTCGATTAACATCCATTGAAGCCCATTGAGGTCGATTGTCACTTTGTGTTGATTGAAAATTTTCAAAGTCTATCTTCCTAATTTGAAGTCGAATTTTAACATTTCTTATATATTTGAGTGAGTTTGCATCTAACTTTGTCAGATATCGTCGATAAACATTCATTAAAGCCCATTGAGGTCGATTGTCACTTTGTGTTGATTGAAAATTTTCAAAGTCAATCTTCCTAATTTGAAGTCGAATTTCAACATTTCTTATATATTTGAGTAAGTTTGCATCTAACATTGTCAGATATCGTCGATTAACATCCATTGAAGCCCATTGAGGTCGATTGTCACTTTGTGTTGATTGAAAATTTTCAAAGTCTATCTTCCTAATTTGAAGTCGAATTTCAACATTTCTCATATATTTGAGTGAGTTGCATCCAACTTTGTCAGATATCGTCGATAAACATCCATTGAAGCCCATTGAGGTCGATTGTCACTTTGTGTTGATTGAAAATTTTCAAAGTCTATCTTCCTAATTTGGAGTCGAATTTCAACATTTCTCATATATTCGAGTTAGTTTGCATCTAACTTTGTCAGATATCGTCGATTAACATCTATTGAAGCCCATTGAGGTCGATTGTCACTTTGTGTTGATTGAAAATTTTCAAAGTCAATCTTCCTAATTTGAAGTCGAATTTCAACATTTCTTATATATTTGAGTAAGTTTGCATGTAACATTGTCAGATATCGTCGATTAACATCCATTGAAGCCCATTGAGGTCGATTGTCACTTTGTGTTGATTGAAAATTTTCAAAGTCTATCTTCCTAATTTGAAGTCGAATTTCAACATTTCTTATATATTTGAGTAAGTTTGCATCTAACATTGTCAGATATCGTCGATTAACATCCATTGAAGCCCATTGAGGTCAATTGTCACTTTGTGTTGATTGAAAATTTTCAAAGTCTATCTTCCTAATTTGAAGTCGAATTTAACATTTCTTATATATTTGAGTGAGTTTGCATCTAACTTTGTCAGATATCGTCGATAAACATTTATTGAAGCCCATTGAGGTCGATTGTCACTTTGTGTTGATTGAAAATTTTCAAAGTCTATCTTCCTAATTTGGAGTCGAATTTCAACATTTCTCATATATTCGAGTGAGTTTGCATCTAACATTGTCAGATATCGTCGATAAACATTCATTGAAGCCCATTGAGGTCGATTGTCACTTTGTGTTGATTGAAAATTTTCAAAGTCTATCTTCCTAATTTGAAGTCGAATTTCAACATTTCCTATATATTTGAGTGAGTTTGCATCTAACTTTGTCAGATATCGTCGATAAACATTCATTGAAGCCCATTGAGGTCGATTGTCACTTTGTGTTGATTGAAAATTTTCAAAGTCAATCTTCCTAATTCGAAGTCGAATTTCAACATTTCTTATATATTTGAGTAAGTTTGCATCTAACATTGTCAGATATCGTCGATTAACATCCATTGAAGCCCATTGAGGTCGATTGTCACTTTGTGTTGATTGAAAATTTTCAAAGTCTATCTTCCTAATTTGAAGTCGAATTTTAACATTTCTTATATATTTGAGTGAGTTTGCAACTAACTTTGTCAGATATCGTCGATAAACATTTATTGAAGCCCATTGAGGTCGATTGTCACTTTGTGTTGATTGAAAATTTTCAAAGTCAATCTTCCTAATTTGAAGTCGAATTTCAACATTTCTTATATATTTGAGTAAGTTTGCATCTAACATTGTCAGATATCGTCGATTAACATCCATTGAAGCCCATTGAGGTCGATTGTCACTTTGTGTTGATTGAAAATTTTCAAAGTCTATCTTCCTAATTTGAAGTCGAATTTTAACATTTCTATTTATATTTGAATGAATTTGCATCTAACTTTGTCAGATATCGTCGATAAACATTCATTGAAGCCCATTGAGGTCGATTGTCACTTTGTGTTGATTGGAAATTTTCAAAGTCAATCTTCCTAATTTGAAGTCGAATTTCAACATTTCTCATATATTTGAGTGAGTTTGCATCTAACTTTGTCAGATATCGTCGATAAACATCCATTGAAGCCCATTGAGGTCGATTGTCACTTTGTGTTGATTGAAAATTTTCAAAGTCTATCTTCCTAATTTGAAGTCGAATTTCAACATTTCTCATATATTTGAGTGAGTTTGCATCCAACTTTGTCAGATATCGTCGATAAACATCCATTGAAGCCCATTGAGGTCGATTGTCACTTTGTGTTGATTGAAAATTTTCAAAGTCAATCTTCCTAATTTGAAGTCGAATTTCAACATTTCTTATATATTTGAGTGAGTTTGCATCTAACTTTGTCAGATATCGTCGATTAACATCTATTGAAGCCCATTGAGGTCGATTGTCACTTTGTGTTGATTGAAAATTTTCAAAGTCAATCTTCCTAATTTGAAGTCGAATTTTAACATTTCTTATATATTTGAGTAAGTTTGCATCTAACATTGTCAGATATCGTCGATTAACATCCATTGAAGCCCATTGAGGTCGATTGTCACTTTGTGTTGATTGAAAATTTTCAAAGTCTATCTTCCTAATTTGAAGTCGAATTTCAACATTTCTCTTATATTTGAGTGAGTTTGCATCTAACTTTGTCAGATATCGTCGATTAACATCTATTGAATCCCATTGAGGTCGATTGTCACTTTGTGATGATTGAAAATTTTCAAAGTCTCTCTTCCTAATTTGAAGTCGAATTTTAACATTTCTTATATATTTTCGTGAGTTTGCATCTAACATTGTCAGATATCGTCGATAAACGTTCATTGAAGGCCATTGAGGTCGATTGTCACTTTGTGTTGATTGAAAATTTTTAAAGTCTATCTTCCTAATTTGAAGTCGAATTTCAACATTTCGCATATATTTGAGTGAGTTTGCATCCAACTTTGTCTGATATCGTCGATTAACATCTATTGAAGCCCATTGAGGTCGATTGTCACTTTGTGTTGATTGAAAATTTTCAAAGTCTATCTTCCTAATTTGAAGTCGAATTTTAACATTTCTTATATATTTGAGTGAATTTGCATCTAACTTTGTCAGATATCGTCGATAAACATTCATTGAAGCCCATTGAGGTCGATTGTCACTTTGTGTTGATTGAAAATTTTCAGTCAATCTTCCTAATTTGAAGTCGAATTTCAACATTTCTTATATATTTGAGTAAGTTTGCATCTAACTTTGTCAGATATCGTCGATAAACATTCATTGAAGCCCATTGAGGTCGATTGTCACTTTGTGTTGATTGAAAATTTTCAAAGTCAATCTTCCTAATTTGAAGTCGAATTTCAACATTTCTTATATATTTGAGTAAGTTTGCATCTAACATTGTCAGGTATCGTCGATTAACATCCATTGAAGCCCATTGAGGTCGATTGTCACTTTGTGTTGATTGAAAATTTTCAAAGTCAATCTTCCTAATTTGAAGTCGAATTTCAACATTTCTTATATATTTGAGTGAGTTTGCATCTAACTTTGTCAGATATCGTCGATTAACATCCATTGAAGCCCATTGAGGTCGATTGTCACTTTGTGTTGATTGAAAATTTTCAAAGTCTATCTTCCTAATTTGGAGTCGAATTTCAACATTTCTCATATATTCGAGTTAGTTTGCATCCAACTTTGTCTGATATCGTCGATTAACATCTATTGAAGCCCATTGAGGTCGATTGTCACTTTGTGATGATTGAAAATTTTCAAAGTCTATCTTCCTAATTTGAAGTCGAATTTTAACATTTCTTATATATTTTCGTGAGTTTGCATCTAACATTGTCAGGTATCGTCGATTAACATCCATTGAAGCCCATTGAGGTCGATTGTCACTTTGTGTTGATTGAAAATTTTCAAAGTCAATCTTCCTAATTTGGAGTCGAATTTCAACATTTCTCATATATTCGAGTTAGTTTGCATCTAACTTTGTCAGATATCGTCGATTAACATCCATTGAAGCCCATTGAGGTCGATTGTCACTTTGTGTTGATTGAAAAGTTTCAAAGTCTATCTTCCTAATTTGAAGTCGAATTTTAACATTTCGTATATATTTGAGTGAATTTGCATCTAACTTTGTCAGATATCGTCGATAAACATTCATTGAAGCCCATTGAGGTCGATTGTCACTTTGTGTTGATTGAAAATTTTCAGTCAATCTTCCTAATTTGAAGTCGAATTTCAACATTTCTTATATATTTGAGTAAGTTTGCATCTAACTTTGTCAGATATCGTCGATTAACATCCATTGAAGCCCATTGAGGTCGATTGTCACTTTGTGTTGATTGAAAATTTTCAAAGTCTATCTTCCTAATTTGGAGTCGAATTTCAACATTTCTCATATATTTGAGTGAGTTTGCATCCAACTTTGTCTGATATCGTCGATTAACATCTATTGAAGCCCATTGAGGTCGATTGTCACTTTGTGTTGATTGAAAATTTTCAAAGTCTATCTTCCTAATTTGAAGTCGAATTTTAACATTTCTTATATATTTGAGTGAATTTGCATCTAACTTTGTCAGATATCGTCGATAAACATTCATTGAAGCCCATTGAGGTCGATTGTCACTTTGTGTTGATTGAAAATTTTTAAAGTCTATCTTCCTAATTTGAAGTCGAATTTCAACATTTCGCATATATTTGAGTGAGTTTGCATCCAACTTGTCTGATATCGTCGATTAACATCTATTGAAGCCCATTGAGGTCGATTGTCACTTTGTGTTGATTGAAAATTTTCAAAGTCTATCTTCCTAATTTGAAGTCGAATTTTAACATTTCTTATATATTTGAGTGAATTTCCATCTAACTTTGTCAGATATCGTCGATAAACATTCATTGAAGCCCATTGAGGTCGATTGTCACTTTGTGTTGATTGAAAATTTTCAAAGTCTATCTTCCTAATTTGAAGTCGAATTTCAACATTTCTCATATATTTGAGTGAGTTTGCATCCAACTTTGTCAGATATCGTCGATAAACATCCATTGAAGCCCATTGAGGTCGATTGTCACTTTGTGTTGATTGAAAATTTTCAAAGTCAATCTTCCTAATTTGAAGTCGAATTTCAACATTTCCTATATATTTGAGTGAGTTTGCATCTAACTTTGTCAGATATCGTCGATTAACATCCATTGAAGCCCATTGAGGTCGATTGTCACTTTGTGTTGATTGAAAATTTTCAAAGTCTATCTTCCTAATTTGGAGTCGAATTTCAACATTTCTCATATATTCGAGTTAGTTTGCATCTAACTTTGTCAGATATCGTCGATTAACATCCATTGAAGCCCATTGAGGTCGATTGTCACTTTGTGTTGATTGAAAATTTTCAAAGTCAATCTTCCTAATTTGAAGTCGAATTTCAACATTTCTTATATATTTGAGTGAGTTTGCATCTAACTTTGTCAGATATCGTCGATTAACATCTATTGAAGCCCATTGAGGTCGATTGTCACTTTGTGTTGATTGAAAATTTTCAAAGTCAATCTTCCTAATTTGAAGTCGAATTTCAACATTTCTTATATATTTGAGTAAGCTTGCATCTAACATTGTCAGATATCGTCGATTAACATCCATTGAAGCCCATTGAGGTCGATTGTCACTTTGTGTTGATTGAAAATTTTCAAAGTCTATCTTCCTAATTTGAAGTCGAATTTCAACATTTCTCTTATATTTGAGTGAGTTTGCATCTAACTTTGTCAGATATCGTCGATTAACATCTATTGAATCCCATTGAGGTCGATTGTCACTTTGTGATGATTGAAAATTTTCAAAGTCTATCTTCCTAATTTGAAGTCGAATTTTAACATTTCTTATATATTTTCGTGAGTTTGCATCTAACATTGTCAGATATCGTCGATAAACGTTCATTGAAGGCCATTGAGGTCGATTGTCACTTTGTGTTGATTGAAAATTTTTAAAGTCTATCTTCCTAATTTGAAGTCGAATTTCAACATTTCGCATATATTTGAGTGAGTTTGCATCCAACTTTGTCTGATATCGTCGATTAACATCTATTGAAGCCCATTGAGGTCGATTGTCACTTTGTGTTGATTGAAAATTTTCAAAGTCTATCTTCCTAATTTGAAGTCGAATTTTAACATTTCTTATATATTTGAGTGAATTTGCATCTAACTTTGTCAGATATCGTCGATAAACATTCATTGAAGCCCATTGAGGTCGATTGTCACTTTGTGTTGATTGAAAATTTTCAGTCAATCTTCCTAATTTGAAGTCGAATTTCAACATTTCTTATATATTTGAGTAAGTTTGCATCTAACTTTGTCAGATATCGTCGATAAACATTCATTGAAGCCCATTGAGGTCGATTGTCACTTTGTGTTGATTGAAAATTTTCAAAGTCAATCTTCCTAATTTGAAGTCGAATTTCAACATTTCTTATATATTTGAGTAAGTTTGCATCTAACATTGTCAGGTATCGTCGATTAACATCCATTGAAGCCCATTGAGGTCGATTGTCACTTTGTGTTGATTGAAAATTTTCAAAGTCAATCTTCCTAATTTGAAGTCGAATTTCAACATTTCTTATATATTTGAGTGAGTTTGCATCTAACTTTGTCAGATATCGTCGATTAACATCCATTGAAGCCCATTGAGGTCGATTGTCACTTTGTGTTGATTGAAAATTTTCAAAGTCTATCTTCCTAATTTGGAGTCGAATTTCAACATTTCTCATATATTCGAGTTAGTTCGCATCTAACTTTGTCAGATATCGTCGATAAACATTCATTGAAGCCCATTGAGGTCGATTGTCACTTTGTGTTGATTGAAAATTTTCAAAGTCAATCTTCCTAATTTGAAGTCGAATTTCAACATTTCTTATATATTTGAGTAAGTTTGCATCTAACATTGTCAGGTATCGTCGATTAACATCCATTGAAGCCCATTGAGGTCGATTGTCACTTTGTGTTGATTGAAAATTTTCAAAGTCAATCTTCCTAATTTGGAGTCGAATTTCAACATTTCTCATATATTCGAGTTAGTTTGCATCTAACTTTGTCAGATATCGTCGATTAACATCCATTGAAGCCCATTGAGGTCGATTGTCACTTTGTGTTGATTGAAAATTTTCAAAGTCTATCTTCCTAATTTGAAGTCGAATTTTAACATTTCGTATATATTTGAGTGAATTTGCATCTAACTTTGTCAGATATCGTCGATAAACATTCATTGAAGCCCATTGAGGTCGATTGTCACTTTGTGTTGATTGAAAATTTTCAGTCAATCTTCCTAATTTGAAGTCGAATTTCAACATTTCTTATATATTTGAGTAAGTTTGCATCTAGCTTTGTCAGATATCGTCGATTAACATCCATTGAAGCCCATTGAGGTCGATTGTCACTTTGTGTTGATTGAAAATTTTCAAAGTCTATCTTCCTAATTTGGAGTCGAATTTCAACATTTCTCATATATTTGAGTGAGTTTGCATCCAACTTTGTCTGATATCGTCGATTAACATCTATTGAAGCCCATTGAGGTCGATTGTCACTTTGTGTTGATTGAAAATTTTCAAAGTCTATCTTCCTAATTTGAAGTCGAATTTTAACATTTCTTATATATTTGAGTGAATTTGCATCTAACTTTGTCAGATATCGTCGATAAACATTCATTGAAGCCCATTGAGGTCGATTGTCACTTTGTGTTGATTGAAAATTTTTAAAGTCTATCTTCCTAATTTGAAGTCGAATTTCAACATTTCGCATATATTTGAGTGAGTTTGCATCCAACTTTGTCTGATATCGTCGATTAACATCTATTGAAGCCCATTGAGGTCGATTGTCACTTTGTGTTGATTGAAAATTTTCAAAGTCTATCTTCCTAATTTGAAGTCGAATTTTAACATTTCTTATATATTTGAGTGAATTTGCATCTAACTTTGTCAGATATCGTCGATTAACATCCATTGAAGCCCATTGAGGTCGATTGTCACTTTGTGTTGATTGAAAATTTTCAAAGTCTATCTTCCTAATTTGAAGTCGAATTTCAACATTTCTCATATATTTGAGTGAGTTTGCATCCAACTTTGTCAGATATCGTCGATAAACATCCATTGAAGCCCATTGAGGTCGATTGTCACTTTGTGTTGATTGAAAATTTTCAAAGTCAATCTTCCTAATTTGAAGTCGAATTTCAACATTTCCTATATATTTGAGTGAGTTTGCATCTAACTTTGTCAGATATCGTCGATTAACATCCATTGAAGCCCATTGAGGTCGATTGTCACTTTGTGTTGATTGAAAATTTTCAAAGTCTATCTTCCTAATTTGGAGTCGAATTTCAACATTTCTCATATATTCGAGTTAGTTTGCATCTAACTTTGTCAGATATCGTCGATTAACATCCATTGAAGCCCATTGAGGTCGATTGTCACTTTGTGTTGATTGAAAATTTTCAAAGTCTATCTTCCTAATTTGGAGTCGAATTTCAACATTTCTCATATATTTGAGTGAGTTTGCATCCAACTTTGTCTGATATCGTCGATTAACATCTATTGAAGCCCATTGAGGTCGATTGTCACTTTGTGTTGATTGAAAATTTTCAAAGTCTATCTTCCTAATTTGAAGTCGAATTTCAACATTTCGCATATATTTGAGTGAGTTTGCATCCAACTTTGTCTGATATCGTCGATTAACATCTATTGAAGCCCATTGAGGTCGATTGTCACTTTGTGTTGATTGAAAATTTTCAAAGTCTATCTTCCTAATTTGAAGTCGAATTTTAACATTTCTTATATATTTGAGTGAATTTGCATCTAACTTTGTCAGATATCGTCGATAAACATTCATTGAAGCCCATTGAGGTCGATTGTCACTTTGTGTTGATTGAAAATTTTCAGTCAATCTTCCTAATTTGAAGTCGAATTTCAACATTTCTTATATATTTGAGTAAGTTTGCATCTAACTTTGTCAGATATCGTCGATAAACATTCATTGAAGCCCATTGAGGTCGATTGTCACTTTGTGTTGATTGAAAATTTTCAAAGTCAATCTTCCTAATTTGAAGTCGAATTTCAACATTTCTTATATATTTGAGTAAGTTTGCATCTAACATTGTCAGGTATCGTCGATTAACATCCATTGAAGCCCATTGAGGTCGATTGTCACTTTGTGTTGATTGAAAATTTTCAAAGTCAATCTTCATAATTTGAAGTCGAATTTCAACATTTCTTATATATTTGAGTGAGTTTGCATCTAACTTTGTCAGATATCGTCGATTAACATCCATTGAAGCCCATTGAGGTCGATTGTCACTTTGTGTTGATTGAAAATTTTCAAAGTCTATCTTCCTAATTTGGAGTCGAATTTCAACATTTCTCATATATTCGAGTTAGTTTGCATCTAACTTTGTCAGATATCGTCGATAAACATTCATTGAAGCCCATTGAGGTCGATTGTCACTTTGTGTTGATTGAAAATTTTCAAAGTCAATCTTCCTAATTTGAAGTCGAATTTCAACATTTCTTATATATTTGAGTAAGTTTGCATCTAACATTGTCAGGTATCGTCGATTAACATCCATTGAAGCCCATTGAGGTCGATTGTCACTTTGTGTTGATTGAAAATTTTCAAAGTCAATCTTCCTAATTTGAAGTCGAATTTCAACATTTCTTATATATTTGAGTGAGTTTGCATCTAACTTTGTCAGATATCGTCGATTAACATCTATTGAAGCCCATTGAGGTCGATTGTCACTTTGTGTTGATTGAAAATTTTCAAAGTCAATCTTCCTAATTTGAAGTCGAATTTCAACATTTCTTATATATTTGAGTAAGTTTGCATCTAACATTGTCAGATATCGTCGATTAACATCCATTGAAGCCCATTGAGGTCGATTGTCACTTTGTGTTGATTGAAAATTTTCAAAGTCTATCTTCCTAATTTGAAGTCGAATTTCAACATTTCTCATATATTTGAGTGAGTTTGCATCCAACTTTGTCAGATATCGTCGATAAACATCCATTGAAGCCCATTGAGGTCGATTGTCACTTTTTGTTGATTGAAAATTTTTAAAAACAATCTTCCTAATTTGAAGTCGAATTTCAACATTTCTTATATATTTGAGTAAGTTTGCATCTAACATTATCAGATATCGTCGATTAACATCCATTGAAGCCCATTGAGGTCGATTGTCACTTTGTGTTGATTGAAAATTTTCAAAGTCTATCTTCCTAATTTGAAGTCGAATTTTAACATTTCTTATATATTTGAGTAAGTTTGCATCTAACTTTGTCAGATATCGTCGATAAACATTCATTAAAGCCCATTGAGGTCGATTTTCACTTTGTGTTGATTGAAAATTTTCAAAGTCAATCTTCCTAATTTGAAGTCGAATTTTAACATTTCTTATATATTTGGGTGAGTTTGCATCTAACTTTGTCAGATATCGTCGATAAACATTTATTGAAGCCCATTGAGGTCGATTGTCACTTTGTGTTGATTGAAAATTTTCAAAGTCTATCTTCCTAATTTGAAGTCGAATTTTAACATTTCTTATATATTTGGGTGAGTTTGCATCTAACTTTGTCAGATATCGTCGATAAACATTTATTGAAGCCCATTGAGGTCGATTGTCACTTTGTGTTGATTGAAAATTTTCAAAGTCTATCTCCTAATTTGAAGTCGAATTTCAACATTTCTCATATATTTGAGTGAGTTGCATCCAACTTTGTCAGATATCGTCGATAAACATCCATTGAAGCCCATTGAGGTCGATTGTCACTTTGTGTTGATTGAAAATTTTCAAAGTCTATCTTCCTAATTTGAAGTCGAATTTCAACATTTCTCATATATTTGAGTGAGTTGCATCCAACTTTGTCAGATATCGTCGATAAACATCCATTGAAGCCCATTGAGGTCGATTGTCACTTTGTGTTGATTGAAAATTTTCATAGTCTATCTTCCTAATTTGAAGTCGAATTTCAACATTTCTCATATATTCGAGTTAGTTTGCATCTAACTTTGTCAGATATCGTCGATTAACATCTATTGAAGCCCATTGAGGTCGATTGTCACTTTGTGTTGATTGAAAATTTTCAAAGTCAATCTTCCTAATTTGAAGTCGAATTTCAACATTTCTTATATATTTGAGTAAGTTTGCATCTAACTTTGTCAGATATCGTCGATTAACATCCATTGAAGCCCATTGAGGTCGATTGTCACTTTGTGTTGATTGAAAATTTTCAAAGTCTATCTTCCTAATTTGGAGTCGAATTTCAACATTTCTCATATATTCGAGTTAGTTTGCATCTAACTTTGTCAGATATCGTCGATTAACATCTATTGAAGCCCATTGAGGTCGATTGTCACTTTGTGTTGATTGAAAATTTTCAAAGTCAATCTTCCTAATTTGAAGTCGAATTTCAACATTTCTTATATATTTGAGTAAGTTTGCATGTAACATTGTCAGATATCGTCGATTAACATCCATTGAAGCCCATTGAGGTCGATTGTCACTTTGTGTTGATTGAAAATTTTCAAAGTCTATCTTCCTAATTTGAAGTCGAATTTCAACATTTCTTATATATTTGAGTAAGTTTGCATCTAACATTGTCAGATATCGTCGATTAACATCCATTGAAGCCCATTGAGGTCGATTGTCACTTTGTGTTGATTGAAAATTTTCAAAGTCTATCTTCCTAATTTGAAGTCGAATTTCAACATTTCTCATATATTTGAGTGAGTTTGCATCTAACTTTGTCAGATATCGTCGATAAACATTTATTGAAGCCCATTGAGGTCGATTGTCACTTTGTGTTGATTGAAAATTTTCAAAGTCTATCTTCCTAATTTGAAGTCGAATTTCAACATTTCTCATATATTTGAGTGAGTTTGCATCCAACTTTGTCAGATATCGTCGATTAACATCTATTGAAGCCCATTGAGGTCGATTGTCACTTTGTGTTGATTGAAAATTTTCAAAGTCAATCTTCCTAATTTGAAGTCGAATTTCAACATTTCCTATATATTTGAGTGAGTTTGCATCTAACATTGTCAGATATCGTCGATTAACATCCATTGAGGTCGATTGTCACTTTGTGTTGATTGAAAATTTTCAAAGTCTATCTTCCTAATTTGAAGTCGAATTTCAACATTTCTCATATATTTGAGTGAGTTTGCATCCAACTTTGTCAGATATCGTCGATAAACATCCATCGAAGCCCATTGAGGTCGATTGTCACTTTGTGTTGATTGAAAATTTTCAAAGTCTATCTTCCTAATTTGAAGTCGAATTTTAACATTTCTTATATATTTGAGTAAGTTTGCATCTAACATTGTCAGATATCGTCGATTAACATCCATTGAAGCCCATTGAGGTCGATTGTCACTTTGTGTTGATTGAAAATTTTCAAAGTCTATCTTCCTAATTTGAAGTCGAATTTTAACATTTCTTATATATTTGAGTGAGTTTGCAACTAACTTTGTCAGATATCGTCGATAAACATTTATTGAAGCCCATTGAGGTCGATTGTCACTTTGTGTTGATTGAAAATTTTCAAAGTCAATCTTCCTAATTTGAAGTCGAATTTCAACATTTCTTATATATTTGAGTAAGTTTGCATCTAACATTGTCAGATATCGTCGATTAACATCCATTGAAGCCCATTGAGGTCGATTGTCACTTTGTGTTGATTGAAAATTTTCAAAGTCTATCTTCCTAATTTGAAGTCGAATTTCAACATTTCTCATATATTTGAGTGAGTTTGCATCTAACTTTGTCAGATATCGTCGATAAACATTTATTGAAGCCCATTGAGGTCGATTGTCACTTTGTGTTGATTGAAAATTTTCAAAGTCTATCTTCCTAATTTGAAGTCGAATTTCAACATTTCTCATATATTTGAGTGAGTTTGCATCCAACTTTGTCAGATATCGTCGATTAACATCTATTGAAGCCCATTGAGGTCGATTGTCACTTTGTGTTGATTGAAAATTTTCAAAGTCAATCTTCCTAATTTGAAGTCGAATTTCAACATTTCCTATATATTTGAGTGAGTTTGCATCTAACATTGTCAGATATCGTCGATTAACATCCATTGAGGTCGATTGTCACTTTGTGTTGATTGAAAATTTTCAAAGTCAATCTTCCTAATTTGAAGTCGAATTTCAACATTTCTTATATATTTGAGTAAGTTTGCATGTAACATTGTCAGATATCGTCGATTAACATCCATTGAAGCCCATTGAGGTCGATTGTCACTTTGTGTTGATTGAAAATTTTCAAAGTCTATCTTCCTAATTTGAAGTCGAATTTTAACATTTCTTATATATTTGAGTAAGTTTGCATCTAACATTGTCAGATATCGTCGATTAACATCCATTGAAGCCCATTGAGGTCGATTGTCACTTTGTGTTGATTGAAAATTTTCAAAGTCAATCTTCCTAATTTGAAGTCGAATTTCAACATTTCTTATATATTTGAGTAAGTTTGCATCTAACATTGTCAGATATCGTCGATTAACATCCATTGAGGTCGATTGTCACTTTGTGTTGATTGAAAATTTTCAAAGTCTATCTTCCTAATTTGAAGTCGAATTTTAACATTTCTTATATATTTGAGTGAGTTTGCATCTAACATTGTCAGATATCGTCGATAAACATTCATTGAGGCCCATTGAGGTCGATTGTCACTTTGTGTTGATTGAAAATTTTCAAAGTCTATCTTCCTAATCTGGAGTCGAATTTCAACATTTCTCATATATTCGAGTTAGTTTGCATCTAACTTTGTCAGATATCGTCGATAAACATCCATTGAAGCCCAATGAGGTCGATTGTCACTTTGTGTTGATTGAAAATTTTCAAAGTCAATCTTCCTAATTTGAAGTCGAATTTCAACATTTCTTATATATTTGAGTAAGTTTGCATCTAACTTTGTCAGATATCGTCGATTAACATCCATTGAAGCCCATTGAGGTCGATTGTCACTTTGTGTTGATTGAAAATTTTCAAAGTCTATCTTCCTAATTTGAAGTCGAATTTTAACATTTCTTATATATTTGAGTGAGTTTGCATCTAACATTGTCAGATATCGTCGATTAACATCTATTGAAGCTCATTGAGGTCGATTGTCACTTTGTGTTGATTGAAAATTTTCAAAGTCAATCTTCCTAATTTGAAGTCGAATTTCAACATTTCTTATATATTTGAGTAAGTTTGCATCTAACTTTGTCAGATATCGTCGATTAACATCCATTGAAGCCCATTGAGGTCGATTGTCACTTTGTGTTGATTGAAAATTTTCAAAGTCTATCTTCCTAATTTGAAGTCGAATTTTAACATTTCTTATATATTTGAGTGAGTTTGCATCTAACATTGTCAGATATCGTCGATTAACATCTATTGAAGCCCATTGAGGTCGATTGTCACTTTGTGATGATTGAAAATTTTCAAAGTCTATCTTCCTAATTTGAAGTCGAATTTCAACATTTCCTATATATTTGAGTGAGTTTGCATCTAACTTTGTCAGATATCGTCGATTAACATCCATTGAAGCCCATTGAGGTCGATTGTCACTTTGTGTGGATTGAAAATTTTCAAAGTCTATCTTCCTAATTTGGAGTCGAATTTCAACATTTCTCATATATTCGAGTTAGTTTGCATCTAACTTTGTCAGATATCGTCGATTAACATCTATTGAAGCCCATTGAGGTCGATTGTCACTTTGTGTTGATTGAAAATTTTCAAAGTCAATCTTCCTAATTTGAAGTCGAATTTCAACATTTCTTATATATTTGAGTAAGTTTGCATCTAAATTTGTCAGATATCGTCGATTAACATCCATTGAAGCCCATTGAGGTCGATTGTCACTTTGTGTTGATTGAAAATTTTCAAAGTCTAACTTCCTAATTTGAAATCGAATTTTAACATTTCTTATATATTTGAGTGAGTTTGCATCTAACATTGTCAGATATCGTCGATAAACATTCATTGAAGCCCATTGAGGTCGATTGTCACTTTGTGTTGATTGAAAATTTTCAAAGTCAATCTTCCTAATTTGAAGTCGAATTTCAACATTTCTTATATATTTGAGTAAGTTTGCATCTAACATTGTCAGATATCGTCGATTAACATCCATTGAAGCCCATTGAGGTCGATTGTCACTTTGTGTTGATTGAAAATTTTCAAAGTCTATCTTCCTAATTTGAAGTCGAATTTTAACATTTCTTATATATTTGGGTGAGTTTGCATCTAACTTTGTCAGATATCGTCGATAAACATTTATTGAAGCCCATTGAGGTCGATTGTCACTTTGTGTTGATTGAAAATTTTCTAAGTCTATCTTCCTAATTTGAAGTCGAATTTCAACATTTCTCATATATTTGAGTGAGTTGCATCCAACTTTGTCAGATATCGTCGATAAACATCCATTGAAGCCCATTGAGGTCGATTGTCACTTTGTGTTGATTGAAAATTTTCAAAGTCTATCTTCCTAATTTGAAGTCGAATTTCAACATTTCTCATATATTCGAGTTAGTTTGCATCTAACTTTGTCAGATATCGTCGATTAACATCCATTGAAGCCCATTGAGGTCGATTGTCACTTTGTGTTGATTGAAAATTTTCAAAGTCAATCTTCCTAATTTGAAGTCGAATTTCAACATTTCTTATATATTTGAGTAAGTTTGCATGTAACATTGTCAGATATCGTCGATTAACATCCATTGAAGCCCATTGAGGTCGATTGTCACTTTGGTTGATTGAAAATTTTCAAAGTCTATCTTCCTAATTTGAAGTCGAATTTCAACATTTCTTATATATTTGAGTAAGTTTGCATCTAACATTGTCAGATATCGTCGATTAACATCCATTGAAGCCCATTGAGGTCAATTGTCACTTTGTGTTGATTGAAAATTTTCAAAGTCTATCTTCCTAATTTGAAGTCGAATTTAACATTTCTTATATATTTGAGTGAGTTTGCATCTAACTTTGTCAGATATCGTCGATAAACATTTATTGAAGCCCATTGAGGTCGATTGTCACTTTGTGTTGATTGAAAATTTTCAAAGTCTATCTTCCTAATTTGGAGTCGAATTTCAACATTTCTTATATATTTGAGTAAGTTTGCATGTAACATTGTCAGATATCGTCGATTAACATCCATTGAAGCCCATTGAGGTCGATTGTCACTTTGTGTTGATTGAAAATTTTCAAAGTCTATCTTCCTAATTTGAAGTCGAATTTCAACATTTCTTATATATTTGAGTAAGTTTGCATCTAACATTGTCAGATATCGTCGATTAACATCCATTGAAGCCCATTGAGGTCAATTGTCACTTTGTGTTGATTGAAAATTTTCAAAGTCTATCTTCCTAATTTGAAGTCGAATTTAACATTTCTTATATATTTGAGTGAGTTTGCATCTAACTTTGTCAGATATCGTCGATAAACATTTATTGAAGCCCATTGAGGTCGATTGTCACTTTGTGTTGATTGAAAATTTTCAAAGTCTATCTTCCTAATTTGGAGTCGAATTTCAACATTTCTCATATATTCGAGTGAGTTTGCATCTAACATTGTCAGATATCGTCGATAAACATTCATTGAAGCCCATTGAGGTCGATTGTCACTTTGTGTTGATTGAAAATTTTCAAAGTCTATCTTCCTAATTTGAAGTCGAATTTCAACATTTCCTATATATTTGAGTGAGTTTGCATCTAACTTTGTCAGATATCGTCGATAAACATTCATTGAAGCCCATTGAGGTCGATTGTCACTTTGTGTTGATTGAAAATTTTCAAAGTCAATCTTCCTAATTTGAAGTCGAATTTCAACATTTCTTATATATTTGAGTAAGTTTGCATCTAACATTGTCAGATATCGTCGATTAACATCCATTGAAGCCCATTGAGGTCGATTGTCACTTTGTGTTGATTGAAAATTTTCAAAGTCTATCTTCCTAATTTGAAGTCGAATTTCAACATTTCTTATATATTTGAGTGAGTTTGCAACTAACTTTGTCAGATATCGTCGATAAACATTTATTGAAGCCCATTGAGGTCGATTGTCACTTTGTGTTGATTGAAAATTTTCAAAGTCAATCTTCCTAATTTGGAGTCGAATTTCAACATTTCTTATATATTTGAGTAAGTTTGCATCTAACATTGTCAGATATCGTCGATTAACATCCATTGAAGCCCATTGAGGTCGATTGTCACTTTGTGTTGATTGAAAATTTTCAAAGTCTATCTTCCTAATTTGAAGTCGAATTTTAACATTTCTATTTATATTTGAGTGAATTTGCATCTAACTTTGTCAGATATCGTCGATAAACATTCATTGAAGCCCATTGAGGTCGATTGTCACTTTGTGTTGATTGAAAATTTTCAAAGTCTATCTTCCTAATTTGAAGTCGAATTTCAACATTTCTCATATATTTGAGTGAGTTTGCATCTAACTTTGTCAGATATCGTCGATAAACATTTATTGAAGCCCATTGAGGTCGATTGTCACTTTGTGTTGATTGAAAATTTTCAAAGTCTATCTTCCTAATTTGAAGTCGAATTTCAACATTTCTCATATATTTGAGTGAGTTTGCATCCAACTTTCTCAGATATCGTCGATTAACATCTATTGAAGCCCATTGAGGTCGATTGTCACTTTGTGTTGATTGAAAATTTTCAAAGTCAATCTTCCTAATTTGAAGTCGAATTTCAACATTTCCTATATATTTGAGTGAGTTTGCATCTAACATTGTCAGATATCGTCGATTAACATCCATTGAGGTCGATTGTCACTTTGTGTTGATTGAAAATTTTCAAAGTCTATCTTCCTAATTTGAAGTCGAATTTTAACATTTCTTATATATTTGAGTGAGTTTGCATCTAACTTTGTCAGATATCGTCGATTAACATCTATTGAAGCCCATTGAGGTCGATTGTCACTTTGTGTTGATTGAAAATTTTCAAAGTCAATCTTCCTAATTTGAAGTCGAATTTAAACATTTCTTATATATTTGAGTAAGTTTGCATCTAACTTTGTCAGATATCGTCGATTAACATCTATTGAAGCAATTGAGGTCGATTGTCACTTTGTGTTGATTGAAAATTTTCAAAGTCAATCTTCCTAATTTGAAGTCGAATTTCAACATTTCTTATATATTTGAGTAGGTTTGCATCTAACTTTGTCAGATATCGTCGATTAACATCTATTGAAGCTCATTGAGGTCGATTGTCACTTTGTGTTGATTGAAAATTTTCAAAGTCAATCTTCCTAATTTGAAGTCGAATTTCAACATTTCTTATATATTTGAGTAAGTTTGCATCTAACTTTGTCAGATATCGTCGATTAACATCCATTGAAGCCCATTGAGGTCGATTGTCACTTTGTGTTGATTGAAAATTTTCAAAGTCTATCTTCCTAATTTGAAGTCGAATTTCAACATTTCTCATATATTCGAGTTAGTTTGCATCTAACTTTGTCAGATATCGTCGATTAACATCTATTGAAGCCCATTGAGGTCGATTGTCACTTTGTGTTGATTGAAAATTTTCAAAGTCAATCTTCCTAATTTGAAGTCGAATTTCAACATTTCTTATATATTTGAGTAAGTTTGCATCTAACTTTGTCAGATATCGTCGATTAACATCTATTGAAGCTCATTGAGGTCGATTGTCACTTTGTGTTGATTGAAAATTTTCAAAGTCAATCTTCCTAATTTGAAGTCGAATTTCAACATTTCTTATATATTTGAGTAAGTTTGCATCTAACTTTGTCAGATATCGTCGATTAACATCTATTGAAGCTCATTGAGGTCGATTGTCACTTTGTGTTGATTGAAAATTTTCAAAGTCAATCTTCCTAATTTGAAGTCGAATTTCAACATTTCTTATATATTTGAGTAAGTTTGCATCTAACATTGTCAGATATCGTCGATTAACATCCATTGAAGCCCATTGAGGTCGATTGTCACTTTGTGTTGATTGAAAATTTTCAAAGTCTATCTTCCTAATTTGAAGTCGAATTTTAACATTTCTATTTATATTTGAGTGAATTTGCATCTAACTTTGTCAGATATCGTCGATAAACATTCATTGAAGCCCATTGAGGTCGATTGTCACTTTGTGTTGATTGAAAATTTTCAAAGTCTATCTTCCTAATTTGAAGTCGAATTTCAACATTTCTCATATATTTGAGTGAGTTTGCATCTAACTTTGTCAGATATCGTCGATAAACATTTATTGAAGCCCATTGAGGTCGATTGTCACTTTGTGTTGATTGAAAATTTTCAAAGTCTATCTTCCTAATTTGAAGTCGAATTTCAACATTTCTCATATATTTGAGTGAGTTTGCATCCAACTTTCTCAGATATCGTCGATTAACATCTATTGAAGCCCATTGAGGTCGATTGTCACTTTGTGTTGATTGAAAATTTTCAAAGTCAATCTTCCTAATTTGAAGTCGAATTTCAACATTTCCTATATATTTGAGTGAGTTTGCATCTAACATTGTCAGATATCGTCGATTAACATCCATTGAGGTCGATTGTCACTTTGTGTTGATTGAAAATTTTCAAAGTCTATCTTCCTAATTTGAAGTCGAATTTTAACATTTCTTATATATTTGAGTGAGTTTGCATCTAACTTTGTCAGATATCGTCGATTAACATCTATTGAAGCCCATTGAGGTCGATTGTCACTTTGTGTTGATTGAAAATTTTCAAAGTCAATCTTCCTAATTTGAAGTCGAATTTCAACATTTCTTATATATTTGAGTAAGTTTGCATCTAACATTGTCAGATATCGTCGATTAACATCCATTGAAGCCCATTGAGGTCGATTGTCACTTTGTGTTGATTGAAAATTTTCAAAGTCTATCTTCCTAATTTGAAGTCGAATTTCAACATTTCTCATATATTCGAGTTAGTTTGCATCTAACTTTGTCAGATATCGTCGATTAACATCTATTGAAGCCCATTGAGGTCGATTGTCACTTTGTGTTGATTGAAAATTTTCAAAGTCAATCTTCCTAATTTGAAGTCGAATTTCAACATTTCTTATATATTTGAGTAAGTTTGCATCTAACTTTGTCAGATATCGTCGATTAACATCTATTGAAGCTCATTGAGGTCGATTGTCACTTTGTGTTGATTGAAAATTTTCAAAGTCAATCTTCCTAATTTGAAGTCGAATTTCAACATTTCTTATATATTTGAGTAAGTTTGCATCTAACTTTGTCAGATATCGTCGATTAACATCTATTGAAGCTCATTGAGGTCGATTGTCACTTTGTGTTGATTGAAAATTTTCAAAGTCAATCTTCCTAATTTGAAGTCGAATTTCAACATTTCTTATATATTTGAGTAAGTTTGCATCTAACTTTGTCAGATATCGTCGATTAACATCCATTGAAGCCCATTGAGGTCGATTGTCACTTTGTGTTGATTGAAAATTTTCAAAGTCAATCTTCCTAATTTGAAGTCGAATTTCAACATTTCTTATATATTTGAGTAAGTTTGCATCTAACTTTGTCAGATATCGTCGATTAACATCCATTGAAGCCCATTGAGGTCGATTGTCACTTTGTGTTGATTGAAAATTTTCAAAGTCTATCTTCCTAATTTGAAGTCGAATTTTAACATTTCTTATATATTTGAGTGAGTTTGCATCTAACATTGTCAGATATCGTCGATTAACATCTATTGAAGCCCATTGAGGTCGATTGTCACTTTGTGATGATTGAAAATTTTCAAAGTCTATCTTCCTAATTTGAAGTCGAATTTCTACATTTCCTATATATTTGAGTGAGTTTGCATCTAACTTTGTCAGATATCGTCGATTAACATCCATTGAAGCCCATTGAGGTCGATTGTCACTTTGTGTGGATTGAAAATTTTCAAAGTCTATCTTCCTAATTTGGAGTCGAATTTCAACATTTCTCATATATTCGAGTTAGTTTGCATCTAACTTTGTCAGATATCGTCGATTAACATCTATTGAAGCCCATTGAGGTCGATTGTCACTTTGTGTTGATTGAAAATTTTCAAAGTCAATCTTCCTAATTTGAAGTCGAATTTCAACATTTCTTATATATTTGAGTAAGTTTGCATCTAACTTTGTCAGATATCGTCGATTAACATCCATTGAAGCCCATTGAGGTCGATTGTCACTTTGTGTTGATTGAAAATTTTCAAAGTCTATCTTCCTAATTTGAAGTCGAATTTTAACATTTCTTATATATTTGAGTGAGTTTGCATCTAACATTGTCAGATATCGTCGATTAACATCTATTGAAGCCCATTGAGGTCGATTGTCACTTTGTGATGATTGAAAATTTTCAAAGTCTATCTTCCTAATTTGAAGTCGAATTTCTACATTTCCTATATATTTGAGTGAGTTTGCATCTAACTTTGTCAGATATCGTCGATTAACATCCATTGAAGCCCATTGAGGTCGATTGTCACTTTGTGTGGATTGAAAATTTTCAAAGTCTATCTTCCTAATTTGGAGTCGAATTTCAACATTTCTCATATATTCGAGTTAGTTTGCATCTAACTTTGTCAGATATCGTCGATTAACATCTATTGAAGCCCATTGAGGTCGATTGTCACTTTGTGTTGATTGAAAATTTTCAAAGTCAATCTTCCTAATTTGAAGTCGAATTTCAACATTTCTTATATATTTGAGTAAGTTTGCATCTAACTTTGTCAGATATCGTCGATTAACATCCATTGAAGCCCATTGAGGTCGATTGTCACTTTGTGTTGATTGAAAATTTTCAAAGTCTATCTTCCTAATTTGAAGTCGAATTTCAACATTTCTCATATATTCGAGTTAGTTTGCATCTAACTTTGTCAGATATCGTCGATTAACATCCATTGAAGCCCTTTGAGGTCGATTGTCACTTTGTGTTGATTGAAAATTTTCAAAGTCTATCTTCCTAATTTGGAGTCGAATTTCAACATTTCTCATATATTCGAGTTAGTTTGCATCTCACTTTGTCAGATATCGTCGATTAACATCTATTGAAGCCCATTGAGGTCGATTGTCACTTTGTGTTGATTGAAAATTTTCAAAGTCAATCTTCCTAATTTGAAGTCGAATTTCAACATTTCTTATATATTTGAGTAAGTTTGCATGTAACATTGTCAGATATCGTCGATTAACATCCATTGAAGCCCATTGAGGTCAATTGTCACTTTGTGTTGATTGAAAATTTTCAAAGTCTATCTTCCTAATTTGAAGTCGAATTTAACATTTCTTATATATTTGAGTGAGTTTGCATCTAACTTTGTCAGATATCGTCGATAAACATTTATTGAAGCCCATTGAGGTCGATTGTCACTTTGTGTTGATTGAAAATTTTCAAAGTTTATCTTCCTAATTTGGAGTCGAATTTCAACATTTCTCATATATTCGAGTGAGTTTGCATCTAACATTGTCAGATATCGTCGATAAACATTCATTGAAGCCCATTGAGGTCGATTGTCACTTTGTGTTGATTGAAAATTTTCAAAGTCTATCTTCCTAATTTGAAGTCGAATTTCAACATTTCCTATATATTTGAGTGAGTTTGCATCTAACTTTGTCAGATATCGTCGATAAACATTCATTGAAGCCCATTGAGGTCGATTGTCACTTTGTGTTGATTGAAAATTTTCAAAGTCAATCTTCCTAATTTGAAGTCGAATTTCAACATTTCTTATTTATTTGAGTAAGTTTGCATCTAACATTGTCAGATATCGTCGATTAACATCCATTGAAGCCCATTGAGGTCGATTGTCACTTTGTGTTGATTGAAAATTTTCAAAGTCTATCTTCCTAATTTGAAGTCGAATTTTAACATTTCTTATATATTTGAGTGAGTTTGCAACTAACTTTGTCAGATATCGTCGATAAACATTTATTGAAGCCCATTGAGGTCGATTGTCTCTTTGTGTTGATTGAAAATTTTCAAAGTCAATCTTCCTAATTTGAAGTCGAATTTCAACATTTCTTATATATTTGAGTAAGTTTGCATCTAACATTGTCAGATATCGTCGATTAACATCCATTGAAGCCCATTGAGGTCGATTGTCACTTTGTGTTGATTGAAAATTTTCAAAGTCTATCTTCCTAATTTGAAGTCGAATTTTAACATTTCTATTTATATTTGAGTGAATTTGCATCTAACTTTGTCAGATATCGTCGATAAACATTCATTGAAGCCCATTGAGGTCGATTGTCACTTTGTGTTGATTGAAAATTTTCAAAGTCTATCTTCCTAATTTGAAGTCGAATTTCAACATTTCTCATATATTTGAGTGAGTTTGCATCTAACTTTGTCAGATATCGTCGATAAACATTTATTGAAGCCCATTGAGGTCGATTGTCACTTTGTGTTGATTGAAAATTTTCAAAGTCTATCTTCCTAATTTGAAGTCGAATTTCAACATTTCTCATATATTTGAGTGAGTTTGCATCCAACTTTGTCAGATATCGTCGATTAACATCTATTGAAGCCCATTGAGGTCGATTGTCACTTTGTGTTGATTGAAAATTTTCAAAGTCAATCTTCCTAATTTGAAGTCGAATTTCAACATTTCCTATATATTTGAGTGAGTTTGCATCTAACATTGTCAGATATCGTCGATTAACATCCATTGAGGTCGATTGTCACTTTGTGTTGATTGAAAATTTTCAAAGTCTATCTTCCTAATTTGAAGTCGAATTTCAACATTTCTCATATATTTGAGTGAGTTTGCATCCAACTTTGTCAGATATCGTCGATAAACATCCATCGAAGCCCATTGAGGTCGATTGTCACTTTGTGTTGATTGAAAATTTTCAAAGTCTATCTTCCTAATTTGAAGTCGAATTTTAACATTTCTTATATATTTGAGTGAGTTTGCATCTAACTTTGTCAGATATCGTCGATTAACATCTATTGAAGCCCATTGAGGTCGATTGTCACTTTGTGTTGATTGAAAAATTTCAAAGTCAATCTTCCTAATTTGAAGTCGAATTTCAACATTTCTTATATATTTGAGTAAGTTTGCATCTAACATTGTCAGATATCGTCGATTAACATCTATTGAAGCCCATTGAGGTCGATTGTCACTTTGTGTTGATTGAAAATTTTCAAAGTCTATCTTCCTAATTTGAAGTCGAATTTCAACATTTCTCATATATTCGAGTTAGTTTGCATCTAACTTTGTCAGATATCGTCGATTAACATCTATTGAAGCCCATTGAGGTCGATTGTCACTTTGTGTTGATTGAAAATTTTCAAAGTCAATCTTCCTAATTTGAAGTCGAATTTCAACATTTCTTATATATTTGAGTAAGTTTGCATCTAACTTTGTCAGATATCGTCGATTAACATCTATTGAAGCTCATTGAGGTCGATTGTCACTTTGTGTTGATTGAAAATTTTCAAAGTCAATCTTCCTAATTTGAAGTCGAATTTCAACATTTCTTATATATTTGAGTAAGTTTGCATCTAACTTTGTCAGATATCGTCGATTAACATCTATTGAAGCTCATTGAGGTCGATTGTCACTTTGTGTTGATTGAAAATTTTCAAAGTCAATCTTCCTAATTTGAAGTCGAATTTCAACATTTCTTATATATTTGAGTAAGTTTGCATCTAACTTTGTCAGATATCGTCGATTAACATCCATTGAAGCCCATTGAGGTCGATTGTCACTTTGTGTTGATTGAAAATTTTCAAAGTCAATCTTCCTAATTTGAAGTCGAATTTCAACATTTCTTATATATTTGAGTAAGTTTGCATCTAACTTTGTCAGATATCGTCGATTAACATCCATTGAAGCCCATTGAGGTCGATTGTCACTTTGTGTTGATTGAAAATTTTCAAAGTCTATCTTCCTAATTTGAAGTCGAATTTTAACATTTCTTATATATTTGAGTGAGTTTGCATCTAACATTGTCAGATATCGTCGATTAACATCTATTGAAGCCCATTGAGGTCGATTGTCACTTTGTGATGATTGAAAATTTTCAAAGTCTATCTTCCTAATTTGAAGTCGAATTTCAACATTTCCTATATATTTGAGTGAGTTTGCATCTAACTTTGTCAGATATCGTCGATTAACATCCATTGAAGCCCATTGAGGTCGATTGTCACTTTGTGTGGATTGAAAATTTTCAAAGTCTATCTTCCTAATTTGAAGTCGAATTTTAACATTTCTTATATATTTGAGTGAGTTTGCATCTAACTTTGTCAGATATCGTCGATTAACATCTATTGAAGCCCATTGAGGTCGATTGTCACTTTGTGTTGATTGAAAATTTTCAAAAACAATCTTCCTAATTTGAAGTCGAATTTCAACATTTCTTATATATTTGAGTAAGTTTGCATCTAACATTGTCAGATATCGTCGATTAACATCCATTGAAGCCCATTGAGGTCGATTGTCACTTTGTGTTGATTGAAAATTTTCAAAGTCTATCTTCCTAATTTGAAATCGAATTTTAACATTTCTTATATATTTGAGTGAGTTTGCATCTAACATTGTCAGATATCGTCGATAAACATTCATTGAAGCCCATTGAGGTCGATTGTCACTTTGTGTTGATTGAAAATTTTCAAAGTCTATCTTCCTAATTTGAAGTCGAATTTCAACATTTCTTATATATTTGAGTGAGTTTGCATCTAACTTTGTCAGATATCGTCGATTAACATCTATTGAAGCTCATTGAGGTCGATTGTCACTTTGTGTTGATTGAAAATTTTCAAAGTCAATCTTCCTAATTTGAAGTCGAATTTCAACATTTCTTATATATTTGAGTAAGTTTGCATCTAACATTGTCAGATATCGTCGATTAACATCCATTGAAGCCCATTGAGGTCGATTGTCACTTTGTGTTGATTGAAAATTTTCAAAGTCTATCTTCCTAATTTGAAGTCGAATTTTAACATTTCTATTTATATTTGAGTGAATTTGCATCTAACTTTGTCAGATATCGTCGATAAACATTCATTGAAGCCCATTGAGGTCGATTGTCACTTTGTGTTGATTGAAAATTTTCAAAGTCTATCTTCCTAATTTGAAGTCGAATTTCAACATTTCTCATATATTTGAGTGAGTTTGCATCTAACTTTGTCAGATATCGTCGATAAACATTTATTGAAGCCCATTGAGGTCGATTGTCACTTTGTGTTGATTGAAAATTTTCAAAGTCTATCTTCCTAATTTGAAGTCGAATTTCAACATTTCTCATATATTTGAGTGAGTTTGCATCCAACTTTGTCAGATATCGTCGATTAACATCTATTGAAGCCCATTGAGGTCGATTGTCACTTTGTGTTGATTGAAAATTTTCAAAGTCAATCTTCCTAATTTGAAGTCGAATTTCAACATTTCCTATATATTTGAGTGAGTTTGCATCTAACATTGTCAGATATCGTCGATTAACATCCATTGAGGTCGATTGTCACTTTGTGTTGATTGAAAATTTTCAAAGTCCATCTTCCTAATTTGAAGTCGAATTTCAACATTTCTCATATATTTGAGTGAGTTTGCATCCAACTTTGTCAGATATCGTCGATAAACATCCATCGAAGCCCATTGAGGTCGATTGTCACTTTGTGTTGATTGAAAATTTTCAAAGTCTATCTTCCTAATTTGAAGTCGAATTTTAACATTTCTTATATATTTGAGTGAGTTTGCATCTAACTTTGTCAGATATCGTCGATTAACATCTATTGAAGCCCATTGAGGTCGATTGTCACTTTGTGTTGATTGAAAATTTTCAAAGTCAATCTTCCTAATTTGAAGTCGAATTTCAACATTTCTTATATATTTGAGTAAGTTTGCATCTAACATTGTCAGATATCGTCGATTAACATCCATTGAAGCCCATTGAGGTCGATTGTCACTTTGTGTTGATTGAAAATTTTCAAAGTCTATCTTCCTAATTTGAAGTCGAATTTCAACATTTCTCATATATTCGAGTTAGTTTGCATCTAACTTTGTCAGATATCGTCGATTAACATCTATTGAAGCCCATTGAGGTCGATTGTCACTTTGTGTTGATTGAAAATTTTCAAAGTCAATCTTCCTAATTTGAAGTCGAATTTCAACATTTCTTATATATTTGAGTAAGTTTGCATCTAACTTTGTCAGATATCGTCGATTAACATCTATTGAAGCTCATTGAGGTCGATTGTCACTTTGTGTTGATTGAAAATTTTCAAAGTCAATCTTCCTAATTTGAAGTCGAATTTCAACATTTCTTATATATTTGAGTAAGTTTGCATCTAACTTTGTCAGATATCGTCGATTAACATCTATTGAAGCTCATTGAGGTCGATTGTCACTTTGTGTTGATTGAAAATTTTCAAAGTCAATCTTCCTAATTTGAAGTCGAATTTCAACATTTCTTATATATTTGAGTAAGTTTGCATCTAACTTTGTCAGATATCGTCGATTAACATCCATTGAAGCCCATTGAGGTCGATTGTCACTTTGTGTTGATTGAAAATTTTCAAAGTCAATCTTCCTAATTTGAAGTCGAATTTCAACATTTCTTATATATTTGAGTAAGTTTGCATCTAACATTGTCAGATATCGTCGATTAACATCCATTGAAGCCCATTGAGGTCGATTGTCACTTTGTGTTGATTGAAAATTTTCAAAGTCTATCTTCCTAATTTGAAGTCGAATTTTAACATTTCTATTTATATTTGAGTGAATTTGCATCTAACTTTGTCAGATATCGTCGATAAACATTCATTGAAGCCCATTGAGGTCGATTGTCACTTTGTGTTGATTGAAAATTTTCAAAGTCTATCTTCCTAATTTGAAGTCGAATTTCAACATTTCTCATATATTTGAGTGAGTTTGCATCTAACTTTGTCAGATATCGTCGATAAACATTTATTGAAGCCCATTGAGGTGTCGATTGTCACTTTGTGTTGATTGAAAATTTTCAAAGTCTATCTTCCTAATTTGAAGTCGAATTTCAACATTTCTCATATATTTGAGTGAGTTTGCATCCAACTTTGTCAGATATCGTCGATTAACATCTATTGAAGCCCATTGAGGTCGATTGTCACTTTGTGTTGATTGAAAATTTTCAAAGTCAATCTTCCTAATTTGAAGTCGAATTTCAACATTTCCTATATATTTGAGTGAGTTTGCATCTAACATTGTCAGATATCGTCGATTAACATCCATTGAGGTCGATTGTCACTTTGTGTTGATTGAAAATTTTCAAAGTCCATCTTCCTAATTTGAAGTCGAATTTCAACATTTCTCATATATTTGAGTGAGTTTGCATCCAACTTTGTCAGATATCGTCGATAAACATCCATCGAAGCCCATTGAGGTCGATTGTCACTTTGTGTTGATTGAAAATTTTCAAAGTCTATCTTCCTAATTTGAAGTCGAATTTTAACATTTCTTATATATTTGAGTGAGTTTGCATCTAACTTTGTCAGATATCGTCGATTAACATCTATTGAAGCCCATTGAGGTCGATTGTCACTTTGTGTTGATTGAAAATTTTCAAAGTCAATCTTCCTAATTTGAAGTCGAATTTCAACATTTCTTATATATTTGAGTAAGTTTGCATCTAACATTGTCAGATATCGTCGATTAACATCCATTGAAGCCCATTGAGGTCGATTGTCACTTTGTGTTGATTGAAAATTTTCAAAGTCTATCTTCCTAATTTGAAGTCGAATTTCAACATTTCTCATATATTCGAGTTAGTTTGCATCTAACTTTGTCAGATATCGTCGATTAACATCTATTGAAGCCCATTGAGGTCGATTGTCACTTTGTGTTGATTGAAAATTTTCAAAGTCAATCTTCCTAATTTGAAGTCGAATTTCAACATTTCTTATATATTTGAGTAAGTTTGCATCTAACTTTGTCAGATATCGTCGATTAACATCTATTGAAGCTCATTGAGGTCGATTGTCACTTTGTGTTGATTGAAAATTTTCAAAGTCAATCTTCCTAATTTGAAGTCGAATTTCAACATTTCTTATATATTTGAGTAAGTTTGCATCTAACTTTGTCAGATATCGTCGATTAACATCTATTGAAGCTCATTGAGGTCGATTGTCACTTTGTGTTGATTGAAAATTTTCAAAGTCAATCTTCCTAATTTGAAGTCGAATTTCAACATTTCTTATATATTTGAGTAAGTTTGCATCTAACTTTGTCAGATATCGTCGATTAACATCCATTGAAGCCCATTGAGGTCGATTGTCACTTTGTGTTGATTGAAAATTTTCAAAGTCAATCTTCCTAATTTGAAGTCGAATTTCAACATTTCTTATATATTTGAGTAAGTTTGCATCTAACTTTGTCAGATATCGTCGATTAACATCCATTGAAGCCCATTGAGGTCGATTGTCACTTTGTGTTAATTGAAAATTTTCAAAGTCTATCTTCCTAATTTGAAGTCGAATTTTAACATTTCTTATATATTTGAGTGAGTTTGCATCTAACATTGTCAGATATCGTCGATTAACATCTATTGAAGTCCATTGAGGTCGATTGTCACTTTGTGATGATTGAAAATTTTCAAAGTCTATCTTCCTAATTTGAAGTCGAATTTCAACATTTCCTATATATTTGAGTGAGTTTGCATCTAACTTTGTCAGATATCGTCGATTAACATCCATTGAAGCCCATTGAGGTCGATTGTCACTTTGTGTGGATTGAAAATTTTCAAAGTCTATCTTCCTAATTTGGAGTCGAATTTCAACATTTCTCATATATTCGAGTTAGTTTGCATCTAACTTTGTCAGATATCGTCGATTAACATCTATTGAAGCCCATTGAGGTCGATTGTCACTTTGTGTTGATTGAAAATTTTCAAAGTCAATCTTCCTAATTTGAAGTCGAATTTCAACATTTCTTATATATTTGAGTAAGTTTGCATCTAACTTTGTCAGATATCGTCGATTAACATCCATTGAAGCCCATTGAGGTCGATTGTCACTTTGTGTTGATTGAAAATTTTCAAAGTCAATCTTCCTAATTTGAAGTCGAATTTCAACATTTCCTATATATTTGAGTGAGTTTGCATCTAACATTGTCAGATATCGTCGATTAACATCCATTGAGGTCGATTGTCACTTTGTGTTGATTGAAAATTTTCAAAGTCTATCTTCCTAATTTGAAGTCGAATTTCAACATTTCTCATATATTCGAGTTAGTTTGCATCTAACTTTGTCAGATATCGTCGATTAACATCCATTGAAGCCCATTGAGGTCGATTGTCACTTTGTGTTGATTGAAAATTTTCAAAGTCTATCTTCCTAATTTGGAGTCGAATTTCAACATTTCTCATATATTCGAGTTAGTTTGCATCTAACTTTGTCAGATATCGTCGATTAACATCTATTGAAGCCCATTGAGGTCGATTGTCACTTTGTGTTGATTGAAAATTTTCAAAGTCAATCTTCCTAATTTGAAGTCGATTTTCAACATTTCTTATATATTTGAGTAAGTTTGCATGTAACATTGTCAGATATCGTCGATTAACATCCATTGAAGCCCATTGAGGTCGATTGTCACTTTGTGTTGATTGAAAATTTTCAAAGTCTATCTTCCTAATTTGAAGTCGAATTTCAACATTTCTTATATATTTGAGTAAGTTTGCATCTAACATTGTCAGATATCGTCGATTAACATCCATTGAAGCCCATTGAGGTCAATTGTCACTTTGTGTTGATTGAAAATTTTCAAAGTCTATCTTCCTAATTTGAAGTCGAATTTAACATTTCTTATATATTTGAGTGAGTTTGCATCTAACTTTGTCAGATATCGTCGATAAACATCTATTGAAGCCCATTGAGGTCGATTGTCACTTTGTGATGATTGAAAATTTTCAAAGTCTATCTTCCTAATTTGAAGTCGAATTTCAACATTTCCTATATATTTGAGTGAGTTTGCATCTAACTTTGTCAGATATCGTCGATTAACATCCATTGAAGCCCATTGAGGTCGATTGTCACTTTGTGTGGATTGAAAATTTTCAAAGTCTATCTTCCTAATTTGGAGTCGAATTTCAACATTTCTCATATATTCGAGTTAGTTTGCATCTAACTTTGTCAGATATCGTCGATTAACATCTATTGAAGCCCATTGAGGTCGATTGTCACTTTGTGTTGATTGAAAATTTTCAAAGTCAATCTTCCTAATTTGAAGTCGAATTTCAACATTTCTTATATATTTGAGTAAGTTTGCATCTAACTTTGTCAGATATCGTCGATTAACATCCATTGAAGCCCATTGAGGTCGATTGTCACTTTGTGTTGATTGAAAATTTTTAAAGTCTATCTTCCTAATTTGAAATCGAATTTTAACATTTCTTATATATTTGAGTGAGTTTGCATCTAACATTGTCAGATATCGTCGATAAACATTCATTGAAGCCCATTGAGGTCGATTGTCACTTTGTGTTGATTGAAAATTTTCAAAGTCTATCTTCCTAATTTGAAGTCGAATTTCAACATTTCTTATATATTTGAGTGAGTTTGCATCTAACTTTGTCAGATATCGTCGATTAACATTCATTGAAGCCCATTGAGGTCGATTGTCACTTTGTGTTGATTGAAAATTTTCAAAGTCAATCTTCCTAATTTGAAGTCGAATTTCAACATTTCTTATATATTTGAGTAAGTTTGCATCTAACATTGTCAGATATCGTCGATTAACATCCATTGAAGCCCATTGAGGTCGATTGTCACTTTGTGTTGATTGAAAATTTTCAAAGTCTATCTTCCTAATTTGAAGTCGAATTTTAACATTTCTATTTATATTTGAGTGAATTTGCATCTAACTTTGTCAGATATCGTCGATAAACATTCATTGAAGCCCATTGAGGTCGATTGTCACTTTGTGTTGATTGAAAATTTTCAAAGTCTATCTTCCTAATTTGAAGTCGAATTTCAACATTTCTCATATATTTGAGTGAGTTTGCATCTAACTTTGTCAGATATCGTCGATAAACATTTATTGAAGCCCATTGAGGTCGATTGTCACTTTGTGTTGATTGAAAATTTTCAAAGTCTATCTTCCTAATTTGAAGTCGAATTTCAACATTTCTCATATATTTGAGTGAGTTTGCATCCAACTTTGTCAGATATCGTCGATTAACATCTATTGAAGCCCATTGAGGTCGATTGTCACTTTGTGTTGATTGAAAATTTTCAAAGTCAATCTTCCTAATTTGAAGTCGAATTTCAACATTTCCTATATATTTGAGTGAGTTTGCATCTAACATTGTCAGATATCGTCGATTAACATCCATTGAGGTCGATTGTCACTTTGTGTTGATTGAAAATTTTCAAAGTCCATCTTCCTAATTTGAAGTCGAATTTCAACATTTCTCATATATTTGAGTGAGTTTGCATCCAACTTTGTCAGATATCGTCGATAAACATCCATCGAAGCCCATTGAGGTCGATTGTCACTTTGTGTTGATTGAAAATTTTCAAAGTCTATCTTCCTAATTTGAAGTCGAATTTTAACATTTCTTATATATTTGAGTGAGTTTGCATCTAACTTTGTCAGATATCGTCGATTAACATCTATTGAAGCCCATTGAGGTCGATTGTCACTTTGTGTTGATTGAAAATTTTCAAAGTCAATCTTCCTAATTTGAAGTCGAATTTCAACATTTCTTATATATTTGAGTAAGTTTGCATCTAACATTGTCAGATATCGTCGATTAACATCCATTGAAGCCCATTGAGGTCGATTGTCACTTTGTGTTGATTGAAAATTTTCAAAGTCTATCTTCCTAATTTGAAGTCGAATTTCAACATTTCTCATATATTCGAGTTAGTTTGCATCTAACTTTGTCAGATATCGTCGATTAACATCTATTGAAGCCCATTGAGGTCGATTGTCACTTTGTGTTGATTGAAAATTTTCAAAGTCAATCTTCCTAATTTGAAGTCGAATTTCAACATTTCTTATATATTTGAGTAAGTTTGCATCTAACTTTGTCAGATATCGTCGATTAACATCTATTGAAGCTCATTGAGGTCGATTGTCACTTTGTGTTGATTGAAAATTTTCAAAGTCAATCTTCCTAATTTGAAGTCGAATTTCAACATTTCTTATATATTTGAGTAAGTTTGCATCTAACTTTGTCAGATATCGTCGATTAACATCTATTGAAGCTCATTGAGGTCGATTGTCACTTTGTGTTGATTGAAAATTTTCAAAGTCAATCTTCCTAATTTGAAGTCGAATTTCAACATTTCTTATATATTTGAGTAAGTTTGCATCTAACTTTGTCAGATATCGTCGATTAGCATCCATTGAAGCCCATTGAGGTCGATTGTCACTTTGTGTTGATTGAAAATTTTCAAAGTCAATCTTCCTAATTTGAAGTCGAATTTCAACATTTCTTATATATTTGAGTAAGTTTGCATCTAACTTTGTCAGATATCGTCGATTAACATCCATTGAAGCCCATTGAGGTCGATTGTCACTTTGTGTTAATTGAAAATTTTCAAAGTATATCTTCCTAATTTGAAGTCGAATTTTAACATTTCTTATATATTTGAGTGAGTTTGCATCTAACATTGTCAGATATCGTCGATTAACATCTATTGAAGTCCATTGAGGTCGATTGTCACTTTGTGATGATTGAAAATTTTCAAAGTCTATCTTCCTAATTTGAAGTCGAATTTCAACATTTCCTATATATTTGAGTGAGTTTGCATCTAACTTTGTCAGATATCGTCGATTAACATCCATTGAAGCCCATTGAGGTCGATTGTCACTTTGTGTGGATTGAAAATTTTCAAAGTCTATCTTCCTAATTTGGAGTCGAATTTCAACATTTCTCATATATTCGAGTTAGTTTGCATCTAACTTTGTCAGATATCGTCGATTAACATCTATTGAAGCCCATTGAGGTCGATTGTCACTTTGTGTTGATTGAAAATTTTCAAAGTCAATCTTCCTAATTTGAAGTCGAATTTCAACATTTCTTATATATTTGAGTAAGTTTGCATCTAACTTTGTCAGATATCGTCGATTAACATCCATTGAAGCCCATTGAGGTCGATTGTCACTTTGTGTTGATTGAAAATTTTCAAAGTCAATCTTCCTAATTTGAAGTCGAATTTCAACATTTCCTATATATTTGAGTGAGTTTGCATCTAACATTGTCAGATATCGTCGATTAACATCCATTGAGGTCGATTGTCACTTTGTGTTGATTGAAAATTTTCAAAGTCTATCTTCCTAATTTGAAGTCGAATTTCAACATTTCTCATATATTCGAGTTAGTTTGCATCTAACTTTGTCAGATATCGTCGATTAACATCCATTGAAGCCCATTGAGGTCGATTGTCACTTTGTGTTGATTGAAAATTTTCAAAGTCTATCTTCCTAATTTGGAGTCGAATTTCAACATTTCTCATATATTCGAGTTAGTTTGCATCTAACTTTGTCAGATATCGTCGATTAACATCTATTGAAGCCCATTGAGGTCGATTGTCACTTTGTGTTGATTGAAAATTTTCAAAGTCAATCTTCCTAATTTGAAGTCGAATTTCAACATTTCTTATATATTTGAGTAAGTTTGCATGTAACATTGTCAGATATCGTCGATTAACATCCATTGAAGCCCATTGAGGTCGATTGTCACTTTGTGTTGATTGAAAATTTTCAAAGTCTATCTTCCTAATTTGAAGTCGAATTTCAACATTTCTTATATATTTGAGTAAGTTTGCATCTAACATTGTCAGATATCGTCGATTAACATCCATTGAAGCCCATTGAGGTCAATTGTCACTTTGTGTTGATTGAAAATTTTCAAAGTCTATCTTCCTAATTTGAAGTCGAATTTAACATTTCTTATATATTTGAGTGAGTTTGCATCTAACTTTGTCAGATATCGTCGATAAACATTTATTGAAGCCCATTGAGGTCGATTGTCACTTTGTGTTGATTGAAAATTTTCAAAGTCTATCTTCCTAATTTGGAGTCGAATTTCAACATTTCTCATATATTCGAGTGAGTTTGCATCTAACATTGTCAGATATCGTCGATAAACATTCATTGAAGCCCATTGAGGTCGATTGTCACTTTGTGTTGATTGAAAATTTACAAAGTCTATCTTCCTAATTTGAAGTCGAATTTTAACATTTCTATTTATATTTGAGTGAATTTGCATCTAACTTTGTCAGATATCGTCGATAAACATTCATTGAAGCCCATTGAGGTCGATTGTCACTTTGTGTTGATTGAAAATTTTCAAAGTCTATCTTCCTAATTTGAAGTCGAATTTCAACATTTCTCATATATTTGAGTGAGTTTGCATCTAACTTTGTCAGATATCGTCGATAAACATTTATTGAAGCCCATTGAGGTCGATTGTCACTTTGTGTTGATTGAAAATTTTCAAAGTCTATCTTCCTAATTTGAAGTCGAATTTCAACATTTCTCATATATTTGAGTGAGTTTGCATCCAACTTTGTCAGATATCGTCGATTAACATCTATTGAAGCCCATTGAGGTCGATTGTCACTTTGTGTTGATTGAAAATTTTCAAAGTCAATCTTCCTAATTTGAAGTCGAATTTCAACATTTCCTATATATTTGAGTGAGTTTGCATCTAACATTGTCAGATATCGTCGATTAACATCCATTGAGGTCGATTGTCACTTTGTGTTGATTGAAAATTTTCAAAGTCTATCTTCCTAATTTGAAGTCGAATTTCAACATTTCTCATATATTTGAGTGAGTTTGCATCCAACTTTGTCAGATATCGTCGATAAACATCCATCGAAGCCCATTGAGGTCGATTGTCACTTTGTGTTGATTGAAAATTTTCAAAGTCTATCTTCCTAATTTGAAGTCGAATTTTAACATTTCTTATATATTTGAGTGAGTTTGCATCTAACTTTGTTAGATATCGTCGATTAACATCTATTGAAGCCCATTGAGGTCGATTGTCACTTTGTGTTGATTGAAAATTTTCAAAGTCAATCTTCCTAATTTGAAGTCGAATTTCAACATTTCTTATATATTTGAGTAAGTTTGCATCTAACATTGTCAGATATCGTCGATTAACATCCATTGAAGCCCATTGAGGTCGATTGTCACTTTGTGTTGATTGAAAATTTTCAAAGTCTATCTTCCTAATTTGAAGTCGAATTTCAACATTTCTCATATATTCGAGTTAGTTTGCATCTAACTTTGTCAGATATCGTCGATTAACATCTATTGAAGCCCATTGAGGTCGATTGTCACTTTGTGTTGATTGAAAATTTTCAAAGTCAATCTTCCTAATTTGAAGTCGAATTTCAACATTTCTTATATATTTGAGTAAGTTTGCATCTAACTTTGTCAGATATCGTCGATTAACATCTATTGAAGCTCATTGAGGTCGATTGTCACTTTGTGTTGATTGAAAATTTTCAAAGTCAATCTTCCTAATTTGAAGTCGAATTTCAACATTTCTTATATATTTGAGTAAGTTTGCATCTAACTTTGTCAGATATCGTCGATTAACATCCATTGAAGCCCATTGAGGTCGATTGTCACTTTGTGTTGATTGAAAATTTTCAAAGTCAATCTTCCTAATTTGAAGTCGAATTTCAACATTTCTTATATATTTGAGTAAGTTTGCATCTAACTTTGTCAGATATCGTCGATTAACATCCATTGAAGCCCATTGAGGTCGATTGTCACTTTGTGTTAATTGAAAATTTTCAAAGTCTATCTTCCTAATTTGAAGTCGAATTTTAACATTTCTTATATATTTGAGTGAGTTTGCATCTAACATTGTCAGATATCGTCGATTAACATCTATTGAAGCCCATTGAGGTCGATTGTCACTTTGTGATGATTGAAAATTTTCAAAGTCTATCTTCCTAATTTGAAGTCGAATTTCAACATTTCCTATATATTTGAGTGAGTTTGCATCTAACTTTGTCAGATATCGTCGATTAACATCCATTGAAGCCCATTGAGGTCGATTGTCACTTTGTGTGGATTGAAAATTTTCAAAGTCTATCTTCCTAATTTAGAGTCGAATTTCAACATTTCTCATATATTCGAGTTAGTTTGCATCTAACTTTGTCAGATATCGTCGATTAACATCTATTGAAGCCCATTGAGGTCGATTGTCACTTTGTGTTGATTGAAAATTTTCAAAGTCAATCTTCCTAATTTGAAGTCGAATTTCAACATTTCTTATATATTTGAGTAAGTTTGCATCTAACTTTGTCAGATATCGTCGATTAACATCCATTGAAGCCCATTGAGGTCGATTGTCACTTTGTGTTGATTGAAAATTTTCAAAGTCAATCTTCCTAATTTGAAGTCGAATTTCAACATTTCCTATATATTTGAGTGAGTTTGCATCTAACATTGTCAGATATCGTCGATTAACATCCATTGAGGTCGATTGTCACTTTGTGTTGATTGAAAATTTTCAAAGTCTATCTTCCTAATTTGAAGTCGAATTTCAACATTTCTCATATATTCGAGTTAGTTTGCATCTAACTTTGTCAGATATCGTCGATTAACATCCATTGAAGCCCATTGAGGTCGATTGTCACTTTGTGTTGATTGAAAATTTTCAAAGTCTATCTTCCTAATTTGGAGTCGAATTTCAACATTTCTCATATATTCGAGTTAGTTTGCATCTAACTTTGTCAGATATCGTCGATTAACATCTATTGAAGCCCATTGAGGTCGATTGTCACTTTGTGTTGATTGAAAATTTTCAAAGTCTATCTTCCTAATTTGGAGTCGAATTTCAACATTTCTCATATATTCGAGTTAGTTTGCATCTAACTTTGTCAGATATCGTCGATTAACATCCATTGAAGCCCATTGAGGTCGATTGTCACTTTGTGTTAATTGAAAATTTTCAAAGTATATCTTCCTAATTTGGAGTCGAATTTTAACATTTCTTATATATTTGAGTGAGTTTGCATCTAACATTGTCAGATATCGTCGATTAACATCTATTGAAGTCCATTGAGGTCGATTGTCACTTTGTGATGATTGAAAATTTTCAAAGTCTATCTTCCTAATTTGAAGTCGAATTTCAACATTTCCTATATATTTGAGTGAGTTTGCATCTAACTTTGTCAGATATCGTCGATTAACATCCATTGAAGCCCATTGAGGTCGATTGTCACTTTGTGTGGATTGAAAATTTTCAAAGTCTATCTTCCTAATTTGGAGTCGAATTTCAACATTTCTCATATATTCGAGTTAGTTTGCATCTAACTTTGTCAGATATCGTCGATTAACATCTATTGAAGCCCATTGAGGTCGATTGTCACTTTGTGTTGATTGAAAATTTTCAAAGTCAATCTTCCTAATTTGAAGTCGAATTTCAACATTTCTTATATATTTGAGTAAGTTTGCATCTAACTTTGTCAGATATCGTCGATTAACATCCATTGAAGCCCATTGAGGTCGATTGTCACTTTGTGTTGATTGAAAATTTTCAAAGTCAATCTTCCTAATTTGAAGTCGAATTTCAACATTTCCTATATATTTGAGTGAGTTTGCATCTAACATTGTCAGATATCGTCGATTAACATCCATTGAGGTCGATTGTCACTTTGTGTTGATTGAAAATTTTCAAAGTCTATCTTCCTAATTTGAAGTCGAATTTCAACATTTCTCATATATTCGAGTTAGTTTGCATCTAACTTTGTCAGATATCGTCGATTAACATCCATTGAAGCCCATTGAGGTCGATTGTCACTTTGTGTTGATTGAAAATTTTCAAAGTCTATCTTCCTAATTTGGAGTCGAATTTCAACATTTCTCATATATTCGAGTTAGTTTGCATCTAACTTTGTCAGATATCGTCGATTAACATCTATTGAAGCCCATTGAGGTCGATTGTCACTTTGTGTTGATTGAAAATTTTCAAAGTCAATCTTCCTAATTTGAAGTCGAATTTCAACATTTCTTATATATTTGAGTAAGTTTGCATGTAACATTGTCAGATATCGTCGATTAACATCCATTGAAGCCCATTGAGGTCGATTGTCACTTTGTGTTGATTGAAAATTTTCAAAGTCTATCTTCCTAATTTGAAGTCGAATTTCAACATTTCTTATATATTTGAGTAAGTTTGCATCTAACATTGTCAGATATCGTCGATTAACATCCATTGAAGCCCATTGAGGTCAATTGTCACTTTGTGTTGATTGAAAATTTTCAAAGTCTATCTTCCTAATTTGAAGTCGAATTTAACATTTCTTATATATTTGAGTGAGTTTGCATCTAACTTTGTCAGATATCGTCGATAAACATTTATTGAAGCCCATTGAGGTCGATTGTCACTTTGTGTTGATTGAAAATTTTCAAAGTCTATCTTCCTAATTTGGAGTCGAATTTCAACATTTCTCATATATTCGAGTGAGTTTGCATCTAACATTGTCAGATATCGTCGATAAACATTCATTGAAGCCCATTGAGGTCGATTGTCACTTTGTGTTGATTGAAAATTTACAAAGTCTATCTTCCTAATTTGAAGTCGAATTTTAACATTTCTATTTATATTTGAGTGAATTTGCATCTAACTTTGTCAGATATCGTCGATAAACATTCATTGAAGCCCATTGAGGTCGATTGTCACTTTGTGTTGATTGAAAATTTTCAAAGTCTATCTTCCTAATTTGAAGTCGAATTTCAACATTTCTCATATATTTGAGTGAGTTTGCATCTAACTTTGTCAGATATCGTCGATAAACATTTATTGAAGCCCATTGAGGTCGATTGTCACTTTGTGTTGATTGAAAATTTTCAAAGTCTATCTTCCTAATTTGAAGTCGAATTTCAACATTTCTCATATATTTGAGTGAGTTTGCATCCAACTTTGTCAGATATCGTCGATTAACATCTATTGAAGCCCATTGAGGTCGATTGTCACTTTGTGTTGATTGAAAATTTTCAAAGTCAATCTTCCTAATTTGAAGTCGAATTTCAACATTTCCTATATATTTGAGTGAGTTTGCATCTAACATTGTCAGATATCGTCGATTAACATCCATTGAGGTCGATTGTCACTTTGTGTTGATTGAAAATTTTCAAAGTCTATCTTCCTAATTTGAAGTCGAATTTCAACATTTCTCATATATTTGAGTGAGTTTGCATCCAACTTTGTCAGATATCGTCGATAAACATCCATCGAAGCCCATTGAGGTCGATTGTCACTTTGTGTTGATTGAAAATTTTCAAAGTCTATCTTCCTAATTTGAAGTCGAATTTTAACATTTCTTATATATTTGAGTGAGTTTGCATCTAACTTTGTTAGATATCGTCGATTAACATCTATTGAAGCCCATTGAGGTCGATTGTCACTTTGTGTTGATTGAAAATTTTCAAAGTCAATCTTCCTAATTTGAAGTCGAATTTCAACATTTCTTATATATTTGAGTAAGTTTGCATCTAACATTGTCAGATATCGTCGATTTACATCCATTGAAGCCCATTGAGGTCGATTGTCACTTTGTGTTGATTGAAAATTTTCAAAGTCTATCTTCCTAATTTGAAGTCGAATTTCAACATTTCTCATATATTCGAGTTAGTTTGCATCTAACTTTGTCAGATATCGTCGATTAACATCTATTGAAGCCCATTGAGGTCGATTGTCACTTTGTGTTGATTGAAAATTTTCAAAGTCAATCTTCCTAATTTGAAGTCGAATTTCAACATTTCTTATATATTTGAGTAAGTTTGCATCTAACTTTGTCAGATATCGTCGATTAACATCTATTGAAGCTCATTGAGGTCGATTGTCACTTTGTGTTGATTGAAAATTTTCAAAGTCAATCTTCCTAATTTGAAGTCGAATTTCAACATTTCTTATATATTTGAGTAAGTTTGCATCTAACTTTGTCAGATATCGTCGATTAACATCCATTGAAGCCCATTGAGGTCGATTGTCACTTTGTGTTGATTGAAAATTTTCAAAGTCAATCTTCCTAATTTGAAGTCGAATTTCAACATTTCTTATATATTTGAGTAAGTTTGCATCTAACTTTGTCAGATATCGTCGATTAACATCCATTGAAGCCCATTGAGGTCGATTGTCACTTTGTGTTAATTGAAAATTTTCAAAGTCTATCTTCCTAATTTGAAGTCGAATTTTAACATTTCTTATATATTTGAGTGAGTTTGCATCTAACATTGTCAGATATCGTCGATTAACATCTATTGAAGCCCATTGAGGTCGATTGTCACTTTGTGATGATTGAAAATTTTCAAAGTCTATCTTCCTAATTTGAAGTCGAATTTCAACATTTCCTATATATTTGAGTGAGTTTGCATCTAACTTTGTCAGATATCGTCGATTAACATCCATTGAAGCCCATTGAGGTCGATTGTCACTTTGTGTGGATTGAAAATTTTCAAAGTCTATCTTCCTAATTTAGAGTCGAATTTCAACATTTCTCATATATTCGAGTTAGTTTGCATCTAACTTTGTCAGATATCGTCGATTAACATCTATTGAAGCCCATTGAGGTCGATTGTCACTTTGTGTTGATTGAAAATTTTCAAAGTCAATCTTCCTAATTTGAAGTCGAATTTCAACATTTCTTATATATTTGAGTAAGTTTGCATCTAACTTTGTCAGATATCGTCGATTAACATCCATTGAAGCCCATTGAGGTCGATTGTCACTTTGTGTTGATTGAAAATTTTCAAAGTCAATCTTCCTAATTTGAAGTCGAATTTCAACATTTCCTATATATTTGAGTGAGTTTGCATCTAACATTGTCAGATATCGTCGATTAACATCCATTGAGGTCGATTGTCACTTTGTGTTGATTGAAAATTTTCAAAGTCTATCTTCCTAATTTGAAGTCGAATTTCAACATTTCTCATATATTCGAGTTAGTTTGCATCTAACTTTGTCAGATATCGTCGATTAACATCCATTGAAGCCCATTGAGGTCGATTGTCACTTTGTGTTGATTGAAAATTTTCAAAGTCTATCTTCCTAATTTGGAGTCGAATTTCAACATTTCTCATATATTCGAGTTAGTTTGCATCTAACTTTGTCAGATATCGTCGATTAACATCTATTGAAGCCCATTGAGGTCGATTGTCACTTTGTGTTGATTGAAAATTTTCAAAGTCAATCTTCCTAATTTGAAGTCGAATTTCAACATTTCTTATATATTTGAGTAAGTTTGCATGTAACATTGTCAGATATCGTCGATTAACATCCATTGAAGCCCATTGAGGTCGATTGTCACTTTGTGTTGATTGAAAATTTTCAAAGTCTATCTTCCTAATTTGAAGTCGAATTTCAACATTTCTTATATATTTGAGTAAGTTTGCATCTAACATTGTCAGATATCGTCGATTAACATCCATTGAAGCCCATTGAGGTCAATTGTCACTTTGTGTTGATTGAAAATTTTCAAAGTCTATCTTCCTAATTTGAAGTCGAATTTAACATTTCTTATATATTTGAGTGAGTTTGCATCTAACTTTGTCAGATATCGTCGATAAACATTTATTGAAGCCCATTGAGGTCGATTGTCACTTTGTGTTGATTGAAAATTTTCAAAGTCTATCTTCCTAATTTGAAGTCGAATTTCAACATTTCTTATATATTTGAGTAAGTTTGCATCTAACTTTGTCAGATATCGTCGATTAACATCTATTGAAGCTCATTGAGGTCGATTGTCACTTTGTGTTGATTGAAAATTTTCAAAGTCAATCTTCCTAATTTGAAGTCGAATTTCAACATTTCTTATATATTTGAGTAAGTTTGCATCTAACTTTGTCAGATATCGTCGATTAACATCCATTGAAGCCCATTGAGGTCGATTGTCACTTTGTGTTGATTGAAAATTTTCAAAGTCAATCTTCCTAATTTGAAGTCGAATTTCAACATTTCTTATATATTTGAGTAAGTTTGCATCTAACTTTGTCAGATATCGTCGATTAACATCCATTGAAGCCCATTGAGGTCGATTGTCACTTTGTGTTAATTGAAAATTTTCAAAGTCTATCTTCCTAATTTGAAGTCGAATTTTAACATTTCTTATATATTTGAGTGAGTTTGCATCTAACATTGTCAGATATCGTCGATTAACATCTATTGAAGCCCATTGAGGTCGATTGTCACTTTGTGATGATTGAAAATTTTCAAAGTCTATCTTCCTAATTTGAAGTCGAATTTCAACATTTCCTATATATTTGAGTGAGTTTGCATCTAACTTTGTCAGATATCGTCGATTAACATCCATTGAAGCCCATTGAGGTCGATTGTCACTTTGTGTGGATTGAAAATTTTCAAAGTCTATCTTCCTAATTTGGAGTCGAATTTCAACATTTCTCATATATTCGAGTTAGTTTGCATCTAACTTTGTCAGATATCGTCGATTAACATCTATTGAAGCCCATTGAGGTCGATTGTCACTTTGTGTTGATTGAAAATTTTCAAAGTCAATCTTCCTAATTTGAAGTCGAATTTCAACATTTCTTATATATTTGAGTAAGTTTGCATCTAACTTTGTCAGATATCGTCGATTAACATCCATTGAAGCCCATTGAGGTCGATTGTCACTTTGTGTTGATTGAAAATTTTCAAAGTCAATCTTCCTAATTTGAAGTCGAATTTCAACATTTCTTATATATTTGAGTAAGTTTGCATCTAACTTTGTCAGATATCGTCGATTAACATCCATTGAAGCCCATTGAGGTCGATTGTCACTTTGTGTTAATTGAAAATTTTCAAAGTCTATCTTCCTAATTTGAAGTCGAATTTTAACATTTCTTATATATTTGAGTGAGTTTGCATCTAACATTGTCAGATATCGTCGATTAACATCTATTGAAGCCCATTGAGGTCGATTGTCACTTTGTGATGATTGAAAATTTTCAAAGTCTATCTTCCTAATTTGAAGTCGAATTTCAACATTTCCTATATATTTGAGTGAGTTTGCATCTAACTTTGTCAGATATCGTCGATTAACATCCATTGAAGCCCATTGAGGTCGATTGTCACTTTGTGTGGATTGAAAATTTTCAAAGTCTATCTTCCTAATTTAGAGTCGAATTTCAACATTTCTCATATATTCGAGTTAGTTTGCATCTAACTTTGTCAGATATCGTCGATTAACATCTATTGAAGCCCATTGAGGTCGATTGTCACTTTGTGTTGATTGAAAATTTTCAAAGTCAATCTTCCTAATTTGAAGTCGAATTTCAACATTTCTTATATATTTGAGTAAGTTTGCATCTAACTTTGTCAGATATCGTCGATTAACATCCATTGAAGCCCATTGAGGTCGATTGTCACTTTGTGTTGATTGAAAATTTTCAAAGTCAATCTTCCTAATTTGAAGTCGAATTTCAACATTTCCTATATATTTGAGTGAGTTTGCATCTAACATTGTCAGATATCGTCGATTAACATCCATTGAGGTCGATTGTCACTTTGTGTTGATTGAAAATTTTCAAAGTCTATCTTCCTAATTTGAAGTCGAATTTCAACATTTCTCATATATTCGAGTTAGTTTGCATCTAACTTTGTCAGATATCGTCGATTAACATCCATTGAAGCCCATTGAGGTCGATTGTCACTTTGTGTTGATTGAAAATTTTCAAAGTCTATCTTCCTAATTTGGAGTCGAATTTCAACATTTCTCATATATTCGAGTTAGTTTGCATCTAACTTTGTCAGATATCGTCGATTAACATCTATTGAAGCCCATTGAGGTCGATTGTCACTTTGTGTTGATTGAAAATTTTCAAAGTCAATCTTCCTAATTTGAAGTCGAATTTCAACATTTCTTATATATTTGAGTAAGTTTGCATGTAACATTGTCAGATATCGTCGATTAACATCCATTGAAGCCCATTGAGGTCGATTGTCACTTTGTGTTGATTGAAAATTTTCAAAGTCTATCTTCCTAATTTGAAGTCGAATTTCAACATTTCTTATATATTTGAGTAAGTTTGCATCTAACATTGTCAGATATCGTCGATTAACATCCATTGAAGCCCATTGAGGTCAATTGTCACTTTGTGTTGATTGAAAATTTTCAAAGTCTATCTTCCTAATTTGAAGTCGAATTTAACATTTCTTATATATTTGAGTGAGTTTGCATCTAACTTTGTCAGATATCGTCGATAAACATTTATTGAAGCCCATTGAGGTCGATTGTCACTTTGTGTTGATTGAAAATTTTCAAAGTCTATCTTCCTAATTTGAAGTCGAATTTCAACATTTCTTATATATTTGAGTAAGTTTGCATCTAACTTTGTCAGATATCGTCGATTAACATCTATTGAAGCTCATTGAGGTCGATTGTCACTTTGTGTTGATTGAAAATTTTCAAAGTCAATCTTCCTAATTTGAAGTCGAATTTCAACATTTCTTATATATTTGAGTAAGTTTGCATCTAACTTTGTCAGATATCGTCGATTAACATCCATTGAAGCCCATTGAGGTCGATTGTCACTTTGTGTTGATTGAAAATTTTCAAAGTCAATCTTCCTAATTTGAAGTCGAATTTCAACATTTCTTATATATTTGAGTAAGTTTGCATCTAACTTTGTCAGATATCGTCGATTAACATCCATTGAAGCCCATTGAGGTCGATTGTCACTTTGTGTTAATTGAAAATTTTCAAAGTCTATCTTCCTAATTTGAAGTCGAATTTTAACATTTCTTATATATTTGAGTGAGTTTGCATCTAACATTGTCAGATATCGTCGATTAACATCTATTGAAGCCCATTGAGGTCGATTGTCACTTTGTGATGATTGAAAATTTTCAAAGTCTATCTTCCTAATTTGAAGTCGAATTTCAACATTTCCTATATATTTGAGTGAGTTTGCATCTAACTTTGTCAGATATCGTCGATTAACATCCATTGAAGCCCATTGAGGTCGATTGTCACTTTGTGTGGATTGAAAATTTTCAAAGTCTATCTTCCTAATTTGGAGTCGAATTTCAACATTTCTCATATATTCGAGTTAGTTTGCATCTAACTTTGTCAGATATCGTCGATTAACATCTATTGAAGCCCATTGAGGTCGATTGTCACTTTGTGTTGATTGAAAATTTTCAAAGTCAATCTTCCTAATTTGAAGTCGAATTTCAACATTTCTTATATATTTGAGTAAGTTTGCATCTAACTTTGTCAGATATCGTCGATTAACATCCATTGAAGCCCATTGAGGTCGATTGTCACTTTGTGTTGATTGAAAATTTTCAAAGTCAATCTTCCTAATTTGAAGTCGAATTTCAACATTTCCTATATATTTGAGTGAGTTTGCATCTAACATTGTCAGATATCGTCGATTAACATCCATTGAGGTCGATTGTCACTTTGTGTTGATTGAAAATTTTCAAAGTCTATCTTCCTAATTTGAAGTCGAATTTCAACATTTCTCATATATTCGAGTTAGTTTGCATCTAACTTTGTCAGATATCGGCGATTAACATCCATTGAAGCCCATTGAGGTCGATTGTCACTTTGTGTTGATTGAAAATTTTCAAAGTCTATCTTCCTAATTTGGAGTCGAATTTCAACATTTCTCATATATTCGAGTTAGTTTGCATCTAACTTTGTCAGATATCGTCGATTAACATCTATTGAAGCCCATTGAGGTCGATTGTCACTTTGTGTTGATTGAAAATTTTCAAAGTCAATCTTCCTAATTTGAAGTCGAATTTCAACATTTCTTATATATTTGAGTAAGTTTGCATGTAACATTGTCAGATATCGTCGATTAACATCCATTGAAGCCCATTGAGGTCGATTGTCACTTTGTGTTGATTGAAAATTTTCAAAGTCTATCTTCCTAATTTGAAGTCGAATTTCAACATTTCTTATATATTTGAGTAAGTTTGCATCTAACATTGTCAGATATCGTCGATTAACATCCATTGAAGCCCATTGAGGTCAATTGTCACTTTGTGTTGATTGAAAATTTTCAAAGTCTATCTTCCTAATTTGAAGTCGAATTTAACATTTCTTATATATTTGAGTGAGTTTGCATCTAACTTTGTCAGATATCGTCGATAAACATTTATTGAAGCCCATTGAGGTCGATTGTCACTTTGTGTTGATTGAAAATTTTCAAAGTCTATCTTCCTAATTTGGAGTCGAATTTCAACATTTCTCATATATTCGAGTGAGTTTGCATCTAACATTGTCAGATATCGTCGATAAACATTCATTGAAGCCCATTGAGGTCGATTGTCACTTTGTGTTGATTGAAAATTTTCAAAGTCTATCTTCCTAATTTGAAGTCGAATTTTAACATTTCTATTTATATTTGAGTGAATTTGCATCTAACTTTGTCAGATATCGTCGATAAACATTCATTGAAGCCCATTGAGGTCGATTGTCACTTTGTGTTGATTGAAAATTTTCAAAGTCTATCTTCCTAATTTGAAGTCGAATTTCAACATTTCTCATATATTTGAGTGAGTTTGCATCTAACTTTGTCAGATATCGTCGATAAACATTTATTGAAGCCCATTGAGGTCGATTGTCACTTTGTGTTGATTGAAAATTTTCAAAGTCTATCTTCCTAATTTGAAGTCGAATTTCAACATTTCTCATATATTTGAGTGAGTTTGCATCCAACTTTGTCAGATATCGTCGATTAACATCTATTGAAGCCCATTGAGGTCGATTGTCACTTTGTGTTGATTGAAAATTTTCAAAGTCAATCTTCCTAATTTGAAGTCGAATTTCAACATTTCCTATATATTTGAGTGAGTTTGCATCTAACATTGTCAGATATCGTCGATTAACATCCATCGAAGCCCATTGAGGTCGATTGTCACTTTGTGTTGATTGAAAATTTTCAAAGTCTATCTTCCTAATTTGAAGTCGAATTTTAACATTTCTTATATATTTGAGTGAGTGTGCATCTAACTTTGTTAGATATCGTCGATTAACATCTATTGAAGCCCATTGAGGTCGATTGTCACTTTGTGTTGATTGAAAATTTTCAAAGTCAATCTTCCTAATTTGAAGTCGAATTTCAACATTTCTTATATATTTGAGTAAGTTTGCATCTAACATTGTCAGATATCGTCGATTAACATCCATTGAAGCCCATTGAGGTCGATTGTCACTTTGTGTTGATTGAAAATTTTCAAAGTCTATCTTCCTAATTTGAAGTCGAATTTCAACATTTCTCATATATTCGAGTTAGTTTGCATCTAACTTTGTCAGATATCGTCGATTAACATCTATTGAAGCCCATTGAGGTCGATTGTCACTTTGTGTTGATTGAAAATTTTCAAAGTCAATCTTCCTAATTTGAAGTCGAATTTCAACATTTCTTATATATTTGAGTAAGTTTGCATCTAACTTTGTCAGATATCGTCGATTAACATCTATTGAAGCTCATTGAGGTCGATTGTCACTTTGTGTTGATTGAAAATTTTCAAAGTCAATCTTCCTAATTTGAAGTCGAATTTCAACATTTCTTATATATTTGAGTAAGTTTGCATCTAACTTTGTCAGATATCGTCGATTAACATCTATTGAAGCTCATTGAGGTCGATTGTCACTTTGTGTTGATTGAAAATTTTCAAAGTCAATCTTCCTAATTTGAAGTCGAATTTCAACATTTCTTATATATTTGAGTAAGTTTGCATCTAACTTTGTCAGATATCGTCGATTAACATCCATTGAAGCCCATTGAGGTCGATTGTCACTTTGTGTTGATTGAAAATTTTCAAAGTCAATCTTCCTAATTTGAAGTCGAATTTCAACATTTCTTATATATTTGAGTAAGTTTGCATCTAACTTTGTCAGATATCGTCGATTAACATCCATTGAAGCCCATTGAGGTCGATTGTCACTTTGTGTTAATTGAAAATTTTCAAAGTCTATCTTCCTAATTTGAAGTCGAATTTTAACATTTCTTATATATTTGAGTGAGTTTGCATCTAACATTGTCAGATATCGTCGATTAACATCTATTGAAGCCCATTGAGGTCGATTGTCACTTTGTGATGATTGAAAATTTTCAAAGTCTATCTTCCTAATTTGAAGTCGAATTTCAACATTTCCTATATATTTGAGTGAGTTTGCATCTAACTTTGTCAGATATCGTCGATTAACATCCATTGAAGCCCATTGAGGTCGATTGTCACTTTGTGTGGATTGAAAATTTTCAAAGTCTATCTTCCTAATTTGGAGTCGAATTTCAACATTTCTCATATATTCGAGTTAGTTTGCATCTAACTTTGTCAGATATCGTCGATTAACATCTATTGAAGCCCATTGAGGTCGATTGTCACTTTGTGTTGATTGAAAATTTTCAAAGTCAATCTTCCTAATTTGAAGTCGAATTTCAACATTTCTTATATATTTGAGTAAGTTTGCATCTAACTTTGTCAGATATCGTCGATTAACATCCATTGAAGCCCATTGAGGTCGATTGTCACTTTGTGTTGATTGAAAATTTTCAAAGTCAATCTTCCTAATTTGAAGTCGAATTTCAACATTTCCTATATATTTGAGTGAGTTTGCATCTAACATTGTCAGATATCGTCGATTAACATCCATTGAGGTCGATTGCCACTTTGTGTTGATTGAAAATTTTCAAAGTCTATCTTCCTAATTTGAAGTCGAATTTTAACATTTCTTATATATTTGAGTGAGTTTGCATCTAACATTGTCAGATATCGTCGATTAACATCTATTGAAGCCCATTGAGGTCGATTGTCACTTTGTGATGATTGAAAATTTTCAAAGTCTATCTTCCTAATTTGAAGTCGAATTTTAACATTTCTTATATATTTGAGTGAGTTTGCATCTAACATTGTCAGATATCGTCGATTAACATCCATTGAGGTCGATTGTCACTTTGTGTTGATTGAAAATTTTCAAAGTCTATCTTCCTAATTTGAAGTCGAATTTTAACATTTCTTATATATTTGAGTGAGTTTGCATCTAACATTGTCAGATATCGTCGATTAACATCTATTGAAGCCCATTGAGGTCGATTGTCACTTTGTGATGATTGAAAATTTTCAAAGTCTATCTTCCTAATTTGAAGTCGAATTTCAACATTTCTCATATATTCGAGTTAGTTTGCATCTAACTTTGTCAGATATCGTCGATTAACATCCATTGAAGCCCATTGAGGTCGATTGTCACTTTGTGTTGATTGAAAATTTTCAAAGTCTATCTTCCTAATTTGGAGTCGAATTTCAACATTTCTCATATATTCGAGTTAGTTTGCATCTAACTTTGTCAGATATCGTCGATTAACATCTATTGAAGCCCATTGAGGTCGATTGTCACTTTGTGTTGATTGAAAATTTTCAAAGTCAATTTTCCTAATTTGAAGTCGAATTTCAACATTTCTTATATATTTGAGTAAGTTTGCATGTAACATTGTCAGATATCGTCGATTAACATCCATTGAAGCCCATTGAGGTCGATTGTCACTTTGTGTTGATTGAAAATTTTCAAAGTCTATCTTCCTAATTTGAAGTCGAATTTCAACATTTCTTATATATTTGAGTAAGTTTGCATCTAACATTGTCAGATATCGTCGATTAACATCCATTGAAGCCCATTGAGGTCAATTGTCACTTTGTGTTGATTGAAAATTTTCAAAGTCTATCTTCCTAATTTGAAGTCGAATTTAACATTTCTTATATATTTGAGTGAGTTTGCATCTAACTTTGTCAGATATCGTCGATAAACATTTATTGAAGCCCATTGAGGTCGATTGTCACTTTGTGTTGATTGAAAATTTTCAAAGTCTATCTTCCTAATTTGGAGTCGAATTTCAACATTTCTCATATATTCGAGTGAGTTTGCATCTAACATTGTCAGATATCGTCGATAAACATTCATTGAAGCCCATTGAGGTCGATTGTCACTTTGTGTTGATTGAAAATTTTCAAAGTCTATCTTCCTAATTTGAAGTCGAATTTCAACATTTCCTATATATTTGAGTGAGTTTGCATCTAACTTTGTCAGATATCGTCGATAAACATTCATTGAAGCCCATTGAGGTCGATTGTCACTTTGTGTTGATTGAAAATTTTCAAAGTCAATCTTCCTAATTTGAAGTCGAATTTCAACAATTCTTATATATTTGAGTAAGTTTGCATCTAACATTGTCAGATATCGTCGATTAACATCCATTGAAGCCCATTGAGGTCGATTGTCACTTTGTGTTGATTGAAAATTTTCAAAGTCTATCTTCCTAATTTGAAGTCGAATTTTAACATTTCTTATATATTTGAGTGAGTTTGCAACTAACTTTGTCAGATATCGTCGATAAACATTTATTGAAGCCCATTGAGGTCGATTGTCACTTTGTGTTGATTGAAAATTTTCAAAGTCAATCTTCCTAATTTGAAGTCGAATTTCAACATTTCTTATATATTTGAGTAAGTTTGCATCTAACATTGTCAGATATCGTCGATTAACATCCATTGAAGCCCATTGAGGTCGATTGTCACTTTGTGTTGATTGAAAATTTTCAAAGTCTATCTTCCTAATTTGAAGTCGAATTTTAACATTTCTATTTATATTTGAGTGAATTTGCATCTAACTTTGTCAGATATCGTCGATAAACATTCATTGAAGCCCATTGAGGTCGATTGTCACTTTGTGTTGATTGAAAATTTTCAAAGTCTATCTTCCTAATTTGAAGTCGAATTTCAACATTTCTCATATATTTGAGTGAGTTTGCATCGAACTTTGTCAGATATCGTCGATAAACATTTATTGAAGCCCATTGAGGTCGATTGTCACTTTGTGTTGATTGAAAATTTTCAAAGTCTATCTTCCTAATTTGAAGTCGAATTTCAACATTTCTCATATATTTGAGTGAGTTTGCATCCAACTTTGTCAGATATCGTCGATTAACATCTATTGAAGCCCATTGAGGTCGATTGTCACTTTGTGTTGATTGAAAATTTTCAAAGTCAATCTTCCTAATTTAAAGTCGAATTTCAACATTTCCTATATATTTGAGTGAGTTTGCATCTAACATTGTCAGATATCGTCGATTAACATCCATTGAGGTCGATTGTCACTTTGTGTTGATTGAAAATTTTCAAAGTCTATCTTCCTAATTTGAAGTCGAATTTCAACATTTCTCATATATTTGAGTGAGTTTGCATCCAACTTTGTCAGATATCGTCGATAAACATCCATCGAATCCCATTGAGGTCGATGGTCACTTTGTGTTGATTGAAAATTTTCAAAGTCTATCTTCCTAATTTGAAGTCGAATTTTAACATTTCTTATATATTTGAGTGAGTTTGCATCTAACTTTGTTAGATATCGTCGATTAACATCTATTGAAGCCCATTGAGGTCGATTGTCACTTTGTGTTGATTGAAAATTTTCAAAGTCAATCTTCCTAATTTGAAGTCGAATTTCAACATTTCTTATATATTTGAGTAAGTTTGCATCTAACATTGTCAGATATCGTCGATTAACATCCATTGAAGCCCATTGAGGTCGATTGTCACTTTGTGTTGATTGAAAATTTTCAAAGTCTATCTTCCTAATTTGAAGTCGAATTTCAACATTTCTCATATATTCGAGTTAGTTTGCATCTAACTTTGTCAGATATCGTCGATTAACATCTATTGAAGCCCATTGAGGTCGATTGTCACTTTGTGTTGATTGAAAATTTTCAAAGTCAATCTTCCTAATTTGAAGTCGAATTTCAACATTTCTTATATATTTGAGTAAGTTTGCATCTAACTCTGTCAGATATCGTCGATTAACATCTATTGAAGCTCATTGAGGTCGATTGTCACTTTGTGTTGATTGAAAATTTTCAAAGTCAATCTTCCTAATTTGAAGTCGAATTTCAACATTTCTTATATATTTGAGTAAGTTTGCATCTAACTTTGTCAGATATCGTCGATTAACATCTATTGAAGCTCATTGAGGTCGATTGTCACTTTGTGTTGATTGAAAATTTTCAAAGTCAATCTTCCTAATTTGAAGTCGAATTTCAACATTTCTTATATATTTGAGTAAGTTTGCATCTAACTTTGTCAGATATCGTCGATTAACATCCATTGAAGCCCATTGAGGTCGATTGTCACTTTGTGTTGATTGAAAATTTTCAAAGTCAATCTTCCTAATTTGAAGTCGAATTTCAACATTTCTTATATATTTGAGTAAGTTTGCATCTAACTTTGTCAGATATCGTCGATTAACATCCATTGAAGCCCATTGAGGTCGATTGTCACTTTGTGTTGATTGAAAATTTTCAAAGTCTATCTTCCTAATTTGAAGTCGAATTTTAACATTTCTTATATATTTGAGTGAGTTTGCATCTAACATTGTCAGATATCGTCGATTAACATCTATTGAAGCCCATTGAGGTCGATTGTCACTTTGTGATGATTGAAAATTTTCAAAGTCTATCTTCCTAATTTGAAGTCGAATTTCAACATTTCCTATATATTTGAGTGAGTTTGCATCTAACTTTGTCAGATATCGTCGATTAACATCCATTGAAGCCCATTGAGGTCGATTGTCACTTTGTGTGGATTGAAAATTTTCAAAGTCTATCTTCCTAATTTGGAGTCGAATTTCAACATTTCTCATATATTCGAGTTAGTTTGCATCTAACTTTGTCAGATATCGTCGATTAACATCTATTGAAGCCCATTGAGGTCGATTGTCACTTTGTGTTGATTGAAAATTTTCAAAGTCAATCTTCCTAATTTGAAGTCGAATTTCAACATTTCTTATATATTTGAGTAAGTTTGCATCTAACTTTGTCAGATATCGTCGATTAACATCCATTGAAGCCCATTGAGGTCGATTGTCACTTTGTGTTGATTGAAAATTTTCAAAGTCTATCTTCCTAATTTGAAATCGAATTTTAACATTTCTTATATATTTGAGTGAGTTTGCATCTAACATTGTCAGGTATCGTCGATAAACATTCATTGAAGCCCATTGAGGTCGATTGTCACTTTGTGTTGATTGAAAATTTTCAAAGTCTATCTTCCTAATTTGAAGTCGAATTTCAACATTTCTTATATATTTGAGTGAGTTTGCATCTAACTTTGTCAGATATCGTCGATTAACATTCATTGAAGCCCATTGAGGTCGATTGTCACTTTGTGTTGATTGAAAATTTTCAAAGTCAATCTTCCTAATTTGAAGTCGAATTTCAACATTTCTTATATATTTGAGTAAGTTTGCATCTAACATTGTCAGATATCGTCGATTAACATCCATTGAAGCCCATTGAGGTCGATTGTCACTTTGTGTGGATTGAAAATTTTCAAAGTCTATCTTCCTAATTTGGAGTCGAATTTCAACATTTCTCATATATTCGAGTTAGTTTGCATCTAACTTTGTCAGATATCGTCGATTAACATCTATTGAAGCCCATTGAGGTCGATTGTCACTTTGTGTTGATTGAAAATTTTCAAAGTCAATCTTCCTAATTTGAAGTCGAATTTCAACATTTCTTATATATTTGAGTAAGTTTGCATCTAACTTTGTCAGATATCGTCGATTAACATCCATTGAAGCCCATTGAGGTCGATTGTCACTTTGTGTTGATTGAAAATTTTCAAAGTCTATCTTCCTAATTTGAAATCGAATTTTAACATTTCTTATATATTTGAGTGAGTTTGCATCTAACATTGTCAGATATCGTCGATAAACATTCATTGAAGCCCATTGAGGTCGATTGTCACTTTGTGTTGATTGAAAATTTTCAAAGTCTATCTTCCTAATTTGAAGTCGAATTTCAACATTTCTTATATATTTGAGTGAGTTTGCATCTAACTTTGTCAGATATCGTCGATTAACATTCATTGAAGCCCATTGAGGTCGATTGTCACTTTGTGTTGATTGAAAATTTTCAAAGTCAATCTTCCTAATTTGAAGTCGAATTTCAACATTTCTTATATATTTGAGTAAGTTTGCATCTAACATTGTCAGATATCGTCGATTAACATCCATTGAAGCCCATTGAGGTCGATTGTCACTTTGTGTTGATTGAAAATTTTCAAAGTCTATCTTCCTAATTTGAAGTCGAATTTCAACATTTCTTATATATTTGGGTGAGTTTGCATCTAACTTTGTCAGATATCGTCGATAAACATTTATTGAAGCCCATTGAGGTCGATTGTCACTTTGTGTTGATTGAAAATTTTCAAAGTCTATCTTCCTAATTTGAAGTCGAATTTCAACATTTCTCATATATTTGAGTGAGTTGCATCCAACTTTGTCAGATATCGTCGATAAACATCCATTGAAGCCCATTGAGGTCGATTGTCGCTTTGTGTTGATTGAAAATTTTCAAAGTCTATCTTCCTAATTTGAAGTCGAATTTCAACATTTCTCATATATTCGAGTTAGTTTGCATCTAACTTTGTCAGATATCGTCGATTAACATCTATTGAAGCCCATTGAGGTCGATTGTCACTTTGTGTTGATTGAAAATTTTCAAAGTCAATCTTCCTAATTTGAAGTCGAATTTCAACATTTCTTATATATTTGAGTAAGTTTGCATCTAACTTTGTCAGATATCGTCGATTAACATCCATTGAAGCCCATTGAGGTCGATTGTCACTTTGTGTTGATTGAAAATTTTCAAAGTCTATCTTCCTAATTTGGAGTCGAATTTCAACATTTCTCATATATTCGAGTTAGTTTGCATCTAACTTTGTCAGATATCGTCGATTAACATCTATTGAAGCCCATTGAGGTCGATTGTCACTTTGTGTTGATTGAAAATTTTCAAAGTCAATCTTCCTAATTTGAAGTCGAATTTCAACATTTCTTATATATTTGAGTAAGTTTGCATGTAACATTGTCAGATATCGTCGATTAACATCCATTGAAGCCCATTGAGGTCGATTGTCACTTTGTGTTGATTGAAAATTTTCAAAGTCTATCTTCCTAATTTGGAGTCGAATTTCAACATTTCTCATATATTCGAGTTAGTTTGCATCTAACTTTGTCAGATATCGTCGATTAACATCTATTGAAGCCCATTGAGGTCGATTGTCACTTTGTGTTGATTGAAAATTTTCAAAGTCTATCTTCCTAATTTGGAGTCGAATTTCAACATTTCTCATATATTCGAGTGAGTTTGCATCTAACATTGTCAGATATCGTCGATAAACATTCATTGAAGCCCATTGAGGTCGATTGTCACTTTGTGTTGATTGAAAATTTTCAAAGTCAATCTTCCTAATTTGAAGTCGAATTTCAACATTTCTTATATATTTGAGTAAGTTTGCATGTAACATTGTCAGATATCGTCGATTAACATCCATTGAAGCCCATTGAGGTCGATTGTCACTTTGTGTTGATTGAAAATTTTCAAAGTCTATCTTCCTAATTTGGAGTCGAATTTCAACATTTCTCATATATTTGAGTGAGTTTGCATCTAACTTTGTCAGATATCGTCGATAAACATTTATTGAAGCCCATTGAGGTCGATTGTCACTTTGTGTTGATTGAAAATTTTCAAAGTCTATCTTCCTAATTTGGAGTCGAATTTCAACATTTCTCATATATTCGAGTGAGTTTGCATCTAACATTGTCAGATATCGTCGATAAACATTCATTGAAGCCCATTGAGGTCGATTGTCACTTTGTGTTGATTGAAAATTTTCAAAGTCTATCTTCCTAATTTGAAGTCGAATTTCAACATTTCCTATATATTTGAGTGAGTTTGCATCTAACTTTGTCAGATATCGTCGATAAACATTCATTGAAGCCCATTGAGGTCGATTGTCACTTTGTGTTGATTGAAAATTTTCAAAGTCAATCTTCCTAATTTGAAGTCGAATTTCAACATTTCTTATATATTTGAGTAAGTTTGCATCTAACATTGTCAGATATCGTCGATTAACATCCATTGAAGCCCATTGAGGTCGATTGTCACTTTGTGTTGATTGAAAATTTTCAAAGTCTATCTTCCTAATTTGAAGTCGAATTTTAACATTTCTTATATATTTGAGTGAGTTTGCAACTAACTTCGTCAGATATCGTCGATAAACATTTATTGAAGCCCATTGAGGTCGATTGTCACTTTGTGTTGATTGAAAATTTTCAAAGTCAATCTTCCTAATTTGAAGTCGAATTTCAACATTTCTTATATATTTGAGTAAGTTTGCATCTAACATTGTCAGATATCGTCGATTAACATCCATTGAAGCCCATTGAGGTCGATTGTCACTTTGTGTTGATTGAAAATTTTCAAAGTCTATCTTCCTAATTTGAAGTCGAATTTTAACATTTCTATTTATATTTGAGTGAATTTGCATCTAACTTTGTCAGATATCGTCGATAAACATTTATTGAAGTCCATTGAGGTCGATTGTCACTTTGTGTTGATTGAAAATTTTCAAAGTCTATCTTCCTAATTTGAAGTCGAATTCCAACATTTCTCATATATTTGAGTGAGTTTGCATCCAACTTTGTCAGATATCGTCGATTAACATCTATTGAAGCCCATTGAGGTCGATTGTCACTTTGTGTTGATTGAAAATTTTCAAAGTCAATCTTCCTAATTTGAAGTCGAATTTCAACATTTCCTATATATTTGAGTGAGTTTGCATCTAACATTGTCAGATATCGTCGATTAACATCCATTGAGGTCGATTGTCACTTTGTGTTGATTGAAAATTTTCAAAGTCTATCTTCCTAATTTGAAGTCGAATTTTAACATTTCTTATATATTTGAGTGAGTTTGCATCTAACATTGTCAGATATCGTCGATAAACATTCATTGAAGCCCATTGAGGTCGATTGTCACTTTGTGTTGATTGAAAATTTTCAAAGTCAATCTTCCTAATTTGAAGTCGAATTTCAACATTTCTTATATATTTGAGTAAGTTTGCATCTAACATTGTCAGATATCGTCGATTAACATCCATTGAAGCCCATTGAGGTCGATTGTCACTTTGTGTTGATTGAAAATTTTCAAAGTCTATCTTCCTAATTTGAAGTCGAATTTTAACATTTCTTATATATTTGAGTGAGTTTGCATCTAACATTGTCAGATATCGTCGATAAACATTCATTGAAGCCCATTGAGGTCGATTGTCACTTTGTGTTGATTGAAAATTTTCAAAGTCTATCTTCCTAATTTGGAGTCGAATTTCAACATTTCTCATATATTCGAGTTAGTTTGCAACTAACTTTGTCAGATATCGTCGATTAACATCTATTGAAGCCCATTGAGGTCGATTGTCACTTTGTGTTGATTGAAAATTTTCAAAGTCAATCTTCCTAATTTGAAGTCGAATTTCAACATTTCTTATATATTTGAGTAAGTTTGCATCTAACATTGTCAGATATCGTCGATTAACATCCATTGAAGCCCATTGAGGTCGATTGTCACTTTGTGTTGATTGAAAATTTTCAAAGTCTATCTTCCTAATTTGGAGTCGAATTTCAACATTTCTCATATATTCGAGTTAGTTTGCATCTAACTTTGTCAGATATCGTCGATTAACATCTATTGAAGCCCATTGAGGTCGATTGTCACTTTGTGTTGATTGAAAATTTTCAAAGTCTATCTTCCTAATTTGAAGTCGAATTTAACATTTCTTATATATTTGAGTGAGTTTGCATCTAACTTTGTCAGATATCGTCGATAAACATTTATTGAAGCCCATTGAGGTCGATTGTCACTTTGTGTTGATTGAAAATTTTCAAAGTCTATCTTCCTAATTTGGAGTCGAATTTCAACATTTCTCATATATTCGAGTGAGTTTGCATCTAACATTGTCAGATATCGTCGATAAACATTCATTGAAGCCCATTGAGGTCGATTGTCACTTTGTGTTGATTGAAAATTTTCAAAGTCTATCTTCCTAATTTGAAGTCGAATTTCAACATTTCCTATATATTTGAGTGAGTTTGCATCTAACTTTGTCAGATATCGTCGATAAACATTCATTGAAGCCCATTGAGGTCGATTGTCACTTTGTGTTGATTGAAAATTTTCAAAGTCAATCTTCCTAATTTGAAGTCGAATTTCAACATTTCTTATATATTTGAGTAAGTTTGCATCTAACATTGTCAGATATCGTCGATTAACATCCATTGAAGCCCATTGAGGTCGATTGTCACTTTGTGTTGATTGAAAATTTTCAAAGTCTATCTTCCTAATTTGAAGTCGAATTTTAACATTTCTTATATATTTGAGTGAGTTTGCAACTAACTTCGTCAGATATCGTCGATAAACATTTATTGAAGCCCATTGAGGTCGATTGTCACTTTGTGTTGATTGAAAATTTTCAAAGTCAATCTTCCTAATTTGAAGTCGAATTTCAACATTTCTTATATATTTGAGTAAGTTTGCATCTAACATTGTCAGATATCGTCGATTAACATCCATTGAAGCCCATTGAGGTCGATTGTCACTTTGTGTTGATTGAAAATTTTCAAAGTCTATCTTCCTAATTTGAAGTCGAATTTTAACATTTCTATTTATATTTGAGTGAATTTGCATCTAACTTTGTCAGATATCGTCGATAAACATTTATTGAAGTCCATTGAGGTCGATTGTCACTTTGTGTTGATTGAAAATTTTCAAAGTCTATCTTCCTAATTTGAAGTCGAATTCCAACATTTCTCATATATTTGAGTGAGTTTGCATCCAACTTTGTCAGATATCGTCGATTAACATCTATTGAAGCCCATTGAGGTCGATTGTCACTTTGTGTTGATTGAAAATTTTCAAAGTCAATCTTCCTAATTTGAAGTCGAATTTCAACATTTCCTATATATTTGAGTGAGTTTGCATCTAACATTGTCAGATATCGTCGATTAACATCCATTGAGGTCGATTGTCACTTTGTGTTGATTGAAAATTTTCAAAGTCTATCTTCCTAATTTGAAGTCGAATTTTAACATTTCTTATATATTTGAGTGAGTTTGCATCTAACATTGTCAGATATCGTCGATAAACATTCATTGAAGCCCATTGAGGTCGATTGTCACTTTGTGTTGATTGAAAATTTTCAAAGTCAATCTTCCTAATTTGAAGTCGAATTTCAACATTTCTTATATATTTGAGTAAGTTTGCATCTAACATTGTCAGATATCGTCGATTAACATCCATTGAAGCCCATTGAGGTCGATTGTCACTTTGTGTTGATTGAAAATTTTCAAAGTCTATCTTCCTAATTTGAAGTCGAATTTTAACATTTCTTATATATTTGAGTGAGTTTGCATCTAACTTTGTCAGATATCGTCGATTAACATTCATTGAAGCCCATTGAGGTCGATTGTCACTTTGTGTTGATTGAAAATTTTCAAAGTCTATCTTCCTAATTTGGAGTCGAATTTCAACATTTCTCATATATTCGAGTTAGTTTGCATCTAACTTTGTCAGATATCGTCGATTAACATCTATTGAATCCCATTGAGGTCGATTGTCACTTTGTGTTGATTGAAAATTTTCAAAGTCAATCTTCCTAATTTGAAGTCGAATTTCAACATTTCTTATATATTTGAGTAAGTTTGCATCTAACTTTGTCAGATATCGTCGATTAACATCCATTGAAGCCCATTGAGGTCGATTGTCACTTTGTGTTGATTGAAAATTTTCAAAGTCTATCTTCCTAATTTGAAGTCGAATTTTAACATTTCTTATATATTTGAGTGAGTTTGCATCTAACATTGTCAGATATCGTCGATTAACATCTATTGAAGCCCATTGAGGTCGATTGTCACTTTGTGATGATTGAAAATTTTCAAAGTCTATCTTCCTAATTTGAAGTCGAATTTCAACATTTCTCATATATTTGAGTGAGTTTGCATCTAACTTTGTCAGATATCGTCGATTAACATCCATTGAAGCCCATTGAGGTCGATTGTCACTTTGTGTTGATTGAAAATTTTTAAAGTCAATCTTCCTAATTTGAAGTCGAATTTCAACATTTCTTATATATTTGAGTAAGTTTGCATCTAACTTTGTCAGATATCGTCGATTAACATCCATTGAAGCCCATTGAGGTCGATTGTCACTTTGTGATGATTGAAAATTTTCAAAGTCTATCTTCCTAATTTGAAGTCGAATTTCAACATTTCTCATATATTTGAGTGAGTTTGCATCTAACTTTGTCAGATATCGTCGATTAACATTCATTGAAGCCCATTGAGGTCGATTGTCACTTTGTGTTGATTGAAAATTTTCAAAGTCAATCTTCCTAATTTGAAGTCGAATTTCAACATTTCTTATATATTTGAGTAAGTTTGCATCTAACTTTGTCAGATATCGTCGATTAACATCTATTGAATCCCATTGAGGTCGATTGTCACTTTGTGATGATTGAAAATTTTCAAAGTCTATCTTCCTAATTTGAAGTCGAATTTCAACATTTCTTATATATTTTCGTGAGTTTGCATCTAACATTGTCAGATATCGTCGATAAACGTTCATTGAAGGCCATTGAGGTCGATTGTCACTTTGTGTTGATTGAAAATTTTCAAAGTCAATCTTCCTAATTTGAAGTCGAATTTCAACATTTCTCATATATTTGAGTGAGTTTGCATTTAACTTTGTCAGATATCGTCGATAAACATTCATTGAAGCCCATTGAGGTCGATTGTCACTTTGTGTTGATTGAAAATTTTTAAAGTCAATCTTCCTAATTTGAAGTCGAATTTCAACATTTCTTATATATTTGAGTAAGTTTGCATCTAGCTTTGTCAGATATCGTCGATTAACATCCATTGAAGCCCATTGAGGTCGATTGTCACTTTGTGATGATTGAAAATTTTCAAAGTCTATCTTCCTAATTTGAAGTCGAATTTCAACATTTCTTATATATTTGAGTGAGTTTGCATCTAACTTTGTCAGATATCGTCGATTAACATTCATTGAAGCCCATTGAGGTCGATTGTCACTTTGTGTTGATTAAAAATTTTCAAAGTCTATCTTCCTAATTTGAAGTCGAATTTCAACATTTCTCATATATTTGAGTGAGTTTGCATCCAACTTTGTCAGATATCGTCGATAAACATCCATCGAAGCCCATTGAGGTCGATTGTCACTTTGTGTTGATTGAAAATTTTCAAAGTCTATCTTCCTAATTTGAAGTCGAATTTTAACATTTCTTATATATTTGAGTGAGTTTGCATCTAACATTCTCAAATATCGTCGATAAACATTCATTGAAGCCCATTGAGGTCGATTGTCACTTTGTGTTGATTGAAAATTTTCAAAGTCTATCTTCCTAATTTGAAGTCGAATTTCAACATTTCTTATATATTTGAGTAAGTTTGCATCTAACATTGTCAGATATCGTCGATTAACATCCATCGAAGCCCATTGAGGTCGATTGTCACTTTGTGTTGATTGAAAATTTTCAAAGTCAATCTTCCTAATTTGAAGTCGAATTTCAACATTCCTTATATATTTGAGTAAGTTTGCATCTAACATTGTCAGATATCGTCGATTAACATCCATTGAAGCTCATTGAGGTCGATTGTCACTTTGTGTTGATTGAAAATTTTCAAAGTCTATCTTCCTAATTTGAAGTCGAATTTTAACATTTCTTATATATTTGAGTGAGATTGCATCTAACTTTGTCAGATATCGTCGATTAACATTCATTGAAGCCCATTGAGGTCGATTGTCACTTTGTGTTGATTGAAAATTTTTAAAGTCAATCTTCCTAATTTGAAGTCGAATTTCAACATTTCTTATATATTTGAGTAAGTTTGCATCTAACTTTGTCAGATATCGTCGATTAACATCCATTGAAGCCCATTGAGGTCGATTGTCACTTTGTGATGATTGAAAATTTTCAAAGTCTATCTTCCTAATTTGAAGTCGAATTTCAACATTTCTTATATATTTGAGTGAGTTTGCATCTAACTTTGTCAGATATCGTCGATTAACATTCATTGAAGCCCATTGAGGTCGATTGTCACTTTGTGTTGATTAAAAATTTTCAAAGTCTATCTTCCTAATTTGAAGTCGAATTTCAACATTTCTCATATATTTGAGTGAGTTTGCATCCAACTTTGTCAGATATCGTCGATAAACATCCATCGAAGCCCATTGAGGTCGATTGTCACTTTGTGTTGATTGAAAATTTTCAAAGTCTATCTTCCTAATTTGAAGTCGAATTTTAACATTTCTTATATATTTGAGTGAGTTTGCATCTAACATTCTCAAATATCGTCGATAAACATTCATTGAAGCCCATTGAGGTCGATTGTCACTTTGTGTTGATTGAAAATTTTCAAAGTCTATCTTCCTAATTTGAAGTCGAATTTCAACATTTCTTATATATTTGAGTAAGTTTGCATCTAACATTGTCAGATATCGTCGATTAACATCCATCGAAGCCCATTGAGGTCGATTGTCACTTTGTGTTGATTGAAAATTTTCAAAGTCAATCTTCCTAATTTGAAGTCGAATTTCAACATTTTTATATATTTGAGTAAGTTTGCATCTAACATTGTCAGATATCGTCGATTAACATCCATTGAAGCTCATTGAGGTCGATTGTCACTTTGTGTTGATTGAAAATTTTCAAAGTCTATCTTCCTAATTTGAAGTCGAATTTTAACATTTCTTATATATTTGAGTGAGTTTGCATCTAACTTTGTCAGATATCGTCGATTAACATTCATTGAAGCCCATTGAGGTCGATTGTCACTTTGTGTTGATTGAAAATTTTCAAAGTCTATCTTCCTAATTTGGAGTCGAATTTCAACATTTCTCATATATTCGAGTTAGTTTGCATCTAACTTTGTCAGATATCGTCGATTAACATCTATTGAATCCCATTGAGGTCGATTGTCACTTTGTGTTGATTGAAAATTTTCAAAGTCAATCTTCCTAATTTTAAGTCGAATTTCAACATTTCTTATATATTTGAGTAAGTTTGCATCTAACATTGTCAGATATCGTCGATTAACATCCATTGAAGCCCATTGAGGTCGATTGTCACTTTGTGATGATTGAAAATTTTCAAAGTCTATCTTCCTAATTTGAAGTCGAATTTCAACATTTCTCATATATTTGAGTGAGTTTGCATCTAACTTTGTCAGATATCGTCGATTAACATTCATTGAAGCCCATTGAGGTCGATTGTCACTTTGTGTTGATTGAAAATTTTCAAAGTCAATCTTCCTAATTTGAAGTCGAATTTCAACATTTCTTATATATTTGAGTAAGTTTGCATCTAACTTTGTCAGATATCGTCGATTAACATTCATTGAAGCCCATTGAGGTCGATTGTCACTTTGTGTTGATTGAAAATTTTCAAAGTCAATCTTCCTAATTTGAAGTCGAATTTCAACATTTCTTATATATTTGAGTAAGTTTGCATCTAACTTTGTCAGATATCGTCGATTAACATCCATTGAAGCCCATTGAGGTCGATTGTCACTTTGTGTTGATTGAAAATTTTCAAAGTCTATCTTCCTAATTTGGAGTCGAATTTCAACATTTCTCATATATTCGAGTTAGTTTGCATCTAACTTTGTCAGATATCGTCGATTAACATCTATTGAATCCCATTGAGGTCGATTGTCACTTTGTGTTGATTGAAAATTTTCAAAGTCAATCTTCCTAATTTGAAGTCGAATTTCAACATTTCTTATATATTTGAGTAAGTTTGCATCTAACATTGTCAGATATCGTCGATTAACATCCATTGAAGCCCATTGAGGTCGATTGTCACTTTGTGATGATTGAAAATTTTCAAAGTCTATCTTCCTAATTTGAAGTCGAATTTCAACATTTCTCATATATTTGAGTGAGTTTGCATCTAACTTTGTCAGATATCGTCGATTAACATTCATTGAAGCCCATTGAGGTCGATTGTCACTTTGTGTTGATTGAAAATTTTCAAAGTCAATCTTCCTAATTTGAAGTCGAATTTCAACATTTCTTATATATTTGAGTAAGTTTGCATCTAACTTTGTCAGATATCGTCGATTAACATCCATTGAAGCCCATTAAGGTCGATTGTCACTTTGTGTTGATTGAAAATTTTCAAGGTCTATCTTCCTAATTTGAAGTCGAATTTTAACATTTCTTATATATTTGAGTGAGTTTGCATCTAACTTTGTCAGATATCGTCGATAAACGTTCATTGAAGGCCATTGAGGTCAATTGTCACTTTGTGTTGATTGAAAATTTTCAAAGTCAATCTTCCTAATTTGAAGTCGAATTTCAACATTCCTCATATATTTGAGTGAATTTGCATCTAACTTTGTCAGATATCGTCGATAAACATTCATTGAAGCCCATTGAGGTCGATTGTCACTTTGTGTTGATTGAAAATTTTCAAAGTCAATCTTCCTAATTTGAAGTCGAATTTCAACATTTCTCATATATTTGAGTGAGTTTGCATCTTACTTTGTCAGATATCGTCGATTAACATCTATTGAATCCCAATGAGGTCGATTGTCACTTTGTGATGATTGAAAATTTTCAAAGTCTATCTTCCTAATTTGAAGTCGAATTTTAACATTTCTTATATATTTTCGTGAGTTTGCATCTAACATTGTCAGATATCGTCGATAAACGTTCATTGAAGGCCATTGAGGTCGATTGTCACTTTGTGTTGATTGAAAATTTTCAAAGTCAATCTTCCTAATTTGAAGTCGAATTTCAACATTTCTCATATATTTGAGTGAATTTGCATCTAACTTTGTCAGATATCGTCGATAAACATTCATTGAAGCCCATTGAGGTCGATTGTCACTTTGTGTTGATTGAAAATTTTTAAAGTCAATCTTCCTAATTTGAAGTCGAATTTCAACATTTCTCATATATTTGAGTGAGTTTGCATCTAACTTTGTCAGATATCGTCGATTAACATCTATTGAATCCCATTGAGGTCGATTGTCACTTTGTGATGATTGAAAATTTTCAAAGTCTATCTTCCTAATTTGAAGTCGAATTTTAACATTTCTTATATATTTTCGTGAGTTTGCATCTAACATTGTCAGATATCGTCGATTAACATCTATTGAAGCCCATTGAGGTCGATTGTCACTTTGTGATGATTGAAAATTTTCAAAGTCTATCTTCCTAATTTGAAGTCGAATTTCAACATTTCTCATATATTTGAGTGAGTTTGCATCTAACTTTGTCAGATATCGTCGATTAACATTCATTGAAGCCCATTGAGGTCGATTGTCACTTTGTGTTGATTGAAAATTTTCAAAGTCTATCTTCCTAATTTGGAGTCGAATTTCAACATTTCTCATATATTCGAGTTAGTTTGCATCTATCTTTGTCAGATATCGTCGATTAACATCTATTGAATCCCATTGAGGTCGATTGTCACTTTGTGTTGATTGAAAATTTTCAAAGTCAATCTTCCTAATTTGAAGTCGAATTTCAACATTTCTTATATATTTGAGTAAGTTTGCATCTAACTTTGTCAGATATCGTCGATTAACATCCATTGAAGCCCATTGAGGTCGATTGTCACTTTGTGTTGATTGAAAATTTTCAAAGTCTATCTTCCTAATTTGAAGTCGAATTTTAACATTTCTTATATATTTGAGTGAGTTTGCATCTAACATTGTCAGATATCGTCGATTAACATCTATTGAAGCCCATTGAGGTCGATTGTCACTTTGTGATGATTGAAAATTTTCAAAGTCTATCTTCCTAATTTGAAGTCGAATTTCAACATTTCTTATATATTTGAGTAAGTTTGCATCTAACTTTGTCAGATATCGTCGATTAACATCCATTGAAGCCCATTGAGGCCGATTGTCACTTTGTGATGATTGAAAATTTTCAAAGTCTATCTTCCTAATTTGAAGTCGAATTTCAACATTTCTCATATATTTGAGTGAGTTTGCATCTAACTTTGTCAGATATCGTCGATTAACATTCATTGAAGCCCATTGAGGTCGATTGTCACTTTGTGTTGATTGAAAATTTTCAAAGTCAATCTTCCTAATTTGAAGTCGAATTTCAACATTTCTTATATATTTGAGTAAGTTTGCATCTAACTTTGTCAGATATCGTCGATTAACATCTATTGAATCCCATTGAGGTCGATTGTCACTTTGTGATGATTGAAAATTTTCAAAGTCTATCTTCCTAATTTGAAGTCGAATTTTAACATTTCTTATATATTTTCGTGAGTTTGCATCTAACATTGTCAGATATCGTCGATAAACGTTCATTGAAGGCCATTGAGGTCGATTGTCACTTTGTGTTGATTGAAAATTTTCAAAGTCAATCTTCCTAATTTGAAGTCGAATTTCAACATTTCTCATATATTTGAGTGAGTTTGCATCTAACTTTGTCAGATATCGTCGATAAACATTCATTGAAGCCCATTGAGGTCGATTGTCACTTTGTGTTGATTGAAAATTTTTAAAGTCAATCTTCCTAATTTGAAGTCGAATTTCAACATATCTTATATATTTGAGTAAGTTTGCATCTAAATTTGTCAGATATCGTCGATAAACATTCATTGAAGCCCATTGAGGTCGATTGTCACTTTGTGTTGATTGAAAATTTTTAAAGTCAATCTTCCTAATTTGAAGTCGAATTTCAACATTTCTTATATATTTGAGTAAGTTTGCATCTAACTTTGTCAGATATCGTCGATTAACATCCATTGAAGCCCATTGAGGTCGATTGTCACTTTGTGATGATTGAAAATTTTCAAAGTCTATCTTCCTAATTTGAAGTCGAATTTCAACATTCCTTATATATTTGAGTGAGTTTGCATCTAACTTTGTCAGATATCGTCGATTAACATTCATTGAAGCCCATTGAGGTCGATTGTCACTTTGTGTTGATTAAAAATTTTCAAAGTCTATCTTCCTAATTTGAAGTCGAATTTCAACATTTCTCATATATTTGAGTGAGTTTGCATCCAACTTTGTCAGATATCGTCGATAAACATCCATCGAAGCCCATTGAGGTCGATTGTCACTTTGTGTTGATTGAAAATTTTCAAAGTCTATCTTCCTAATTTGAAGTCGAATTTTAACATTTCTTATATATTTGAGTGAGTTTGCATCTAACATTGTCAAATATCGTCGATAAACATTCATTGAAGCCCATTGAGGTCGATTGTCACTTTGTGTTGATTGAAAATTTTCAAGGTCTATCTTCCTAATTTGAAGTCGAATTTTAACATTTCTTATATATTTGAGTGAGTTTGCATCTAACTTTGTCAGATATCGTCGATAAACGTTCATTGAAGGCCATTGAGGTCAATTGTCACTTTGTGTTGATTGAAAATTTTCAAAGTCAATCTTCCTAATTTGAAGTCGAATTTCAACATTCCTCATATATTTGAGTGAATTTGCATCTAACTTTGTCAGATATCGTCGATAAACATTCATTGAAGCCCATTGAGGTCGATTGTCACTTTGTGATGATTGAAAATTTTCAAAGTCAATCTTCCTAATTTGAAGTCGAATTTCAACATTTCTCATATATTTGAGTGAGTTTGCATCTTACTTTGTCAGATATCGTCGATTAACATCTATTGAATCCCAATGAGGTCGATTGTCACTTTGTGATGATTGAAAATTTTCAAAGTCTATCTTCCTAATTTGAAGTCGAATTTTAACATTTCTTATATATTTTCGTGAGTTTGCATCTAACATTGTCAGATATCGTCGATAAACGTTCATTGAAGGCCATTGAGGTCGATTGTCACTTTGTGTTGATTGAAAATTTTCAAAGTCAATCTTCCTAATTTGAAGTCGAATTTCAACATTTCTCATATATTTGAGTGAATTTGCATCTAACTTTGTCAGATATCGTCGATAAACATTCATTGAAGCCCATTGAGGTCGATTGTCACTTTGTGTTGATTGAAAATTTTTAAAGTCAATCTTCCTAATTTGAAGTCGAATTTCAACATTTCTCATATATTTGAGTGAGTTTGCATCTAACTTTGTCAGATATCGTCGATTAACATCTATTGAATCCCATTGAGGTCGATTGTCACTTTGTGATGATTGAAAATTTTCAAAGTCTATCTTCCTAATTTGAAGTCGAATTTTAACATTTCTTATATATTTTCGTG